>NW_005871056.1:12491314-12544752 GCF_000147115.1 Myotis lucifugus
GGGGGGGGGTGAGGAAAAAAATTTGGTATAGAAAGTGGTGCTGGTTATACTACAGTGTGAATTTATTTAATGCCACTGAATTGTACACTTGCAAATGGTTAATATGATAAATACTATATTGTGTTTATTTTACCACAAGAATAAATGGTAATTAGGCCAATGTAGCTGGAACAGAGGGATCAAGGGAGGGAGTTAAGGAATATCCAAGAGCTCAAGGGGAGAGGGCAGGTCCTGGATATTGTAGGGACTTTGGCCTTTACTCTGAGTGAAGTGGGGGCCTGGGGAGAGTTTGGAGTAGGGGGAGAACAGGATCTCACCTCTGGCTTCCGTGTTGAGAAGAGATGCAGAGGACAAAAGTGCTAAGTGTGCTTGGCACACAGTAAATCCTCAGTAAGTATCATGTTGAGTGCACCGCCTTTGGAAGGAAACACAGACTCTACTAGTAATAGTCATTGCCTCTGGGGAGGGGAGCTGGTGTCTGAGGGAGACCTCCTTTTCACAACACGTTGTGGGCTGTGTATGCAAGGTGAGCAGAAGGCTATGAAAAGCCTAGTTAGCCACCAGGGGGCGCCATATGGCCACATAATAATCATGCAGACAATCTAGGGTTTTCAAAGCCAAGGTGGTTCTGCTGGTTCATGTCTAATACCTTCAGAGGCTCCCACCTGCTGTCTAGCAGAGGAGGGTGAGCATCCCACTGGCCTGGGGTGGGAGAGTCAGTTCCTCCTATCAAGCCCCTGCACTGAAGACTCCATTTCCCTTTCTCTGGCAGGGAGGAGCTCAACTGAGCAGTCAATGACAGTACGGAGCTCAGGTGGCATGGCACTGGACTGATCTTGTGCCTTCAACAGGGTTCTTTTCCCTTGGGAACCCACCCCTAAGCCTGCTTTTTCCACAGCTCTTTCATTGGAATGAATGGCAGGTGCTCCAGCCAAAACCCTTGAGGTCATCTTTGATCCCTCTCTTTCTCTCATAGCTTACTTCTAATCCATCAGCAGGTCCTGTCAGCTTTTGCTTTGAAATGGATCTAGAATAGGCCCACTCCTCCTCACCTTGCTGCCACCCATCGGTCTCTCACCTGGATAACTGCTGTAGCCCCCTCCCTGTAATCCCTGCCTCTGTTCTCACCCCCAATCCCAGCCTCTGCTCCCCATGTCCCTCCTCTGCCTAGTACACTCCCATGGCTCTCACCAAAGTCCTCACAATGGCCCACAGGGCCTTGCATACCTGGCCCTTGTACCGCCCCCCACCCCACCCCCCGACTCATCTCAGCACCTTCCCCAGGCCGAGTATGCAGGCACAAGGGCCTCCTGCTCCTGTTCTCACAGGTGGTTGCTCCATCTCTGCTGGTCCTGTGCATGGAATCACCTTCTCCCAGATTCCTAAATGCCTCTCTCCCTCATCTCCTTAGGCCTCCGCATAAATGTTACCTATCAAAATAGCACATCCCAGGCAGGTCAGAACGGGCTTTCTCACATGTCTGGGAGTTGACTGGTCTGGAGTGGTTTTGACTGGAATAAATTAAATGAGCTCTCCTCCATGTGGTCTCTCATTTTCCAGCAGGCCAGTCCAGGTTTATTCATAAAAAGATAGCAAGCAGAAGCATGCATAAACTCTTGAGACCTAAGCTCAGAATTATCACACTGTCACTTCTAATGCCTTCTAGCCTTCTATTGGCCAAAGCAAGTCACAAGACCAGCCTAGATCCAAGGATGGAGAAATAGACCCACCTCTTTCTGGGAGGAATCACAAAGGGGTAGGTGTCAGTTTGCAGGCTACCATAACAAAGTACCACAGACTGAGTGACTGAACCAACAGAAATGTATTTCCTCCAAGTTCTGGAGCTACAAGTCCAAGATCAAGGTGTCAGCAGGGTTGGTTTCTTCTGAGGCCTCTTTGCTTGGCTTGCAGACAGCTGTCTTCTCCCTGTATCTTCACATGGTCTTCCCTCTGTGCGTGTCTGTGTCAAATTTTCTCTTCTTATAGGGACACCATATTGTGTTAGGGCCCACTGTAATGACTTCATTTTAATGGAATTACCTCTTTAAAGACTATCTCCAAATACAGTCACATTTTGATGTCTCAGGAGTTAGGATTTCAACATATTAATTTTGGGGGAACACAGTTCAGCCCATAACAGGTAGAGACTGTGACTATTTTTGTGCTCAATCTACCACAGACGCCTAGCTATATCCTGAATAAAATGATAATCCTTCAAGGTGGGTGTTAATCACCAATTCACACATCCAGAGCTGAGCTGCCGAGAGGGTAAGTGACTTGTGGAGCTGACTGAAAGGCTCTCTCATATTGTCTTTTCCCCATGAAGGGTGTGTACTGGGGCAGGCTCCAGGCTGGACACAGGTTATCTGGAAAACCAGTTGTTCCTCTTTTTAAAAAAAAATTATTTTATTTTATTTTTTTCCATCACCATTTATCCCCTCTATGTCCTCTCTACCTCCAGTTGTTCCTCTTGAACAGGCTGACGTGAGAAGCAGGGAGGGGGCCAAACACATGGTATCTTCAGGCTCCTCCCCTCCACCCAGCCTCATGGTGGAACAAACACAGAGAACACCCAGGTCTCCCTTCTCTTGCCCTGAAAACATGCTGGTTATTTCTTGGAACTGTGAGCCTTGAATTCAGGATGCCAGGTGCACTGTCAAACCCCCCTGTACCGCCCTCCCCCCATCCCAAACAGAGGTGGCACTTCATCTATGGTGAGTCCCTAGTTACATATATGTTTCCCGGGTTTACTAGACTGTGAGCTTCTCAAAGGAATGACTGCTGTCTTAGTCACGTCCTAGCTGTGAGATCTCCGACAAGTTATTTAACATCTCTGTGCATCAATTTCCTAACCTGTCAAGTGAGAGTAATAAGGACCCTCCTCAAAGGACTGTGTGAGGATTGAATGAGTTAATACATGCAAAGCACCTAAGACAGTAGCTGACACAAAGTCAGCACTCAATAAATGTGAGCTATTGTTATTCTTATTATCCTCCAGTGCCTTACATAGGACCTGGCCCAGGAATTATTTGCTGAATAAAATAAATTGATAAATTATGAATGACCTTCAAGTTCACAAGCAGAAGATTGGTGCTTGAGGATGGGTAAACCTTTAGCTAAGACAAAAATAGGAACGTCACCAAGTGCATTAAGCATTTTAATTAGAGCCTCCTCCATGCCTTGGTGCTGTCTGGTCGCTGCCTTCGCCTCCTATTTTTGTTTGGCCTGGGCAGCACTTGGAGGATCAGCATTTGGGCCATCATCCTCTGCCTGCTTCCTGAGCCCCTGCACCAGACCTAGTGGCCTCCCACATGCCTCCCAGCCGCCGGCTTTAAATAGCCTCCTCTTGCTAACAGTTAATAGGAAGCCTGGAGCAGAGCTTATATAAGCGGGCCAGGCTCTTACCCCATTTAGCTGAGAGACCCCAAGCCCCCCAGCAAAGCTCACCAGAGTGGGCCCTTGCGGCTCCTCCCACCACCAGGGGGCGCCCAACATTTGTCTTCTCCTGAGAGGCTCAGAGGAGCTCTGGGACCCACTCAACTGTCCCTGGTGGAAGTTATGATGCTGGCCCCACACCCTCAGATTGATCTGAAACCAACCCAGACCTCGGGATTTTTTAATGCTCCCCATTGTGATGTTGATGTTCAGCTAAGTTTGAGAATCACAGCCCGAGAGCCTCTGTCTTCCTCTGCCAACTACTGGCGGGCTCTTTCTAGGCGCTAAGCACCAGTCTCCCCTTCTTGATCCACTTCTTACAGGTGGTAGGGGCATTTCCAAGCTTTGGAGTTGTCCCTGTACCTCCTGTACAATTCCCCCCTGTCTACAAACTGAGTATTATTTACTTTGAACACAACTCACTTTTAAATTTTAACCACATTCTGTGCAGATATGAAATTATGGATTGGATGTACTTGTTTGTTTTCTTTAATATGCATTTAAATAAATGCTAAACTATTGAAAGTTAGACCCATGTACCACTCAGAATCATTCTTTGCAGAACCAGAGGTACATTCTCCATACTTGGGAGGGAGTATGTGGGATCAGGGAATAGAGATTGCCTTCTGGGGTTGCACATAAAGGGAGGCAAGGGGGTCCTCTCCCAAGTCAAGGACAGCACCTACATGCTGAAAATGCTTAGACTGTCTCAGAACTCTAACTTTGTCTGAGAGCGTCCAGCCCTGTCCAAGCAGGAGAGACGCAGAATTGGGGTGGGGGCACCCAGTGCTTGGGTCATGGGAGACCCAGTATCCTCCGGCGTCAGCCAAGGTAGGCCCAGAAAACAAATGTTTCTCTGAGTTCCAGCTGAGAAGGTGCTTTCTGAAGATATGTTGGCTTTCCATTCCATTCCTAGATGCTGGGCCCTGTGAGAGAGCCAGGCTGAGTGTGCCCAGGGCAAGTAAGAGGCCATGAAGTCTCCAAAGGAGCCGGAGGAAGCCTCATGGGGGCAACTTTGCAGCAAGCTAATAGGGTCTAGGGGCCCAGAGGACAGAGCAAGGACTCATAGGACATCATGGGGCACTCACAGGGCACAGGTCTCAGCTCAGAAAGAGCAAATACTTTCTTCCTCGCAGAGCTGTGCTGGTTAAGAAGGTCATTCCTGAGGGAGTAAGATCCCCATCCCTGGAGGCAAGCATGGACTGAGGAAACAATGTTAGGGAGAATTTTCCTACCCTCCCTTACCTTTAAGGGTCTTTGAATGCTAAGCTTCTGTGACTCCAATTCCCTGACATGAGTCCTGCTTCCTCCTCTGCTGGTGGGCGAAATGTGAGAAAAGGTGGGAGGTATTCTCTTGCCTCCATGCCAATCTCCTTGCCTCCCAAAGAAGAACTTAGGTGGGTGGAGAGCCCCGAACTGGAATGATTGGGGAGGTCCTTAGGGTCATCTAGCATCAAAGGTCATTGTTTGGCATTGACGTAGGAACTTGGCTTTGCAAAAGCACCTTCAGGAACAGAGGAGATGGTGGGAGCTCTTGCTACCTCCAAGCCAATGTATCTCAAGAATGATGTGGGTTCTTGGGCAGTACAGTGGCTTCTGACTCAGGCCTCCTGAACAATTTGGGTCTCCAAGATATAAAAACTGCTATGAACTTTTAATTTAAAATATGTTTAAAATTATGTAGTTTTCACATGGCACAAATTCAAAAGGTGGGTGAGATCATTTAGTGAAAAGTGAATTTCCCTTTCTTACTTGCTCTCCATGGCAACCACCAATCCTTGGTGTCCTTCAGAAATAGTCTGCAAACATGCAAACAAATGCATAGATCTCTCATGAAATGGGATTTGAGCACCTAATAAGTATAAGGGTGGGGGTGAGGACACACAGGCTAGGGAACTAGACAGGCCTAGGTTCACACATCAGCTGGTAATATTTGGCCGTGTCTATCTGCTAAGAGCAAATCTTTGCTTCCTGGGGGCCAGATCATTGTTCTGTGATCTTTTTGTATGTTTTGTCATATAGTTCTCACTCAGGGTCCTCTGAGAAGCAGACACGAATATGGAGTTAGACATGAAAGAGATTTATTGGAAAAAATACCTGTGAAGGAAAATGGGGAAGGAAATAAAGTAAGGTCACCAGACTCAGCAAACAAAAATATGGGACACCTAGTAAATTGGAATGTTAGATAAACAATGAATAATTTTTTACTATAAGTATGTCCTGTGCAAAATGTTCCATGCATACTCACATTAAAAAATTATTTGTAAAAAAAATTTATTTGGTCCTGGCTGGTGTGGCTCAGTTGGTGAAGGATTGTCCCATGTACCAAAAGGTCGCCGGTTCGATTCCCAGCCAGGACACATGCCTGGGTTTCAGGCTTGATCCCCAGTAGAAGGCATGCAGGAGGGAGCCGATTGATGTTTCTCTCTCACATCAATGTTTCTTTCTCTCTCTCTCTCTCTCTCTCTCTCTCTCTCTCTCTCTCTCTTTCTCTCTCTCTCTCTCTCTCTCTCTCTCTCTCTCTCTCTCTCCCTTTCTCTAAAATCAATAAAAACATATAAGAAAGAAAATTATTTAGCCCAGCCAAGATGGTTGAGTGGTTGAGTGTCGACCTATGAACCAGGAGATCATGGTTGGATTCTCAGTTAGGGCATGGATTGTGGGCCGGATCCCCAGGAGGGGGTGTGCAGGAGGCAGCCAATCAATGATTCTCTCTTATCCTTGATGTTTCTATTTCTCTCTCCCTCTCTCATCCTCTCTGAAATCAATAAAAATATATTTTTAAATTATTTGTTGTTTACCGTCATTCAAATTTAACTGAATATCCTGTACTTTATCTGGAGGCGACTGAGAGAGTCTCCAGACCACGCATGATGCAGTCTGACCCCTGGAAGAAAGGAGGAAAGGTGGGTGGTGTGATAGGCTGGGACCTGTGAATGTTACCTTAGATGGCAAAAGGGACTTTGCAGATGTGATTCAATTAAGGACCTTGAGATGGGGAAATTATCCTGGGTTATACAGATGGACCCTATATGTAATTGCAAGGGTCCTTATAAAGAGGGGCAAGAAAATCGAAAAGGGAAATGAACGGTGTAAGATGAGGACTGTGGTGAGTTCTGTTTCACAGAAAGGGGCCTGTTGCTCAGTCGCTCAGCCGCTGGCTGGGAGCCGCTGAGCCAGTCAGTGACACTCCCCGTCCTTGAAACCCTCAGCGGCACGTTTGTATGGCTGCCATAAACCACAGCCTTCTTCTTCTCATTCTGCCACAAAGAAGCCAGTGCACAGAGAGGTTAAGAAACTTGCCAAGGTCACACAGCCTTTAAGTATTGTTGCTGGGATTTGAATCTAAGTAGTTTGACTTTAGAGTCCACACAACTTAACCACCATTTTAGAACGCTTTCCTCACGCACCTTTGAATAAAAAAAATCTGCCTCAAACCGCTTTTGGAATCAAGTAGAATGTATTTTAGAAATAGGTTAATTAAAAATTAATATCCGGTGTTAGAAATTATGTGGGGAAATGTGTACTCTCAAATCTCATGCACTATAGGGGGAATATAAATTGAGTACAGCCTTTTGTAGAGCAATTGGCAGTATCTACTATTTTAACTGCCCGTGCCTTTTGCCCTGGTAGTTTTTACTTTCATGTGTTTTGTCCCACAGAAACTCTCACATCTACACAAAGACAGGAACAAGACTGCTCATCAGGTATTATTCATAATGGGGAAGCACTGAAAATAACCTAATATCCATCAGTAGGGGAATGCAAGATGATTATGATGCATCCACTTATCAACCTTTGCACTGATTTAAAAAAGAACAGGGGAGAGCTCTGATGACTAACTTGAGGGTGTCATGTCATGTTGTGGTATTAAAAGAATCTTAGGCCAAAGAGCAGAGTAGAGGGACCGGGCATTTATGTAAAACAACAGGAAACAACAGTGTGAGAGTGTGCGTGCGTGTGATGTATGCAAGTGTGCAAATGCAGAGGCAACTGCTGTTAGAATTTGTGTTTACCTCTGGACACTCAGCATGCATCCTTTCACACCTGATACGTACTGAGTGTGCCAGGCACTCTTGACTGTTTAGCTCTCTGCATCTCTTTTCAACTCAGAGGCTAGAGGTCCTATTCCTCTGGTGTTTCCCTGTGTGGCTCTGCATGGGCGGCTTGTCCCCTCTTCTTGGAACTGTGAGTCCCCTGAATAACAAACTATCTTTTCAGTGGCAGCCTCTCCATCTGTTGGCCTCACCATATCGAACTAATAAAATCTACACGCTAAAACACTGCCCCACTTCCATACTTCAAACACCGCCCCTCAATGTGTGGGGCATGTGGAGACCTAAGAGTCCAGCTTCCTCCTCACTCACATCCATCCAGAGCTGTACTGTGTGAGGTGGACATACCACATGAGCGTCCTGCTAGGATGATTATGAAGCAATGGCCAGTGGTAACACAACCCTCTGTCACCTCCCCTACCCCCTTCCTCATCCTTACTGGCAATGCCCAGGGCTAACCACCTTCAAATTGTGGACTTCGGCTGCCTCTTCAGAAGGATGCTGGATGGTGGGAGTTATACAAGCAGATTAATTTTTGCTCTGCATAGCTGTATATTACATACACTTTTAATGATGCTCTATTCATGTATTACTTGAGTAAGTTTAAAATATGAAAAATAATGATAGGCTTAAGGAGGAAAAAGAAAGAACAAGGCATACTGAGTCAACAACGGTGTTTTGGCAGCAGGGGGAGGTGAGGGCTGTCTTTTGCTGGCTTGTCATTGTTTTTTGTTTGTTTGTTTTGTTTTTTGAAGCTTTGCTCTAATAGAAGGCCCCAGCCTGGTGATGGGAAAGGGGCCTCTTACTCAGACCTGTTGGCACTTATTGCCTTTGACGCCAACGTCGCCTCCAGTGAGCTCAGCCCCTGGGGGCTTCCTCCTCCTCCTCTCCAGCAGTCTTCAGGAGCCTCTCATCCAAACACAGTTATGGGGATTATTTGTCTCTGCCTCACGCCTTGCCCCCACTCATCATGAATCTTTAGGAGCTAGATGCTTCTTCCTGTGACAGCTGCCCTCTCAGAAAGCAGCACTCAAGGGACCATCCAGGAAGCGAGCCCCCAATTATACAATTAGGTCACATGGGTTCAAATACGTATTTGCCATGTGATCGTAGGCAAATTGTTTAATCTCTCTGAGCTTCCGTGTCCTCGTGTGGAAAATGGGAATAAAACAGGATATATCCCATAAAGTTCGGTGGGTGTTCGAATATATCTGAAACACTTAACATATTCTTTGGAGTCAATGTTCATTTTCAAACGTCAAGTTTTGTTATTATTAATCACCTGTTCACTCGTTTTCTAAACTAACATTTGTTGAGTGCCTACTATGTGCCTGCCGTTTGCTAGTTCTCAGAGCTGTAAAACAGAAATCAAACGACTTGTTCTCTGTATGTCACAGGCTGGTTTGGAGCCAATGACCACAAGAACTTCCTAGTCTGAAAGGTTAGTAGATTTCAGAAGTGGAGGGCAGGGGACTAAGGCACACGACTCTTCTAATCGAAGGATAACCTGGTTCAGAAAACATTTGGACTACTGAGACCCTCACAGCTTTCTGAACCACACGGGCGGGGTCCTGGGCAAGAGAAGAGGAGAAAAGAAATACTTTTCCAGGCAACACTTGCGTGTCTGAGAGGAGCCACAGGAAATTTACAGCTTTCCTGAACAGGAAGTTTGCTTCTCTAGCCCAGCAGGCCCCAGCCTGGCAGGATTGAGATAGATGAGAGGTTGATGAGAAATAAATGAGACAGGGGCTGAAATTTCTTCTTTGCCAATAAAAGAAAGTTACAATTTGAAATTGGTTGAGTGTCTCCAGCAAGTGGGAGAAGGGGATGTGGTGGAGAAGATTCTCCATTACAACAACTCCATTAGCTGCAGGCACCCAGGGGAGCCAACCACTCAGCCAGGATCCTCCCTTTTGCAGCAGGTGCTGGGGCTGGAGCCATGTGGCAGTTGATATAATGCGGCACTTCAAACGCATACATCTAGCATGGTTCCAGACGACTGGATTCGACCAGTGGTCCTCAAACTTGAGTGTCAGAACTTCCTGGAGGGCTTTTTACAACACGAATCACTAGGTCCCAATCCTAGAGTTTCTGATCCAGTAGGTCTGGGGGTTGGGCCCAAGAATTTACATTTCTCACAAGTTCTGGATGATGCTGGACCAGGCTTTGAGATTCACTGCTCTAGATAAACCCTAGGATTCTGGGCTAGATCCATCCAGCTCTGGCAGGTGGGAGCCCAGGGGAGTTGCCTGATATAATGTGGGAGGTAAAGAAGACTTCCTGAAGGAAGAGGTACCTAAGTTAAGTCTAAAGCTGGGATTTTCCAGGTCATAAAAACTTCCAGGCAAAGATGCAGTTTATTGGCTAAGAAGAGAAATAGTTTGGTCTGCACAGTGTGCCTGGAGGGGGTGAGTGGTGGGAGCTGAGCCAGGAGCAATGGGCAGCATCCATTTCACAAAGGGCCTGGAATGACAGACCAAGGAACTTGACCTTTGTCTTGAGGGCTGAGGAGTGTTGCTCAGGGTTGTCAGCTCAAAGGTGACATGATCAAAGCTGACTTTTTAAATGATTTATCCGAAAGGTAGGAAAGTAGGTGTTCAGGTGTGATTATCTATGCCCTCCTTAGAGATGAGGAAACTAGGGAGTAGACAGTATAAATAATTTGCCTAACACCATTAGGCTTGAAAATGGCAGAGCCAGGGCCCACCCTGGTTTGCCTGATATCAACAGTACACTTCTGCCCACCACCCTTAAGGGTTTGGAACACAGAGACCCAAGGGTCCTAATCCTGGCTCTGCCCAAACTCACTGGGGCCTCATGTTCTGACCCTCCCTCCCTTGGCCACTAGGAGAATCAACTAGTAAAGCATTACAGGTAGTTTATTATAAATGCAGCTCAGAAAAAGGGCTGGGGCTTGGGGCTGGGGAATCATGAGGGTGGGTAGGGAACGGTGCAGACAGGGCAGAGAGGGGTCTGGAGGGCAAACAGAGGAAATCCCAAAAGCCAAGGAAGTCGGTATCTGGAGTTCACCAAGCAACGACCAGAGGTAGAAAAGAGTCCAGCTGGGCCTTAAATGTCAGTTGCACTAACCGGTTTGGCCCAGTGGTTAGAGCGTCAGCCTGCGGACTGAAGGGTCCCAGGTTCGATTCCGGTCAAGGGCATGTACCTCAGTTGCGGGCACATCCCCAGTAGGGGATGTGCAGGAGGCAGCTGATCGATGTTTCTCATCGATGTTTCTAACTCTCTATCCTTCTCCCTTCCTCTCTGTAAAAAATCAATAAAATATATTTAAAAAGAAAAGAAAAGAAAAGAAATGTCAGTTATCAACAAGAGTGGTTATGGCTTTGGAGGAAGGGGTGACAGGGAAACTGCACTTCACAGCGATTGGAGCCCTTCCCAACATACCAGCAAGTGGTTGGCAGAAGGTAGGGTGGGAGAAAGGAAGGAATATTACCCACTTGAAAACATGCTAAAATAATGTGAAATATATCGACTGTGCTAAAACTTGTATTAGAAAGAAACAAATGACCTGAGAAAACGTGGAATATATTGGCTCCTGCAACTGAAAGGCCGCAAGTATGATGTATGACTGGATCCATATGTTCAAAGTCACTGGCCATCTGTCTCTCTCTTTCCATCTTTTCAGTGTCTTCTGGTTGGTTTCATTCTCCACCATTGTAAGTGCTCTAGTGCCCTAGCACTTACAATGGCCTCGAGCAGCTCCAGGCTAACATCTTACCAGTTTAGCATCCCATCAGTGAAGGGAAAGAGAGAGCCTCTTGCCAAAAATTCCAGCAGAAGTCCTGGAGCTGACACTCACTGGCCTGGCTTGGCCCACACCTGAGCCAACATCTGTGGCAGGTGGGGCCTGGGTCCAGCTCAGAGTTGGGGAGTAAGGAGCCCCCATCCTGACTGTATTGATCTGGGCAAAGCACTACATCTCTCTGTGCAGAAACGACCTTATCATGGGGAACCTAGGATGATGCCATCAAAATAGGTCAGGGTCTGGTGCCCAGTAAGTGCAGGCAATGTTGCCCGGAAGTAGGGTGTGGAACCTTGGTGCCGGAGACCACCGCATAGCAGCACTGGCATGAAAGTGCAACAAGGAAGTTGGAAGGCCATGAGCCTTGGGTGTCAGCAGGGCTGACGCCAGCACAGGTTGTTCTTACTGAGACTGCGGTGTCTCAAGTGATTTCCTGACCTGGTAATCTTTGAGTAAATGGAACTACATGTTTACTGAATTTTACTGACCTTTACTGACCTTTGATACTATCTGCTTACTGCGTGCTCTACCTCTGTGCTTTGCTAAGGGCAAATGTGTAACCAAGTTGAATAAAAACAGGCAAGACAAGGGCTCGTGGTTCCTCTTTGCAAGAGAGGTTCCACCTGGCCCCCATGCTTGAAGCTGATTTCTTGTGTAGTGTCTTCATTGTGTGTCAGCCCTCCTACAGGTCCTCCTGAACCCACCGTGCAGGTCGCGGCACCTTGGCTAAGAGCATAGGCCCTGGAACTTGGAGGCATGGGTTGGTGTCTGAACTCGGCTATGTCCCAGTTGTATGGTCTTGGGCAAGAGACTACCTCTTCGTGCCTCATTTTTCCTGTGGAGATAATTATAATGGTTACCTCCTGGTGTGAAGACGAAAGAAGTCAAAATACATAAAGTACTTAGCAGAGTGCCAAGCACACAGGAATGCTAACTGTCAGTTCTTACGATAGTATATAGCAGCGCTTCTCAATCTTGCTCTCTGGACCCCTTTACGTTCTTAAAAATTATCAAGGACCCCCAAAGAACTTTTATGTGGATTATAGCTATTGATATTTCCCATATTAGAACTTAAAATGAGAATTTCTAAAATGTTTATTTGTTCATTAAAAAATAACTAATTGGCCCTAGCCAGTTTAGCTCAGTGGATAGAGTGTTGGCCTGCAGACCAGAGGGTCCCGGATTCGATTCCGGTCAAGGGCACGTACCTCGGTTATAGGCTCCTCCCCAGTCTGGGCCCTGGTTGGGGCTCATGAAGGAGGCAACCAATCAATGTGTTTCTCTCACATCAATATTTCTCTCTGTCTTTCCCTCTCTCTTCCACTCTCCCTAAAAATCAATGGAAAAATATCCTCGGGTGAGGATTTAAAAAATAAATAACTAACTAATTGCTCAGCCAGTTTGGCTCAGCAATTGACTGTCGACCTATGTACTAGGAGGTCACGGTTCAATTCCCAGTCAGGGCACATGCCCGGATTATGGGCTTCATCCCCAGTGGGGAACGTGCAGGAGGCAGCTGATCAATGATTCTCTCTCATCATTGATGTTTCTATCTCGCTCTTTCCCTTCCTCTCTGAAATCAATAAAAATAAACATTTTTAAAAATAACTAATCCATTATGTGCTAAGATAAATAAAATCTTTTTTCAAAAAGTCAATTTAGAGAGAAGAGTGGAATTGGTTTACATGTTTACAAATTTTTTGAAATGTCTGACAGTAGAATACACCTGGATTCTCTTATGTGCTTCTGCATTTAATTAACAGATTTAATTTGGGTTGAAGTAGATGAAGGAAACCTGGCCTCACACAGCTATGTAGTTAGTAAAGTGGAGACCTTGTAGATCCCCTAAAATGGTCTTAGGATCCTAGGGGTCTTCAGAGCAACATTGAGAAGTGCTGGTGTATATAAAGCATGAGAGCCAGCATTCTACAGCTGTTCAACTGTCTGGATATAAACCTCAAATGTGTGGGAAAATCACCTAACCTCTGTGCCTCAGTTTCCTCCTAGAGAGTTGCTTCCTGCGGAGTGGTTAAAGTAGTGCTTGGCACATAGTAAGTGCTCAGTAAACACTCACTGTTATGATTATTAGTTCTGAGTCTGGCATTAGTAAGGGCTCCCTTTCCTTCCTAGGCCAGGCATCCCTTTCGAGATAATGTTCAGCCACTCTAGAATGGGCTGGGTTCCGCGCTCCCCAGAGCTGCCCTGAGACCCTGTGCATCTCCCAAGGGCGACTGGGCTGAGCCCAGCACGTGCCCTGTGCCGTCTCTCTGGCCACAGGCCCAAAGCAGCTGTGCCCAGGTGTGCCTGCCGGCCTCTGGCACCTCAGCTGGGTGTACCTGTGTCGCTACTGGGACGCTGTCCTCCCCAGCAGCTGGTGATTAGGAAGTCACTCCTCATAATGGCCGAAGCCTAATCAACATGCCAATAATTACCAGGCCCAGAACGTGGCCGCGATTCAGGAAAGCTGATCCCCAAAGATAAGAGTCACTTAAATTCTGGCATTGACCACGGGTCCCCTTGGTAACCCGTAACTCTCAGCACGATTTCACCGCTCAGCTAATTGATGTTCTCCAAGGCAGTCAGCTCATACTGGCCAATCGAAATGGGCTCTAATTGCCAACATCCTTCAGGTAAGAAGCCCCACATGTTCTCATGCCACCCAAGAGGCCGGAGCAGGAACTGAGTCTCTCAGTAAACCAGTCCTCTGATTGCAGTTAATTAATCAATATAAGGTTTGTAGAAAGGATTAAAGAACCTATTAGAGGAAGTCATGGTATTGGGATGTTTTATAGCAAAGTTTTGCTGAATTCATGAGAAGCTCCTTGAAGAAATGTTCCCCAGCTCTTTAAAGCTGCCTGAGTCAGGAACAGCACGGGTAGAGGAGAGACCCCTGGACTTGGGGTCGTACAGAACCAGGGTGAGCCCAGTGGCGCTATCCGTGCAAGACATGCGGCTTAGGCAAGTCTCTTTACCTCCCTGAGCTACAAAGTGGGGGTACCATTGGTGGGTAGAGAATGCCTTGCATAGAACCCAGCCCATAGTAGGTTCTAAATGGCAGAGCTGAAAACCGGTGCCTGAAGAGAACTGTTTGGTGTCCTCTGAAGGGTTTTAAAAGGCAATTGGGTAGATGTTATACTTGGTTGCAACATAAGCTGTCAGCTCTGTGGCCCTCTTTGGGGCCAGCTTCACAGGTTTGTAGTGACTGCATTGCGACCTACAACATTTGGATTTGCCACACCACCTTCCTTTCGGGCCCAGGAATCAGGCAGACCTGGTGGCAAATCTCAGCTCCACCTTTGCTCACTTGTGTGGCCTTCATTCACACACTCAACATGGTTTACTGTCCTCAATGCTGGAGCACAGAGTTTGGTGAAGGAGGAACCATTTATGAAAAAATCGCCCAAGAAGACTGTGGCAGATGCTGCTGGTACCTCACCCTATCCCCTCAGTTCTCACCTTTGTGGTACACACAATGTTTTCCTGAGATTCTTCACCTAAGGACCTTCTTGTGGTCAGGACACAGGGCAAGCTGGAGGTGCCAGGGAGTTAACATCCTCAAGAGCAGCCCTCAACTCCTGATCAGTTGTCCCTGTGGAGGGGGACAACTCTGAGTCCTGTTCTACTAGTACGGTTTCCCAAGAAAAACCTGCTCTCTAATGCATGCCCATTCACTTCCTTCCCTCCCTCCTTCCCTCCCTCCTTCCTTCCCTCCAGACCAGTGCTTCCTGGGATCACCCTCCAAGTAAACTACTTGCACTCAAATCCTATCTCAGGGTCTGGTGCTCCGGGAACCCAACCTAAGACAGATACAATGACAAACTGTGATAGCTGCAAGGAAGGAGTGGGATGCAGTGCCACATGCCACAATGTGGTCTGAAGTGACAACTAAGGAGGAGGAGGAGGCCAGGAGCAGGGTGGTAGCAGAGGAGCTGAAAGTAAATGGGTAGATTTGAGACATATCTAGGACACGGTAATAGTTAGATGATAGGGCATTAGAGCCATCCAAACAACCCCCAAGTTTCAGACTCATGTGCTTAGAAAAGTCACTTTACTTCTTTCTTAGTTACCGTGTCTCTAAACAGGGGTGACTATGATGGACAATTCATTCATTCATTTACATATCACCTGCAAAATGCATTTCCTAATGTCTGGCCCCAGAGGAAATGTTTGGGACACATTTATTTTTCTTTTATCTTCCAAAGCTCAAACAAAGTGCCCCTTTCCCCAGGAAGGCCTGGTTTGAGTCCCCAATCATAGCTTTTGTCTTCATTTTGCCTGCCAGGTGACACAGACTGTTGATTCCTGCCACAGAACTATGTTGATTACAAACCTAAACCAGACCAGCTCTCTCACCAAACCAGGCAAACTCAAGGCAGGTCCTGAGGTGGCCTCCAAGACCTATAGCTCCACCTCAGCCAGCTTTGTGTCTTCCAGAATGCCCTTCCTCTTTTCTAGGCCTCAGTTTCCCCGGGTGTCAAATGGGCTCCAGAGTCCCTGTTCACCTCCCAAGCTTGTTCTGAGGTGGGGGCAGTGGAGAAGACTTTTCATGCCCCCAGGGTCCCAGATTCCCTTTTCAGCCGAACTGGGGAGCTCTTAGTCCAGTCCCCTCTCAATGCTGAAAAGAGAAACCCCACATCAGCCGAGACAGAACCGCAACCACAGAGCTCCATGATTATCTAGATGTGTTTTATTTTCATTAGGAGGATTATCATTGACAAGGAGAAGGTGTCTAGCAGGTTATATACAAGCCGCAACATCCAGGATGATGTTTACATATTCCCACATACACGTTTATCCACAACTTCCAGGGCAATGTTTACATACTCCCACACACATTCACTCTGCAGCTACCGCACAACACAGCACCACAGGGGTTCTCCACCTAAAATGCTTCCCCCAAGCAGAACACAGCTGTGGGTCAGGTGCCGCCACCCACCCACCCACACAAACAAAAAATACCACCCAAGAAAACCAAGAAGGGAAGGAGACCCTGGATTCTGGGGGCAAAGTTTACATGTGGTAACTCCTGACACACGGGGTGGGGGATAGAAGCTAGATTTGGACATCACCACTTCAACTGCACCCCACCCTCACTGGCTGCTTGCCCAGAGGCACTCTGCCCCTCTCTGGGAATACCTTAGAAGATACAGATCGGTCATCTTAGCCAGGACTAAGGCAGGGGAGCCGGCCTTCGGGGTAGGCGAGGATCCCTGGGATCTGCCCCCTTGCCAGTGATACAAAATCAAGTAATATGGGGTTTTAGCTTATAGGATGGCCTTTTCATGTCCCTGAAGGAGGGAGGCAAGCAAAGCCAGGGGTTTGGGTGTGTGCATAGAGGGGGGGGCTCAGGTTTATTATTAGGGATCTAAGGAGAAGGGGAAGAGGGGTCACAGAAGGATAGGGTGCACAGGACTCAAGATATTCTTAGACCCCAAACTCGACTTCACAGGAAACTGGGCTCACTCCTCCAGGGGCTCCCTGGCCCAGGCCGCCCGCCGTCCAGGGTGCTGTCGCTTCTCCTCAGGCCTCTGGCCCCTGCTCAGGTCATCCAGGAGCCCCAGCAGGAGGCTGGCTTGACCACAGTCTCCCTGGAGCCCACACGGGCCTCCCAAGGCTCTCTTGCCCGGATGCTGGCGTTTCTCAGGCATCAGCTCTCCCTCCTCCTCCTCTTCTTCCTCCTCCTCTTCCCAGCTCCTTTGGGCCTTGGGGTCCACCAGCCGTCTGCCAGGGTGCTGCCTCTTGGTGAAAGTATACCCCAGCCAGAAGGAGCGCCGGCCAGGGTGCTGCCGCTTCTGCGGGGTCACATCCACTGACCACGCAGCTGCGTTCTCCCACGGGCCTGGATGCTGCCTTTTGTGGGGCCCCACAGCCCCTCCTTCTTCTTCCTCGTCTTCAACTCCCTCTTCTGCCTCCTCCTCCCTTTTGCCTGGATGCTGACGCTTAGAGAGCCCATTGGACTGAAAGATCTGGGACTCTGTGGAAGGAAAGAGCTAGTGAGGGATCCCCTGACCCTTGAGTGCCTACTCTAGCCTTCCTCCAATCAAGGTAGAAATTCCTGCCGCACTCACCCAGGCCTCACCGACACATACACTCACACAGATGGTCAAAGGCATGACTTCTGGTTCCAGTCCCAACTCTGCCACTCCCTAAATGTGTGACCATAAGCAACTCACTTACCTTCTCTGAGCCTCAGTTTTCTTTTGTGTAAAATGAGGGGTAATAACAGTTCCTATCTAAGAGGTTGTTAGGAAGATCAAATAGTGTGGCAAAGTATTTGAAGTGCTTAGAACAGTGAGTGCCTGGCATAACATAAGTAGTAAACACTCAGACTCTTTCTTCCCAGCATAGAATCTTCCCCACTGTGGGCATGCTTTCTGGGACATATTCCCAGGACAGAGATGCAAGAGGAATCTGGTCCCAGGAAAGGGTCAACTCACGACCGGCCGAGGGTGCGGCCAATGAGAGTTTCTGAGCAACAGGCTGGATGATCAAGTCGCTCTCTCTCCTCTGCTCCGCGTTTCCCCTCAGCCCTCTCCTCAGCCTCATCTCGCCTGGGCAGCCCGGGTCAGACCCGCCTCTCACCTGATTCGCGATTTCCCTGGTCCCCTTGCAGCCGCTGGAGGTCCTCCCGGAGGAGGAGAAGGTGCCCCGCCTGGCGCAGGAGGTCCCTCAGGGCAGGGTGCTCTGCAGCCATCGCAGCCTCCTGCTGGTCCACCTCGAGCTGTGCGCGGCCTCCGGGGACACCGGTCAGGGTCAGGGTCAAAGCCAGGGCGAGCAGCAACCAAGGGCCAGGCATCGTGGCGGCTGGAGTCAGGAGGACAGAGAGAGAGCATAAGCGCGCTGCGCCCCCTCCCAGGGAGCTGCACCTCCTCCTTTGCTGTCCCAGCGGGTCCCCGAGGCCGGAGTAGCGAACCGGGGGCCGGGGGAGGATCTGCCTGAGCCCCAGGTGTCCTCACCTACAGAGCTGCTCCGAGCGCCTGCCCACGCCCAGTCCTGCCCGCGAGGCCGTGGGAACCCCGCCGCGGCCGCCGCTCAGCGTTCGGCGGAGCCGGGGCAGCCTGCGCCCGGGCGCACGCGGCAGAAGTGTAACCAAGGCTACGGCGTCGGCCCGACGGCCAGGATGCTCGCTGCCCCCGCGCAGGCTGATTCCCCCGAAGTTCCCAGAGCCACGTTCAATGCCCACATTCCGCCAGCGTTCTCGTTCCCTATTTCTAATGATAAAAGGCTTCTATGACTAAGCTAAGGAATCAATTCTGGCCCTAAGATGCCCATTTCAACGTGAATCCCAGCGCTAACACTCTATTCTAGCGCCGAGACTGAGACGCTAAGGCTACCAGAGTCCAACGCGAACACTCAGTTTCTAACGTCGGGCTTCGGTTCTCACTCCCAGGCGCTCCCGCGACGCCCCGCCGGCCTCGTTGCGCCGGGACCTGCTGCTGGCGGCCCGGCAGGGTGGGGTGGCGAGTCTTCCCTGCGACGCCCAGATGCAGGGACCTGAGTGCACAGGGGTGACCCCGCCAGGTGCCCGCGCCGTGGAAGATGGGGTACGAACGCAGCGCCCCACCTGAGCACAGATGCGGCGGCTTCTCCCGGGGCGCCCTGGAGGGCGGGAGGAAAGGGCCCGCTGTCCCGGACGCCGCCTGCGAGAGGAGAGGGACGGAGGTGGTTACCTGTCCGGCGCGAGCTCCGCGGGACCGGTCCGGGATCCTGGGGCTTCGAGTCCGGAGTTTCGGGGTCTAGAGGCGGTGGGTCAGGAGTCCCGGTCACCGGCGCCCGCTGCTCCGCGGGACCCGCGCTTATATCCGCGCGAGGCAGCGGCGCTGGTGAGGTCAGCGGGGAGGGGTCGCGGCCACCGGGAAGGGGCGCTGACGGCAGCGGGCCCCGCGGGTACCCCGCCCTCCCGCACGCCTGCGAGCTCAGCCGGAAATCTGGGGCGGGGGCAGCGGGCGGGAGGGAGAGTGAGCTGACACACGCCGCAGGATGGGCTGCTGGTGCGGGGTCATTTCTGCACCCAGCTCTGAAGGCCGGTTGTCTAAGTAGGGGACAAAGACACACAGAGACACGGGGAATCACACACAAAAGGACACATGGGAGAGAATAGGAGATAGAGACAAAGACAGAGATGCATCTAGAACCAGAGAGATACACACCACACACATCAGAGAGACAGAAAGACAGAGACAGAGACAAAGAGGGAGAAAAGGAGGAAAAAGGGGGTAGAGTGAGAGGGGGAGAAATTAGGGGACAAGTGGGATCTGGGCTTTGATCTCAATAGTCACCTCTGGCAAATGCCTCCCCCTCTCTGGGCCTCAATTTTCTCCTCTGTATAGTGAGGAAGGGGACAGTTTTCAGAACGCCAAAGCTGGTAGTGTGTGGGCCACCACCAGTTTACAGACTGTTTTGTGTGATTCCCACAGGTGGTATTTTTAAACCTGAATAACCAACATTTAAAAATCAGGAGAACTTAGGTAAAATGTGGATTTATGACTTCTCTTGAAAATCTCTTGGAAAAGAGGGGACCTTGCTTGGCCAGTGTGGCTCTGTGGTTGAACATTGACCTATAAACCAGGAGGTCGTGGTTAGATTCCTGGTCAGGGCACATGCCCTGGTTGCGGTTGTGGTCTCGATCCCAGTGTGGGGCATGCAGGAGGCAGCCAATCAATGATTCCCATCATTGATGTTTCTCTTTCTCTCCCTCTCCCTTCCTCTCTGAAATCAATAAAAATATATTAAAAAAAAAAAAAAGAGTGGACCTACACTTCCTCCTAACAACAGCCAGCTGGAGTTGAGCCCGGCTGACCCTGGTCACCATACTCTCCACCACTCCCTACTGTCTCCCAATGTGTTGCCCCAGTCACCAGGAAGGGACACTGGAGTTGGTGGTGGACTCAGGACCACAAATCTGTTGGGGTTCACTCTACCCAAGCAAAAGAGGGGAGGGAATGTTGGGAGGAGAAAAGCACAGATGCCAAGGAGCTTGTCCCCCAATCACTCCCCAAAGTCACATGATACCTTGGAAGAGAACCCTGCTACATCCAGCCCTGGGCACAGCCTCCAGCCTGAAGCATTTAATGGCTCCCTCGTTGGCTTTGGAGACACAGGAGTTAGCCAGGCCCATGTAGAGTGAACCACATTTTTGACAGAACAATGTCTGTGAAGGTATCTCCTACCTCTGAGCAATCTTAACATTATTCTGCCTCCATATCCATATTTCTTCAGCCTAATACGTGTATGCCCAGACCATGCTAGTGGTCTGGCAAGGAATTCCACAAGTATTGAACTATTATTCTTTCTCTTGGTAGAGCACCCAACCTTCCTAGCACATCCACCACCTCACTGCATCCTCACATCACCTGGCAAGATTAACAAGGTAAAGACTATTAGTCCCACTTTACAGAGAGGCACACAGAGACCTGGGGAGGCAGAAGAACTTCGAAGGGTAGAGATGGAAGGGAATTTCCAGGTGACCAGCTAAAAGGTCCTCTCCTCATTTTTAGATGAAGAAACTGAGGCCTGGAGAGATGGCCTGATCGGCTTCCCAACTCCCCGGCATACTTTGTGCCCCCAAGTTCAGATGATTGGCTGGGGCAGATTGCAAACCTGCAATCCCAGGCTTGCTCTTCCACTCAGATTCCAGAATGTGAAGAATTGCCAACCTAGCTAAGCATTTAATCAGACAGACCTGTTATTTTTTGCGCATACAATGGTGGAGGTGTAAATTGATACAACCTCTTTGGGTGGCAACCTGGAAATTTAACACATACGTACCCTCCACAAGACAATTCCATTTCTCAGAATTCATCCTATAGATACCCACACCTACGCATGAGGATGTGTACACAGGGAATTCTGTGCAGCTTGGTTTATTGAAGCCAGAACTGGAGGCCAGCCTGGCCGATGTGGCTTAGTGGTTGAGTGTGGACCCATGAACCAAGAGGTCACAGGTTCGATTCTGAGTCAGGGCACATGTCCAGGTTTCTGGCTCGATCACCAGTAGGGGGCATGCAGAAGGCAGACGATTGATGTTTCTCTCTCATACATGTTTCCATCTCTCTATCCTTCTCCCTTCCTCTATAAAATTAATAAAAACTTTTAAAAAAAAAAAAGCCAGAATTGGAAATAGCCTGGATATCTGTCCACCAGGAGGCGCCTGCTTGAATCAACTAGGTTCCATGTAAAACTATGAGGTACTATTGCAGCTTCAGAAGAATGAGGCGTCTCCATATGGACAGATATGGAACAAGCTCCAGGAAAAAGTGAAAAAAAGCAGAGTGGACAACAATGTGTACATCATGTACACCTGTGTGGTGGCCTGGGAGACGGACTGGTAATGGGTACACAAGCACAGTACCAAAGGAGAACTGGGGAGCCCAGACAGGGGAAGATAGTGCGAGGGGGCTCGCTTAGCGCTGTTTGATTTTTTTTGTCTGTGCAGCCTTACCTAACCACAAACCAACAAACAGCACCAATAAATAAATAAATAAATAAATAAATAAATAAATAAATAAAATCTCTGAGTTTGAGGCTCAGGAGTGATAAGAGTGGATGGATAGAAAAGGGTGAGGTAGCTGGAACATCACCTCCTGGTGCACCCATTTGATGCATTTCTATAATCAGGGATTTGAGTTGCCTGTTAGGAGGAGAGTTGCTAGACAGATTGGGCGGGGGGTGCGAATGGGAGGAGGAAATGGAGTTCCCAGATAGCTCAAGGGACCAGAGAGGATGATAGAGGTATCTGAAGTGTGCTCAGCAAGCCAACTCTCCCTCCCTCCTTCCTCTCTTTTTCCCTTTCTTCCTTCCTTCTTTCCCTGACAAATATTCACTGAACTCCTAGTAAGTAACAGGACCTGCTCTAGACCGTGAGCACTGTATTAACCATGTCTTTCTGATACTTTGACCTTTGGGGTCTTGCTGACTCTGGAGAGACTGCCAACTCCCAGAGTTAGCCAATTCCTAGAGGTAAGTAAGGAACTCATATGCAAACAAACCAATTTAGAGCCCACACCCCTACCACTCTCTAGGCTACTATCTTCTTGCCCTAATCACCCAGGGCCAGGTATCAGGCAACTAGGGACAGCGCCTATGCCCCCGAGCTCACTGAAATTATTGAAACTAGATGATCTGGAACCTTCTGACCTCTCCTGGCCTGTTCCTTCCTGTAGAAACCACAGTAAGGCTCTTGCCCATCTTTCCCCCCACGCCCTGCTCCCTCTGCCTCCTGATGGACCTTGGTGCTGCCCCATGTGACCCTGCATGGTGTGGTTTGCCCCCTCCTCTTAGGAACTGTGAGTAATAAACTACCTTTCCAATAATAGTAATCTCCTGATCAATTGGCCTCATCATGCCTAAATAATTATAAAACCCACACTTAAAACAGGGAGCTGAGCCCTGGCCAGGTGGCTCAGTTGATTGGAGAGTTGTCCCATACACCAAAAAGGTGCAGGTTCCATTCCCAGTCAGGGCACATACCTAAGTTGCAGGTTCGATCCCCAGTCGGGGCAGAGCACATACGGGAGGCAACTGTATAGATATTTTTCTTTCACATCAATATTTCTCTCTCTCTCTAAAAAAAAAAAAAATTCAATAAAAACATATCCTCAGGTAAAGATTAAAAACAAAACAGGGAGCTGAGAGTTCAGTCATTATGTTGCATATTTTTTTTAACTTTTTCCCTCTGACAATACAAATGTGTTTGTACTTTAGTTGCTTATCAGATTAATACTGTTATGCTTTTGAAAATGAATAATGGGATAGTTTAATGGTGAGTTTGTGCACTAATTTCTAACTTCCAGTTCCCTTCCCCACTGCAACACACACACACACACACACACACACACACACACACACACACACCTTCCTGCCCGAGGTCTGTTAAGTTACTGGGTGGACTCTGATGTTCCAGACCCAGTCTCCCCTAAGTTCTCTCTCAAAGCCCCTATGCTTCCTGTTCTTTGTCAACCCTGAGCTACCGAAGGGCCTGAAGCAGACCCTCCCAGGTTACCTTTAAATTTTTTTTAATATGTTTTTGTTGATTTTAGAGAGAGACGAAGGGAGGCGGAGGTAGAGAGAGAGAGAAACATTGACGTGAGAGAGAAACATTGATAGGCCACCTCCAACATGCACCCCTACCTGGGACGAACCTGAAACCCAGGCATTTGCACATGCCCTGACTGGATGGAACCAGAAACACCACCCCCTTCTCCCTACTTACCAATCCCCCTCCTCATCCCTCCTCCCCCTCCTCCTCCTCCCCCACCGCACCCCGCACAGGATGACACCCAAACAACTGAGCCACACTGTCAGACACCTCTTTTTTTATGGTATTTTTTAAATTAAAAATTTTGAGATCATTATAGAGTCACATGCAATTGTAAGAAGTAAGACAAAGAGATTATGGGTACTTTTCTCCCAGCTTCTCCTAATGGTTACATCTTGAAAAACTATATAGTACAATATCACAACCAGGATATTGACAATGATACAATCCTCTGACCTTTTGCCCATTACTCCAATTTTACTTGTACTCTTTTGTGTGTGTGTGTGTGTGTGTGTGTGTGCGCACACTCACATGAGAGCAGTTTGTTCTATGCAACTTTATGATGTGTAGGTTTGTGTATATATGACATGGTGGCTTTTTAATTACAAGAAATGGTACCTTTTATATACTCAGTTCTTTCCTTTATAGCCTGCTGTTATTGTCCAAAAATGAAGGTCTTCTTTTCTCCAAGATCATAAAACTATCTCAGGAATTCAGGGAGATGAGTTCATTTCCTGTCTGCCCTTTCTCCATAGAAACCTACTCCAGGAATCTCTCTCATCCACAGATTCCCCCAAACCTACCAATTTCATTGATGCCGAATCCACTGGAAAAGTTGCTGTTCTCATTTCAATCACTGATTTACTTCTTTATTCAACAAATATTTCCAGTATATGCACAGGTGTCAAGCATAGTTCTAGACCCAGGGTGCACAACGGTTATGGGTTGGGGTGGTGTACAATATAAGAAAAAGGTGGGAAGGGGTCAGATCCTATAGAGCCTTGTTGCCATGGAGAGTAAGGAGTTTGGATTTTTTCTCAAGATAATGGGAAAATAGAGAGTTTAAGGCAGAGGAGAGATGTGATTGCTTTAATCTCTCAGACCATCCTTCTGGCTGCTTGGTGAATGAGGAGTGTACAGGGGCAAGAGGGAAACTGAGAAGCCTCCAGGAAACCCTTGCCCCCGCCTCCCTCACGCTGCTCTGTCCACCTCTCCTCTCGGGCTCTCCTCCTGCTCCGCTGATCTGGGAAGTACATGAGTCTGCTCTCGCCCCATCCACCTTCCCCAGGTCTCCTCGTCGCCTGCAGTGTGCCTGGCCATATGCATATGCCTCCCAATCAGCTTCTCCACAGAAAACCGCACAGTCCTCAGAAAGAGCCCCTTCCCTGGGTGATCCCTCTTACCAGCTGCAAGTGAGAGAAAACACAACCTAAACTGGCATGGGCAAAATAAAAATGGGATGCCACCAGCAGCATAGACTTAGGACTAGCTGCCGGATGGCCAAATCCTGAGGCTCAAATGGTGTCATGAGGAGTCTGTCCCTTTTTTCCATTTGCTATCTCTATTTTCCTCTAGATAGTTTCATTCTCAAGCTGACTACCCTCACAGGTGGAGAAGTGGCCAGAGGCATCCCCAGGATTGCATTTTCCCAGCTGAGTAACCCTAAAAACAAGAGTCCTTCTCTTTGCTACAAGTCCTAGGGTCAGCTCTCCTTGGCCCAGCCTGGTTCACATGCTCATTCCCGGACAGGTCCCTATAATTCAGATTGGCCAACCCTAGGGCTGGGGGGTGGAGTCAATACCATTTAAACAGCATGGACTGAGGGGCTTCTCCAGAGGCATATTGGGGTTCACCTACTAGAAGAGGAGCTGAATGCTGAGCCAGTAAAACAACACAGGTCTCCTGTGTACCCATTGCATGGATGAGGAGACCAAGACTCAGAGAAGGGAAGGCTTGCCTGCATCCCTCAGTGAATTAGCAACAACCTCAAGACCAGTGCTCTACCCAGTGTCTTTCCCTCACACTGGCTAGGGCAGGGTTTTCTCTAAAGGAACTAAAAGTAACCAAACGCTGGCTGGAAGACTGGGTTCTATCTTTCACCCCACATGCCATCCTCATCTGCAGGTTCTTGTTCTAGTCTTGGTGAGCATAAATTGCCATTAAAAGAGTATCATATTTTCTGGAAACTTTGGGTAAGCTTAGCCCCAATTAACATTAAGCCTCTGAGAAATGACCCTCTAATGAAGGGATCTCAGACACCGTGGTGGGCAGGGTGTGCTATGTGGAGCCCAAGGGGACTCCAGGCAACTCCAGGCAGCTGCTACTTTGATTCCATGTAGGCCACCCTTGGTCACTGCTCAGCTTCCAGCAAAGAAGAGTTAATTCAATCTAGTCCCTCCAGGACGCTTCAATTCCATACACATTTATTGAGTGCCAAACTGCTTGTAGGCAATGTGATAGGTGTCGGGGAATATAGGGGGAACAAACCTTGTATGGCTCCATGCTGCTCGTAGGATCAAATCCTTAGCCTAGCATTTAAGTCTCGATAATTTTAGTACAATCTAGACTTCTCTTCTGACAGCTCTCCGACTCCATGTCCAGATCCCCCCCACTCCCGCCCGCCCCCAACATCAACCAATGAAACCCATCTTACAAACATTCTGCGCAATTACACACCTCTTGTTTTGGCCTCTCTCCTTACCTACTGCCTGCCACATATGGGCCACTTACTCATTCTTAAGAGCCTACTGCAAATGCCCACTCATTCATTCATTCATTCATTCATCCTTTCATTTGTTCATTTAATAAACATTCCCTGAGCAGTTAATGAGTAGAGTTTTAGGGTCCCTGAGAGGATCCAGATAGGAACACAGCTCTAAAGATGTTAACAGTCTTGGAGGGGAGAAGGATGTGTCCACATAAATTGCATTACAATGTACCATGTGTTCAAAAGCCCTGGAGTGGGTCCATAGATCCAGCCTGTAGGGTCAAGGATGGTTTATTGGACAAGTCTTGGAGTTACTTGGGATGAAAGGGCATCCCTGAGGCTTTCTCTGACCGCCCTGACTGGAATAGATGCCCATCACACTTCTTCCCTTTTTTTAAGTTGGATTTTTAAAAAATATATTTTTATTGATTTCATAGAGGAAGGGAGAAGGAGAGAGAGATAGAAACATCGATGACGAGAGAGAATCATTGATTGGCTACCTCTTATACACCCCACAATGGGGATCGAGCCAGCAACCCAGGCATGTGCCCTGACTGGCAATTGAACCGTGACCTCCTGGCTCATAGGTCAACGCTCAACCATGGAACCACACTGGCTGGGCAACACTCTCTTTTTCTCCAGCCTTTATCGAGTGCAACTGGGTACAGTGGGGCCTTGACTTACGAGTGTCCCGACTAACGAGTTTTTTGAGATACCAGCTGTCTCTCCGCCGATTTTTTGCTTTGAGTTGACAGAGTAATTTGAGTTAACGAGCTCCTTAATGAGCTCGGTCTTGGAACGAATTAAACTCGTAAGTCAGGCCCCACTGTATTTCCTTATTCCTTGTTATCTGCCTTTCACACCAGAACCTCAGCTTCATGTGGACAGCTACTTGTTTCTTACTGTTTATCCAGTTCCTGGCACATAGATGACACTTAGTAAAGATTTGCTAAATGAATGACTACATGAATAAATGCTTTCAGCCTAGAGCAAATGAGCACGAGCTGCCTGGCCCTGTCTTTTGAGGTGAGAGAGCACAAATATTGCCTCCCTCAATCACCTCTGGACAACACATTAGAGAGTCAAAATATTTACCAGAAGGAGAAACAGACAAACTAGGGAACAATCTTAGAAGTGAGTTAGGAGAGATCTGAAGGCCAGAGACATCAGCGAAAGCAGAGGGAGGCAGAGGGGCAGAAGCCAGACCCTGGAGGATGGGGAGAGTCAAGACAAGTAGAACTGGAAGCAGATGAGCTCAAGCTGATCGAGGACCTGCTTCCTCTCCCTTTCCTCAGCAGAGCAGCCTGGTCCCCTGCCCTCCTCCCAGAGCAGCATGGTCTAGAGATGGATAATGTCCGTGGACTGTTGAGGCTGCTCAGGGCCAGGCCAGGCTTCCACACTCACAGTCTAGCCTGACAGCTGAAGCCATTAGCTTCTACCAACCCAGACCCTGTGCCCCCTATGAGTTCTTACATTCATGCTGAGAGGCCAATTGCAGGTCTGTGTGGTCCAGATTGCTTCCAAAGAGCAATTTTCTGCCCAGCTGGATATTGCTGAGAGGAGCTCGTGCTCAGGGAGGGCATTGGGGGCTGTGGGGACGCCGCCATCTCACAGGCCTGGCATGGAGTTGGATGCAAGGAGCAATTTCTGGAGGGTGTTGTCTGATGTATTCAGCTGGCATGGACATGTGCATATATGTGTTTGTGCACATATCTCTGCATGTGTGTTCATATGCACAGTTTATGTGTATGGTGTGCACACATTCACGCATATCTATGCCTTGGTGTGCACGTGTGCATGTGTGCGTGTGCCCAGGTCTACAGCTCAATGTGTACATGTGTGGCACATGTATTGTGGCTTAGTTTGGGGCAGAGTCTAGTAATCCTCTTCAGTCCAGTTGGTCATCGGTGGCCCCATCGAGTAAGGAAACATGGCTCTAGATCTAATGTTCTACCCATGAATTGGACATCCTCACTGCTCCTTCAGTACTTACCTGTTTACTCTTCCATTCTCTGTTTTCTGCTAGTTAGTCTGGTAAATAACATGTGTTCCCATAACAGAAGGAATCTCCTTGAGGGCAGAGTGTGTGTTCATCTTCCACAGAGCTTAGCACACAGTGGGTGCTGAGGAGAAGATCAATACTAGAGAGGGACAACAGAGAAGGAGTAGTGTACTGAAACCAACTCCTGGGAGCCCTGAACACATTTCCTCAATTCATACAGCCCTATGAAGTCAAAACGACCCTGCCTGTTTAAAGAAATGAAGGCACGTATAATAGAATTGTACACTTAAAATCTGTATAATCTTAACCAATGTCACCCCAATAGATTTAATTTAAAAATAATAATAAATACATAGATTTTATTTTTCAATTACAAAAAATAAATACAGAAAATAAAGAAACAAAGGCTCAGAGAGGTGAAGTGACTTATTCAAAGTCACACAGCCAGGAAAGAGAGGAATTTACTTGGATTTGAACTCAAGTATGTGTCGTTCCAAAGCTTTTTCCACTCTACCCTACTGGAAGGGAATACAGGCAGATGAAAACCGCTAATGGGTTAGGATGATGATGAAAACAGAGAATTAGTTTTTCCCTTTGTAAAATTCTTTTTATGTTTTGGTTACATCTTCTCACTAGATTAAAGGAACTTTTATTTTTAATAGAAAATATCTTGAAGGAATAAAAAAAATCTGAAGCTATCCTTCAACCCAGTATCTGATGTCTCAAAGCCCATGGTAGAGAAAGTGAGACTCTGACTTTTGAAATGTCTCGAAGCTTATCTTTGGATCAGCTCCAGAGGATATATATGCTAATTCTGGCGAGGACGGAAGTGCTTTGGGTGGGCTGGGGTAGGGGCGGTGACAGTCGCTGGCGGATAAGACACCTCCTCATCTATCAGGCCCACTAGAGATTACAAGTCCCCACCCCTGCCTTCGCCTCTCTTATTACAGAAGAAAAATGAAAACCAACTCCAATTCACCTTGCTCATTTAGGTACATTTATCTCGTTGTCAGCCACAAGTAGGTTCTATCCCAATGTTCTGAGTTAATTAGAGCTTGTTCTCAGAATACACATAGTACACACCCTGAAAGTTGCAAGTGGGGGAGTAGGTATTAATCTGCTACTAACATTGGGCCCTGAGTCAGGGTGACAACAGGTGGAGGAGGAGAGGCCTAGTGGGTGCTGACAGAGACCTTCAGTTTGGCCCAACAAGGTGCCCACTGTCCCTCCTGAGCATCCAAATGTCCCTTCTCATTGCCCCATGAGAACCCACTTTGGGGTCTGGAATGGACACCATAGTCCTTCGGCTGCCTGCATCTACCCTTTGACCTCCAGTCAGTATAAGGATCCCTCTTTCCTTCTGGGGAATAACCTTACCCCTGCCCTGTGTGGCCTTGATGGGTTGCTAGTCACACTGCCCAGTATGAGGGATCAGCATGTGGCCCAAGTTTGGCCTACGGAACCCACTTTCTCCTGGGACTTAGACTGTAGGGTGGAGAGATGCCAGAGTTGTTGGGGGGACATTTGTGCCAGTAGCAGCGACAGCACTAGGATGAGATGGTTGAAAATTTCCTGCTGCCTGGACTCTTGCAAGGCTTTCCTATTGGCCTCTAGTCTTTGGTCTTCCTGCGGCGCAATCAATCCCCTTTCAGCTAGGTTAGCTAGAGTTGGGTGCTGTTGTTTACAGTTCTCACGCATAAGGCCTCCTCCTTTGTACTACAATCTCATGGGATCCTGGCTGTGATTTCAGGAAACAGAGATGGAGGGAGGAAAGGAGTTAGAAGGGGAATGCTGAGGACTGGGAAGGGGAGGAGGATACAATGGAGTCTAATGGATGCCAAGGACAACAAGAAAAAAAAAATCCCACTTAGGGCCCTAAAAGGTAACAGAAATGTTCTCTAAAGGATCACACATTATTCACACAAGAAACTTGGAAGAAAGTCTTCTTATTCCTGTTTGTATGGGTGACTATTATTTTTGTCGGGTCAACCTCCAGCCCTTTTATTCTTCTAACAGGAAGCTGGATTTACAAAGGAGAATCACCCTCCCCTGCCTTTGAACCTGCTGGTTTGTGTGGGGCTGGCACCACCTTGGGACCAAGGCCTGGCCAGTCAGGGTGTGAATCTCCCCAGTTACCGGGATTGGTTCAAGGACAGATGTCTGGCCAAGCTGGACCAATGAGACGCAAAGATGAAACTATGTGTAAAGAGGTGTTCTTTACCTGCTGCATTTGTGGGGTGTAAGCCCAGAACCACTGGGGCCATTTTTGCCACCTCCTGGGAAGATTCTGCTTGTGAATGTTGTCACCACAAAGTTAATTGAACTAGGAAGTGGAAAGTAACTGGTATTTCATGACTTTGTTTGGACATATGACTGGATGGAGCTAAATTCCTTTTTTGTTTAAGTCAATTTGAATTGTTCTTTCTGTCACTTGAAACCTAATAACTAACAGATAAAACTCAGAGGTGAAGGGATCCAGGGTTGGGTTATGGCTTATCCCATGCCAGGGTGGGGGAGAGGGGCCACAGGACAAAGAAAATTCCCTTGCTTTAGGCCATGCCTCAAACTCTGAAGGACTCGTATGAGAACCAGGTTAGCCACTAATTCACTAGGGGCCTTAGGAACATAACTTAACATCTCTAGTTTTCCTTTTGTAAAATGAGGGTGATAATAATGCTTAAACATTACTAATAAAAAATGTTCAGTCAACTAACTGTTTACTACATATTAATCCTTATGCAAAGTGTTTTCAGTGCATTATTACTCATAAAAATTGAGTGATGTAGGTATCATAGTTATTCCCATTTTACAGAAGAGAAAGCTGAGGCCCAGGAGGTTGGACAACTTGCCCAAGGTCACCAGGTGGAAGACAAAGTCTCTACCACCTAACCATAATGTTACACAACCTCTCAGAGGTTGAAAAGGTAGCTGGCCAAGAGGGGAGAGGATGCCAGAGCTTTGTCCTGCCTGCTGGCTCACCAAGACCCAACTGCTTTTTGAGTTATTGTGCACCTTACAGGGGAAGCTCCAATTCCACTTGAGAAGTGTTCTTATGGGGAAGTGACCCAAAGTCTCATAAGCTTCTGAGAGGACAAAGCAAGGTCAAGTTCATTCACAAGGTCAGTGTCATGGAACTTGGCCTGGCCTTATGGACAACATCTGAATTGGACTTTCAAAAGGACAGCTCATTTCCCCTGGCTCATATGTAGCAAAAGAAAGCTTTTAAGAATAATAATACTTGAAGTGATTAAGTGAATGAAGGAGCCCAGGAATGAGTAATTACATGATTAAATCCATTAATGAGTAAGTGAATTAGTGAGTGACTGAGATAGAAGCCAACATATGTTGCCCTATGGGGCTCCAGGGCAGCTGGGAGACAAGGCAAAAACAATATAAATAATGAAAACAATTATGTGCCAAAACACATAGCACCAATGGTGTGTCATGTAGGAAGCTGTCTCTATGGACTGGAGATGTCTAGTCAAACTTGAAGTGGGACTGGTGAGGACCCCAAAGAATGGGTGATACTGTATTATTGAAGCTGGAGAAGAGGGGCGGGTAGGGCACTCCGGAGGGACACCGTGTGCAAGTGGAGGAGTGGAGCGGCCCACGTGTAAGACTCGCTCCCTACCTGTGGACCCACCTCGCACTCCCCATTTCTGATTCCTCCATCATCACTTAGCCAGGATTTAATTGTGGACACAGATCTAGGGCATGGATTCTGGAGGGAGAAATCACAAGTAATGGCTGCTCTTAGCTCTAGCCCACAGCTGGGGCAGAGAGGTGGGTCAGAGCCATCTATCACAAGCATGCTGGGTCTGGCCATGCCAAAGGCCAAAACTGGGCACATCTCCAGGGCTACTCTGAGGACCCAGCTGGCTGCAGCAAACAGATTTCCCTTTATTGGTTTTGGGGCCAGGGAGCTATTCAGGACAGTCATGAATGATGCTCAGATAAGCAAGGGCTTCTGAGGGTGGGGGCAGGGCCACAAAAAGGACTCTGGGATCTGGTTTCTAGACCTGGTTTCCAATCCTTGGCCCACCACTACTTTGAGGTGTGACTGATGTCACCTCTGAACCACAGGGGCAGTAAAACATATCGCACAGGCTGTTGTGAAGAAATGCGGAACGTGCCTTGCATTGCGCTTGCCTGAAACAGAGTAGGTACTTGATAAATGACAGTATTATATTTTCTGACTTTTCTCCAATGGGCACTTCGGTCATCAGAAACAAATATAGTTAATTTAAAATTTTTTAAACAACAAAAGTATGTCTGCTTATGATCTTGGGAGAAAGTGTATGGCCAGGAAATACATGGCATCCTGAAATTGGACAGTTTGAGGATAATTTAATAAAAGGGCTATTTATAAAAATATGGGCAGGGTGCACAGGGGTAGTGCAGTACCCAGGGAAGGTGAGGGGAGACCTGTCGTTACCTCTAAGCCTAAAGGGGCAAGAGGAGGCTGCAGTTGCCAGAACCCAGTGAAAGAGGGGGTTGGATAGAAAGGGTCTTGACAGAAGCTGTAGCCTTCTGTTGAGGGACCCCACAGAGAAGGAGCCAGGGGATTAAATACTACAGGCCCCTTTTTCTCCCACACTCTGAAATCTGAGAATCACCATTGACCGAACCCTACAGAAAACCAGGAGCTAAGGGAGCCATTGATAAAGTTGTCTTCCCAGGCTGGAGCAGGGTGGGGGAGGTGGGAGAGTGGATCTGGAGGGTCAGATAGATCTAGCACACGGGGTTTCTAAATGCCCTGTTCATAATAAACTTGAAGACCTTTCCTTGTAAACATGCTCTCAAGCTTCTCTGCCACGATCTAGGCCCAGCAATGACAATCAATGTTCCACAACGCAGAGGGAGGAATGCAGTGACAGCATTCTGATGAACAATAAGCTAGATCTTTTCAGGTACACAGACTGGGGTGGGTATGGGACATTAAGTCACTGCCTGCTCTAATGGACGGGTGTGGCCGGATGATGTGTGATAATACTGAGGACGCACTTCACACTGAAGGCGCCCCATGATTGATGAGCCAATGAGTTCAACCGGGAAATTAAAAGAAATTAAAAAAAGAAACTTTAATAAATTCTGCTGGAGTCTTGCACAGAGAGAAGCCCTCCCTACACTATAACTGACTGCCATTTTTCAGTTTGTATCCAGGGAAGTCACAAATAGATTCACTGCAGCTGTCACAATGATGGGTTTCAAACATCCTTTACATCCCTCTCCTGGGTATATACCCGAAAAACTTGAAAAGATACATTCACAAAGATATAAGTACCCCTATGTTCATTGCAGTATTATTCACGGTGGCCAAGACATGGAAACAACCAAAGTGTCCTGCGATAGAGGACTGCACAAAGAAGATGTGGTACATAAACACAGTGGAGTACTACTCAGCCACACAAAAGGATGAAACACTGCCATTTGCAACAACATGGATGGACCTTGAGAACATTATGCTAAATGAAAGAAGTCAGTCAGAAAAAGCTAAGAACCATGATTTCACTCATATGTGGGATATAAAACTGAAACTCATGAACACAAACAGCAGTGTGGTGGTTGCCAGAGAGAGAGAGGGTGGGAGCGAAGGGGGTCCTAATATATGGTGACTGGAGAAGATTTGACTTAGGTGGGGACACAGTGCAATATGCAGATCTTATACCATAGAAATCCACACTGAAACCTGTATGATCATATTAACCAATGTCACCCCCAATAAATTTAATTAATAAATTAAATTTTTAAAATTTATTTCAGAGAGGAAGGGCGAGGGAAAGATAAAAACATCCATGATGAGAGAGAATCATTGATTATCTGCCTCCTATATGCCCCACATCGGGGATCGAGCCCACAACCCAGGGATGTGCCCTGACCAGGAATCGAACCATGACCTCCTGGTTCATAGGTCAACGCTTAACCACTGAGCCACGCCTGCCAGGCATAATTAATTTTTTTTTTTTAAGTCCTGACACAGTCACTCTGGGCTTGGAATGCAAGGTTGAGTGCTGAGCTGCCTTGGCCAGGTCATGGCCACCAGGCAGGTCCATGCTGGACAGAAGTCAGGGTTGCCATCTCCTAAGATGGAATGTAGTGAGCAAGGCCTGGGGTGCTGGGAAGGTGGTGAGAATGTCACACATTCAGCACACACAGATGTACACAGGTGGAGAATAATATGGGGCCTCAGATACTCACAAGGACACATACAAAGACACAAAGATACCAAAGATATATAGACACACATGGGGACATACAGAGACACAGACAGACACACATTAACGCACAACAAGGATACACATGGACGCACAGAGTCCTAGATACAGAGATAAACATACTCAAAGGCACACAGAGGGCCGTGAGGACTGAATGGGACAATGATATCAAGTGCCAAGTAAGGGGTTTCATGGGCAGGACACCCACTATCTGTTGCTTCTCTAAAACCAAGCAGGAAGGAAAGTCCATTAACAACACAATGAACTATATTTTAAACAAAAGAATGCCTGGTGGTCCAGAAGGGTCTAACCCAGGTCACAGCCAATTAAACAATCCATTCGTGGATGGAATGGGTTTCCCTGCCTCTTAACTTTGGCCTGGCCCTTGCCTCCCAGTGCCTCTGCCTTTGCCATGAGAACATGCCTGAACTCATCCACTGCTCCTGCGAGAAGGTGAGGGACATGTGGATCAGAACCACCCCGACTGCACACTTGGGTGAATACATCATCATGTTTTCAGCCACTGAGTCTTGGGGTGGTTTGTTATGCAGTATTTTGTGGCAATAGCTTACAGATATGCCCCCTTCTAATCTATCCTGTGTACACTGTCAGAGTCCTTTCTAATCTTAATATAATTTTGCTTTGTGTGCTGTAACCTTTTACCATTAAGCTGCCTATCTGCACCAAAGCCTTGCCACTCTGTGCCCCAGGATTCCAGGAATGAACTGAGAGTATGAGGCGAAGAGGTGGCTAATCTGAACACAGGATGCCCAGATCCCTTTCAAGTTCATTAGGGTTGACCATGGCCAGTGTGACCCACAAGGGGCAAGTGGAAGAAGCCTGAAACCCCCACCGAAAGGGGAGAGGATGAGCCAGTCATGAGCACTTGCCCGATCTCTTTTTACCCTCCCAAGTAGCTCCACTGCGTGCCTCACCATCCCCATTCACTCAGGAGGAAACAGAGGTTGGGAGAGTGTGGCAGCCTTCCCAGGGTTGCAAGGTAAGGACGTGGCCGTAGTAGGATTAGAACACTGGCTGGTCTGTTACCAAAGTAGTTCTTGCCCTCCTTGCCTTGGCTGGCCTGACCCTGGCTTGTCAGGTGGGACCTTTACCCATGACCACCCCTTCTGCTTCTAGTTGGTCCACAGATAGGGCTACTTACCAGCTGTGGGACTTCAGGCAAGTGACAGCACCTCTCTGGGCCACTAGATTGTAACCCCTGTGAGGGCAGGGACTTCCTTCTGTTTATTGCTCTATCCCTTCACCTGAAACAGCTTGGTACTTAATAGGTGCCCAGTGAACGAATGAATAGGTCTGTTTGCCTATCTCTTCATCAGAACCACAGGATGTTTTCCATGGAGCACTGGACAGGTTTGTGCTTGAATTTGGAGGCTATTTTGATAGTCCTTGAGCATAGGGAGACCGAGGAGTCAGACTGGTCTGGTTCCAACCCAACTGTGTCCCCGAGAAAAGTGACCTATTTGCTCCTCAGTTTCTCATCTATCAAATTGACCTTATTATAGTGCCTACCTCAGGGATTTGGTGGGAATCAATTGAGATGTATGTGTAAAGGGTCTGATCATTACACATTCAGTGCTCAATAAACAGGTCATTGTTATCTGGACTAATGATAATTGTTTAGGTTAACTGACCAGCAGGAGAGGTGACTGTCCAGAAAGCTCATCACCCTCCAGAGGGAAAGTTCTGTGTCTGCATCCAGGCCCTGCCCTGTCACAGGGGGCGGTATGAGCAGCCAGGTGTCCTGCTCTGGGTAAATAGGTGGGGGTTGGGAGGAGAGCAGATTTCTGGTTGCTTTATTCCTGCCCTGAATTAAGTACCTACAGAGCTGTCCTTGGAAAGGAGGGAGGCAGAGGTGGCAGGCACTTATAATGAGCAGAGAGCTCATCCAGGCAGGGCTGGCCATTGATCACCTGGCTCCTGGCTCACTCCAGCACCAGGGAAGGAGGGAGGGAGAGCATATGTGTCCCTAGGAGCTGCATACAAGTGTTCAGGTGTCAGAAAGACCCTGGAGTGGAGATGGAGGGTGGCAAGGGAGATGGCTAGGGTACTCCCCGCGGTGCTCAGCCATGAGGGAGGACAGCAGTTAAAACACAAGGAGCACCACTCCACAAGGAGGGAAGCTTACCCTTATCAAGATTGAAGCTCACAAGGGTGGGGGGAAAAAAAGGTCACATATGTAATACCCTTTGTAATACTTTAAGCAATAAAAAAATAAAATAAAATAAAAAAATAAAAAGATTGAAGCTCAGAGAGGGAAAGTAACTTGCCCAAGGTCACACAGCTGGCATAAAAGTTATGACTTCCAGTCTAAAAGTCAAATATGCAAAATTGTTATTTTCTAGATTGAAATTTCATCTTTACCCCAAGCTCCCTTTCTGCCAAGAAGTGGAAATTTAACTCGATCATTTCAGAATCTCCCCATCCTTACTACTCAGTTCCCATCTGCAGTCTCCATCTGTGCTGGTTTTCCATTGTTGCATAAGGAATCACCCCAAAACTTAGTGGCTTAAAACAATAACAATCTTATTATTCTCTTGGACAGTTCTGGGAGTTGGCAGCGTTCAGCTAGGTGGTTCTTGCTCAGGGTCTCCTGTGCTGATGCAATCAGACAGTGGCTGAGATTGGAGGTATCTTGAAGGCTGCCAGGCTGCCTCATTCAGCAGCTGATGTTGGCTGTTGTTTAGGACCTTAGCTGGGGCTGGGGCCTGAAACACCTACCGATACATGACCTTTCCAAGTTACCTGGGCTTCCTGCTGCAGCGATTTTCAACTGGTGTGACTCGAGAATTTTTAAAAATATTTTTTCATTGATTTCAGAGAGGAAGGGAGAGGGAGAGAGAGATAGAAACATCAATGATAAAAGAGAATCATAGATCAGCTGCTTCTTGCACGCCTCCCACTGGGGATCCAGCCTGCATCCCAGGCATTTGCTGTGACTGGGAATTGAACCATGACCTCTTGGTGCATAGGTTGGTCAAGGCTCAACCACAGAGCCACACCAGCTGGGCCACAAGAATTTTTAAAACATCAATACCTGACTATCTAGTCAGGGGCACTGACCTCTTCTCCCTTAGATAGTTAAATAAAATACAAAAATGACCACAGCAAACAATACCTTTCCAGCAAACCAGTGTGAATGCCTTGTCTTGAAATATATATATATTAGAGTTGCATCTTTTTGGTCATGTCCCATAATAAGGTTGTATCTGATTGGTTAATTCTTTGTACCAGAAATCCTTACATACAAAGATAGGCATCTGATTTTTAGAAAAGTCATTTTGGAGCAAAAAGTGTAGGCAATTGCTATTATTGTTTTATTTTGTAAATCAATAAAAAATTTACCTGTTTTTTTGTCAGGCAAAATTTATATTTTTTGATGTGCCACAGAATTTTAGTAATTAGTTTACGTGTGCCTTGAGATGAAAAAGGTTGAAAATCTCTGCCTTACAGCATGGTGGCTGGGTTCCAAGAGCAAGTGACTCAAAAGAACAGGCCAAAGTTACCTTTTACAATGGCCTAGGTCAGGAAGTCACATGGCATCCTTGTGCTATAGTCACCTGCTATACTCAATGGGAGGGAACTTAAGTCCTACCCCTCAATGAAAGGAGTGTCAACATCTCTTTGCAATATAAGCCTGGGTAATGGGACAGCTTGCAAATACAATCTGCCGCACTATCTCTCCCCTGAGCCGGCCTGGTGCCTGCATGCTCTGCAGTCATTGGTCTACTGAGCCCTGGGCCCTCATTGCAACATCCCCTTGCAGGGGCCTCTTGGGCTACCTCTATGTTTCTATATGAGAATCATATTTCTGCTTCTCCCACCAAATTGAGCACTCAGGGACCTCATGAGGCCATCTCAGAAGCCATCCCACTCCACTCCCAATTCTTCCACTTCCTTACCAGGAGGAAAGAGTGGGATATGGGGCCTATAGCAGTGAGGGTTCCGACAGAAAACAGATGGCCCAACATATAGTAAGTGCTCAGTAAATGTTATCTTCTATTCATATAATTCTGATAAGTTATTGTGGGACATAGTGGAGGAAGAAATTACTTCTGCCCCAAGTATGGAAATAGTTAGGGCAAGTCTTACAGGGGAGGTACCTTGGATTGGATTTTTTCAGCTGGAGAAATGAGAGGAGGGACAGTCCCTTGACTGAAAGTGCAAAAGTCCCAGAGGACTGAAAGTGCAAAAGGTGTGGAGTGTGAGGGTGCACAGAGCTCCCATTTGTGAAACTTAGCCAGGGAGGGGCCAGAGCCTGCAGGCTGGGGCTGGTTGGGAAGCCCCACCTGTCAAGTCATCACAGGTGTGTGAGCACAAAGCGGGGAATGAAGGCAGGCTGGGGAAGGAGCTCTCTGTGCAGGTCCATTTTGACCCTGCACCCTGCCACCACTCCAACTCTCCCAGGGCGGGGTGTGCGAAGCTCTAGGACCTTGGTGAAATGAAGCAGGTAGGTGCTCTTTGGAGCCCTTCTGGCCGGATGGGGGCGGACCACAGAGAGTATTCTCAGTGCCTTCCCAGGTTGGCTGAGTCAATTAGAGGCTTTGCTAGGAGGCAGTAGAGCGTGTAATGACTCTATTGTTTCGTTAGGAGCACTGTGTTTAATTTAATAACTTAACTGCTTGGCAAAGGAGGAAACTACAGCCCTGGGGGTTGGTGAGAGGTGTATCTATTGTTTCCAGGGAGTCTGCTATCTGGGCACCAGTGCACTCCCTGTCCCTCACCAACTCCTCCCACTCTCCCCACTGTCTGCAGACTGGGGCTCCTCAAACTCCCTGAGATTCTGACTTATTAAGTCCAGGGTGATTCTGATACGGGTGACTCAGGCATATTCTTGAGAAGCCCTGATAAAGAGGTGGGTAAGGTCTCTTGAATGTCACTTTAAGAAGTTCTACTTGTCTAACTCTCGTCTACGTGACCTATACTGGCTGGATGTGGGGTTTGTCTTGGCAAGACCCATTGTTCTTCCAACAAATGTTCATCAACACCTGCTCAGGGCCAGGCTTTGTTCTAAGTAAGAACCCTGAGGGGCGACAGACATGGGTACAGGGACCTGAACTGTGACGGAGAGCTGCTCTCAGAGCTGCCACAGCCTGGGAAATGCAAGGACTAACTCTGTTCTCAGAGGTGGGGTCTTTGGGGCTGGGCTTGAGAAACAAATGAGAGTTCACCAGGGAAGCCAACAGGAGGGTGAGAATGGGGTGGAGGGAGGCAGTTTGGACTTTATTCTTTGCCCACAGGGTAAGGTTTATCCCCGTATGGTGGCTCTCCTTGTGCCCCTGCCTCACAGAGCCCCGTGGTGGCTCAGGGACTCTGTTTTCTCCTGGCTCCCTGGGCTCACCTTTGCGTTGCCCCCCTGCCCCTCCCACACATTCAAAGGCCTGCTGCCTTGAGTCACTGGCAGAGTGGGAATATCAGGGTGACAGCCTTTCTCATTGTCACACAATTAAGGGTTCCAGCTACTGCAGAGCCATGTGAAGGGACTGCTTTTCTTCCTTGGCTTTACAATTTTTCCCCCATCTCTGGCTCTATTATTCTCACATTTAATTAATGTTCCACTTGACTAATAAGATATAACAGAAGCAGCTGGGATGGCCTGGAGGCTGGGGGTGGGATCATTGCATATCTCAGGAAGGAGGGGAGGGTTTTCAGGGGCGAGTGGCCTTATGGTGAGGGAGGTTAGATGTGGATGGGGGCTCAGCCATGCTGCTGGGGAGAAACCCAGTGGGGCGAGCCCAGCCCACTCTGCACCTTTGCCTTGCTGTACCCCTCTTTGGAGCTGCTTTCCCCCTTAAACTCCCACCACCTCTGTGTTCTTCTCATCCTCCTACCTCCCAGTACAGCTCGGGGAGTGGTTCTCATAACTGAGCAGCGGCCTAGAGACACCTGGGGTGTGTCTTTAACAATCCAGGCTCCTGCTGGCTGGCGTGGCTCAGTGGCTGAGCTTTGACCTATGAACCAGGAGGTCATGGTTCAATTCCCAGTCAGGGCACATACCCGGGTTGTGGACTCAATCCCCAGTGTGGGATGTGCAGGAGGCAGCTGATCTATGATTCTCTTTCATCAATGATGTTTCTCTCTCCCTCTCCCTTCCTCTCTTAAATCAATAAAAACATATTTTAAAAATGCAGGTTCCTGGCCTGCTCCAGTAAGCCAGTGGGTGGAAGCTCAGGATTCTGCACTTGACTGGTCCAAGTGCTTCTGATACAGACAGAACTTGAACAAACTTTGGGAAATCATAATTTGGACAATAAACTCAATTCACCTCTTTTATTTATATTTTTTAAAATATATTTTTATTGATTTCAGAGAGGAAGGGAGAGAGAGATAAAAAAAAACATCAATGAGCCCTAGCTGGTTTGGCACAGTGGATAGAGCGTCGGCCTGCGAACTGAAGGGTCACAGGTTTGATTCCGGTCAAGGACACATGCCCGGGCTCCGGGTTCGATTCCCAGTGGGGGGCGTGCAGGAGGCAGCCGATCAATGATTCTCTCTTATCATTGATGTTTCTATTTCTCCCTCTCCCTTCCTCTCTAAAATAATTTTTTATGAGAGAGAATCAGTGATTAGCTGCCTCCTGCATGCCCCCTCCTGGGGATCAAGCCCACAACCTGGGCATAATCCCTCACCGGGAATCTAATTGTGATCTCTGGGTTCACAGGTCAATACTCTACCATTGCAGGCACACCGGCTGGGCTCAATTCACCTCTTTTATAAAAAGGGATTATAATCATAGTACCACCCCATAGCCCATTATAAAGGTCGGGATCAGGGTCTGTCCACTGTTAGTGTTAACTGCCAAGGTCATTGTCATTGGTTCTCCAGGACCATGTCTGTCCGGCCTAGCTGTCTCCAATGCCTGGCTCTTTGATCACAAGTAAGTGATCAAGAAGCTTTAGGAGCATGGTTTTCTTTGGGCAGCGCCAGGAGGCAGACTGGAAGAGAAGAAGCTGGAAGTTACTACTTCTCCTTCCTATACTGTTTGAATGTATTAACCTGGACCTGAAAAGTACTCTTTTATCATTTTAAAAACTTATTTAGTTTTGTATTAATTTGTTAAATGACCAAAATAACCTTCTTGAAGGTTTGTATAGAGAAAGTGTCCTCTTCATAAGCCTTTTGAACTAAGAGCAGAGAATGCAAAATCTAGTTCAACAAGGCCTGTGGGCACTGTGCACCACCACTCGCTGGGAGTTGTTTTCTGTTTGTGTCTTTAGTTTAAACATTATTTAATAGTTTTTTTTAAAAAAATATTGTTTTATTGATTTCACAGAGAGGAAGGGTGAGGGAGAGAGAGAGAGAGAAACATTGATCAGCTGCCTCCTGCACACCCCAAACTGGGGATTGAGCCTGAAATCCAGGCATGTGCCCTGACCAGGAATCAAACAGAGACATCCTGGTGCATGGCCCGATGCTCAACCAACTGAGCCACACCGCTGGGCCCTGGGGGTTTCTTTAAATGCAGGTTCCCAAGCCCCACCCTAGGCCTCCTGAATCAGAATTCCTGGGGCTGGCACTGGCCTTGCTAACAAGCTCCCCAGCCATGGTGTTGCAGGGGGCCTATGCCCACAAATGCTGGGAGAAACGCTGCCTCGGGGCTGGAAACAGGTATCTGACACCCTGAGGGCAGAGACATGGCATCCCCTTCCTCTTTTGTACCTGCCTCAGCCCCCCAACTCCAGTCTGGGCACATGGGAACTCAGAAAAGGCTCATTGATGAATTAAAAGTGCACTGAGGTCCAGAGAAGGGCAGTGGCCTCCCTGAAGCCACACAGCCAGTGAATGGGAGACAGCAGAGGAGGATGGTTAAGAACCTAGGCCAGTGATGGGGAACCTTTTGAGCTCGGCGTGTCAGCATTTTGAAAAACCCTAACTTAACTCTGGTGCCGTGTCACATATAGAAATTTTTTGATATTTGCAACCGTAGTAAAACAAAGACTTTTATTTTTGATATTTATTTTATATATTTAAATGCCATTTAACAAAGAAAAATCAACCAAAAAAATGAGTTCGTGTGTCACCGCTGACACGCGTGTCATAGGTTCACCATCACTGACCTAGGCTGAGAGCCAGACATGCCCTGCTTGAGGAAGCTAAAAACAAAATAGCCCTTCCCTTGATCTGCTGTGTGGCCATGGGCGCGTGTTTCATCCCCTACAGCCCAATTGGCCCCTTTATAAAATGGGGCCATTCATCCCTATCTCAGTGTTGGAGTGGAGTAAAATAAAGTAGGTATGAAAAGGAAGTTTGCACCACATCTGGCTCCTGCTAACTTGCAATCCATGGAAGCTGCTATTGTTATTATGGATACCGTGGTATCACCATCTTTATCACTGAGAGGCCCCACAGCAGGGACTAAACACACAGGCTTTGGGGCTACTGGCCCCACTTATTATCTGAGTGAACTTGGACAAGCCACTTCACTTCTCTGGGCCTCGGTTGCTCCATCTGTAAAATGGGGACAAGGACAATAACTGTGCCTACCTCACCGAGCTGCTGTGGGTTGATATTGGTAAAGCTCTTAGGAAGGTGCCTGGCACAGAGTAAACCCCAAGTGAATGCTGGCTGTTATTATCAGCAGCCTGAATGAGAAGCCTGTGGCACCCCGGGGATGAGGAGTGCCTGCTTGCTTCGCTTCTCGTTCCCAGTCCCTCTGAAAGTCCCAATAAAAGCCGTCTCCATAATGAATGTACCTCTCAGCCAAGCACGGCTGTGACCACACGGCTCTGACGAATGAGGCCTTGGCGGCAGCACCAGCATCCATACAATTAAGCAGCGTGATGGTGCTGGGGAAGCGGATGACAGCTGCCTGACTGGTATCGATTTCCTGGTGGGACCACAGCCCAGGCCCGACAGAAGCTTCTGCTGAGAGAGGAGACAGTGTGCAGAGCCTGAACCGGGGGAAGGGGGCTGGGGTTGGAACCTCCCAGGCCAGGGTATCCTGGAGCAAGCATGCCAAACTCAAAGGCTAACACGGGCCAAATAAACAAGGTTTAAATTGATGTGGGCCGCAAAAAAACCAAAAGCTTCAATGTCATAGAAACGTAGGTTTATTTCGATAGAGACATGCTGAATACAAAGGGATGAAATAAATGAGTAATCGTTAACATAAAATAATACAACATTTAAAAAAAATTAATATATTTTCTCGCACATTAACTTACCAGACACTGAATAACCACACAAATTAATAAGCGTAACACAAATAAACCTATTTTTCTTGTTCTCCAAAAGCGAAATGTTTCCTGTTGTGCACACCAAACAAGTCAGTCCAAGACTAATGACGTTGCAATCAGCTGCTAAAATAGTCGCTGCTAGTATTAGTGGAGAGAAATGGTACGCCTGCGCATAAGGTGCGTAAGGGAAATGAATGCAACACAATTATGGTAATATGTCATTAGCAAACATTGTAGCTCATTATTAATAATTATGTATAACAGGATATTATAAAAATTAAGTTATGAAATTTTTATTAACACGTTTCTTACATACACAGTTATATTGGCTGGGCCGCAAAAATATTTGACATGCTTGTCCTAGAGGCTTGGGCCAAGAAGTCTCCCCACTTCCAGAATGGCCATGTACATCCCATGTTTCATGATTACTAGTATGTTGGTGTGACACAGGAGCTCACATTTAATAATTAGAGAGCATCACTTCATATTCAACCATAGATGCAATGACGACTCATTTTAAATATATTTTTTAATATATATATTTTTATTGATTTTTTACAGAGAAGAAGGGAGAGGGATAGAGAGTTAGAAACATTGATGAGAGAGATCGATCAGCTGCCTCCTGCACGCCCCCCAGTGGGGATGTGCCCGCAACCAAGGTACATGCCCTTGACCGGAATCGAACCTGGGACCCTTCAGTCTGCAGGCCGATGCTCTATCCACTGAGCTAAACCGGTTCGGCGACGACTCATTTTATAGACAAGGAACTGAGACCCAGAGAGGCAGAGGTACCGATGCAAGGTCACGCAGCTGGAATTCGAGCCAAGTCTGTCTGATTCCACAATCTTTCTCTTAACAATCACCGTATTGCCTCCCATTTATTACTTGGGTAAGTGCCTTGCTGGGCATCAGTTTCCCCCTCTGTGAAATGGTTATGGAGGACTGGATTGGATGGTCCTGAAGGGCTCATTCTTCCTTTTGGCTAATGGTAAATAAACTTTTCTGGGTGTTTTTTGTTTGTTTGTTTGTTTGTTTGTTGTTGTTGTTTTTGGAGTCAGCCAGAGGATGAGTAGGGACCAGTCTGTGAGCTGAGAATGAACCCTGCTACTTCTCAGAGCCTGCCAAAGCCACCAGGGCCCAATAATAAGCTAACATTTCCAAAGCACTTTCCAAATCACATGCATCAGGTGATATTCTAAGAACACAAATTATTTTCGTCCTCACCTCTCCCCAGTGCAGGCACTCTACCACTCCTATTCTCCAAGTGAGAAAACAGGGGTTGAAAATGCTGCCTGTCTAGATGCTGTGGGTGCCTCACCCAGGTCCCCTTCAGTGGCTAATACACCCATCCCCCAGGTGCTGTGGGTGTTGACTGCCCCCTTCTCCTGACAATTGTCTTTGGCTGATGGGAGCCACCTGACCTCGATAGTTATCTTCATCTTCTGCAGCTCCCCAAAAGTCCTCCCCTTAGAAACAATCCTTGGACAATGATTGTCTGAACAGGTAGGTACAAAAGCCTGGCCCATAGCCACAAGGAACCTGTTAAGGGTTGAACTGTGTCCCTCCAAAAAGGCTATATTGAAGTACTAAGCCCCAATATCTCAGAATGTGATATTATTTGGAAATAAGATCTTCGCATACCTATTTAGCTAAAGGTGAAGTCATACTGCAATACGATGCACCCTTAATCCAGTAGGACTGGTGTCCTTAGAAGAAGGGGGAGGAGACACGGAAACTGAGGCATACCGGGAGATGGCCATGTCACAGTGGAGGCAGACTTGGAGAGATGCATCTACAAGCCTAGGAATGCCAAGGGTTGCTGGCCACCACAAGACACTAGAGGAGGCAAGAGAGGACCCCCCTGTCCATCCGTCTCATCCCCACACAAGTTTCAGCCGGAACATGGCTCTGCCTTCACCTTGCTCTCAGATGTCTGGCCACCAGGACCATGAGACAATGACCTTGTGTTGCTAAAGCCACTGTCTGTGGTACTTTGTTATGGCTTCCCGAAGAAACTAACGCAGAGCCCTCGGGGCCCCTTGTCACAGGTGGGACAACGCCATATGTTACTCCTGCTTCAGAGTGTTCCCCGCCCTCCCTCTCTGGGTCAGGCTAAGCTAACCTCCTATCAAACTGACATCTTTGCCCAACTTCTTCCCCTGTCCTATTGTTTTCCTCAGCTCCTGATTGATTCCTCCTGAGAGCTCATCTTCCCCAACTCAGGCTCTGCTTCTAGGAATTTTTTTTTAAATATGTTTTTTATTTACTTCAGAGAGAGGAAGGGAGAAGGAGACAGAGATAGAAACATCAATGATGAGAGAGAACCATTGATTGGCTGCCTCCTGCACGCCCCCTACTGGGGATGGAGCCCACAACTCTGGCATGTACCCTGACCAGGAATTGAACTGTGACCTCCTGGTTCATGAGTTGACACTCAACCACTGAGCCACACCGGCCAGGCTGCTTCTGGGAAGTTCACATGACTCAAGATTGCCCAGTTGGCAAGTGGCAGATTTGGGATTTGAACCCTGGTAGTCTGGCTCCAGAGCCAAAGTTTTTGAGAACCATAGTGCTCTGCCTCTGAAATGAGCAGGATGAGTAGCTGGTGGCATTGCTACCCACCCTGTGACCACAGCCTTGAGAGGTGCCCAGGCCTGGCACCTCCCTGTCTCTAAACCGGGTCCTGGTTCTCCTTGGAAGGACCCGACCCCTCTTCCATAATGAGTTCCTGCATTTCCTGAGGCCTCACTACACTCCCTGGCTCCTGAGCAACTCCTGCCTGCCAGGGCCTGTGCCGGACCCTTCACGTGCGCCACAATGACTGCGATACCGGTTTCACAGCTGAGGAAACTGAGGCATTGAATGGTGACAGGTGTGGCCCAGAGTAAGAGTTGGGGAATGGTAAAGCCAGGCTTTTGTCCTGGTGGGTTTTCCCCTAACAGACCCACTTCTCTGGGCTGTGAAATGGGAGGATGGATGGTGCCCGCTGTAAAGTGCAGTGCACACATTGGGTGTGATTTGACCCTAAGATTTAGGGAGAGAGATTGAGACGACCAGGAGTTTTTGTTTTGTTTTGAGGATGAAGTGGTAAAAAGCAGACATGGGGCTGCAGGACGAGGCGAGGGTGGGAGCCCCTCCCTGCTACCCCAGGAACAGCTTTGGAAAGTCACAGCCAGGGGGACAGGCTGCACTGATAGGCCAAGGGTTTGGACCAACAGGATATGAGCAAAAGGGGCCGGCTCCTAAGGAAATAAAAAAAAAAACAGATGGAGCTGATTGTAGGGAAATGAAGGGTGATGCGGCAATTAATGGCTGAGTGACAGTCACTGATGAAGCGGCAGGGGCTGGGGGTTGAGAGTCCCTGAGTACAGTGCCTGTCCAAGGCCCTGGAGAGGGACAGTGGTGCCGCTGTGTCCTAAAGCGCCTCTCACAGAGAGTGAAGGTTGGTTTCCTGACTCCATTCCTCTGTCCAAGCTCTTCCACGTGAACATCACCTCTCCCACCTCGAAGCCTTCAGCAGCCTCCTCACTGGCCTCCTGTTTCCTCGAATCCTGAAAGTCTGTTTCTATACAAGACAGCGAAGTGTCCTTCTAAAGCAGATCCTGTCACTCTCCGCTGGAAACCCTCCAGTGGTTCCCGGTTGCTCTGAGCATAACACGCAGACCCTTTTCTAACCTTCTGCATGGCCTTCCTCTCTCCGGTATCTGCTCATTTACTTACTGGTGTCGTGGTTATTGTCTGTCTCTCGTGCCAAACTCCAGGACAAGGTTGGCTTGGTCACAGGTATAACCCCTGGCACATAGTAGCTTCTCAGTATCTGCTGACTGCTCCTCTTGCAGCCTTTCTGTCTCTGAAAAGATAACTTTCCTAACAGTTGCTCAAGCAAAAATACTTTGGGGTCACTCATGACTCCTCTCTTTCTCTTACACCCCAGGACCAATCCATCAGCAAATCCTACTGGCTCGTCCTTCAAAATATATTCAGAATCTCACCTTTTCCCCCACCATCACCCTGATCCAGTCACCCACCTGGTCAACTGCAACCGTCTCCCTGATTTCACTCTTGCCCCCTGTAGTTTATTTCCCACCTGGCTGCCAGATGTTTTTTTTAAAAACTGAAGTCAGATCATATCCCTCCACTTCTCAGGACCCTCCAGGGGCTCTTTGTTTTAGGGAGAGTAAAAGCCAAAGTCTTTACAGTGGCCCACAAGCCTGCACCTCCTACCTCTGTCTCCTCTACTGACAGCCATGAGGACTTTTGTTATTCCTTGAACACATCAACCTCATTCCTGCCTCAGGGCCTTTGCCTGGAATGCTCACCCCAAATCTCAGCTTGGCTCACTCCTCACCCGCTTCAAGTCCCCCCCTGACCATCCTGTATGGAATATCACACGTGCACACACATTTGAACCAATCACCCTGCCCTTACCTTGCGTTATTTTTCTTCACGGCATTTAATCATCACTGGGCACGTTATGTATTTAGTTATCTCCTTGTTTTTATCCCTTTGTCCCACCAGGTTATAAACTCCAGGAAAGCAAATACTTTATCTCTTGTTCATTTTGATGCTCTCTGCTTCTGGCACAGGGCCTAGCACATGGTGAATGCCACTAGCTAGTTATTAAATGAATGAGTTCAGGCTGCAGCTATCTAAGTAAGGTACATCGGAGGCCTGGCCAGGATGGAAGCTACAGACATGGCTTCAAAACAGCTACTCATACATTCACATCTAATAAGCAAAACAAACAAATAAGCAGACAACCAACATAAACCCGCCCTCACTGCCCCACAGTTTTTTATTTATCATCCTCGAGGTAAGAACCTGGTATAGAGACCCCTCCTCCTGTTGTCTGTGTAGCACCTGTGGGTCCATCTCCTGAAAAGAACATCTCGCCTTGCTTATCCTTTGGAGACCACCCCATCTCCCTCAGTGAAGGGGTTGGGTGGATGAATCTACCCTTCATGCCAGAGGTGGCCTGCAACTCAGACTATGTCAACCACAGTTACAGCAACTAGTTTCTGGATGGGCATGTGACACAGTCCAGGCCAATTAGAGTAACCCCTGGGATGCCTGGTGGGAGTACTGGGAGTGAAGTTCTCTCTCCTTGCCTGGTGGTTGCTAGGACGTGTTAAGGGTCTGTCTGGAACTTCGCTAGCCATCTTGCCACCAGGAGAAGGGAATTGCCTGGAATGGAATCATCACAAAGAGAGGCAGAGCCAAGAGATGGAGAGCAGCTGGTGCACAGTAATATCATGTGAGTCCCTGGATGCAGCCATGCCTAAAGGCTTTCTCTCCTGGACTTTTTAGTTATGTGAGAGAATCATTTTTCTTTCTTAAGTCAGTTTGAGGTGGGTTTCTGTCACTTGTATCCATGAGTCATGACTAAAACAATGGCTTCAGATATCTCAGAATTGTCCTACTGCCTCAAGCCAGGCTGCCTCCCCTGTGCCAATTCTCTCCTCCCTCTATGCCTTTGCTCAAGCCATGCCTCCCTCCCTGAGAGTCCTTTCCCTTTACTGTCCAAATCCTGCCTAGCTTTTTTTTTTAATTCTCACTGGAGGATATTGTTTTCCATTGATTTCTAGAGAGAGTGGAGGAGAGGGAGGAGGGGAGAAGGAGAGAGAGAGAAACATCGACCTGAGACACATCGATTGGTTGCCTCCTGCACGCAACCAGGGCTTGGGAACTTGCAACTGAGGTACATGCCCATGATCGAGAATCGAAAACTCGACCCTTCGGTCTGTGGGCCAACGCTCCAACCACTGAGCAAACCAGTCAGGGTTGCCTAGCTTTAAGGCCTGATTCAAGAGTCTCCTTTTCCAGAAGCATTCTCTGATCACACCCACTACGACCTCTCCCCCTCTGGCCTCCCCTCCTTGTTGGACATTGAATCAGGTATATGGCCCAGCACCTCTCTCCTCCATCTCCTTTCCACTTCCTTCCCCTCCTCAGCTCCAGGCCCTCTTAGGTCTCCTGACCCCTAGGTCCTAGCAGAGGACTGATCCTGGACCTGCAAGACTCAGGTCAACTTTGCAGTTTTGCTTCCCCCTGGTGGCAAATATAAAAATTGCAGTTAAACTTGTGGTCCTTTTTGAGGTTAAGTTCCCAGGAGGGACAAATGCCCAGTCTAGCCTGGGGTTGCTATATGCTAAACCCCACCTCCTGAAATATTTTCAAAGAAGCTTAGATTTTTAATATAGGCCTTTGGAGTTACATAGATTGAGCCCCAGATGGTGACAGGAAACCCTTAAAGGGGGTAACCACAATTTTGCCCAGCCAATCAAAGTTGTAAGTAAAGGAAGACTCATTTCTCAAAAAAAGAAATCTGGGTTTTAGATGAAATTTCCCAATTTCTAATTGTTCTCAACTAATTTAAAGTTCATATATCACTATCAGGTCAAATAAAACATGTCTAGGAGCCAGATTTGTCAGAAAAGCAACAGCCAGTTTTTGATCTCTGTTTGATTTCCTGCTTCAATTCTTTCATGTATACACCCAGAAGTGGAATTCCTGGATCATATAGAAATTCTGTATTTAACATTTTGCCAAACTGCTTTCCACAGTGGCTGCACATTTTGGAAATGCCGCAATGGTAGCAGTCAATTATGATTTTTAATGGAGAAGCATTCGTTCTTTCTGTGTGTGTGTGTGTGTGTGTGTGTGCATGTGTGTGTGTGCGTGTGTGTGTGTTTTAAATAAAAACCATCCCAGTGGCCTTAACCGGTTTGGCTCAGTGGATAGAGCATCAGCCTGCAGACTCAAGGGTCCCGGGTTTGATTCTGGTCAAGGGCATGTACCTTGGTTGCGGGCACATACCCAGTAGGGAGTGTGCAAGAGGCAGCTGGTCGATGTTTCTCTCTCATCGATGTTTCTAACTCTCTATCCCTCTCCCTTCCTCTCTGTAAAAAATCAATAAAATATATATTTTTTAAAAAAGCATCCCAGTGAATCTGAAGTGGTGTCTCATTGTGGCTTTGATTTGTATTTCCCTAATGACAAATAATGTTGAGCATCTTTCCATGTGCTTGCTGGCCATTTGTATATCTTTTTTAAATGAATGTTCAGGGAGGAGTCTTTTCTAGTGAGAGATGATGTTGGCTCAGACCAGAGTAAGAGCAGGGAAGGTAGTGTGAAGTGGTCAGATTCCAGACAGCTTTCAAAGATGAAGCAGACAGGGTTTGCTGATGGACTAGAAACAGGACGTGGGAGAAAGAGTGAAGTCAGGGACTTCTCCAGGGTGACTCCAGTGTTTAGGGCTGGAGCAATTACTGCGATGGGGAAGGCTTGGGAGGAAGCAGGCTTAAAGGGAGGGAGGGGATTTTGGTTGGAGTCTGAGACCCTTGGAACCTGAGAATTGAAGTCTTGAGAGGAATTTAATGCTTCAAGAAAGCGAGCAGAGGGAAAAGAGATGTTTCCTATCTTTTATCACCTGGTTGCTTGTCAAAAGCCTCTATAATCACTCCCTCATTTTATAAATTCCTGATCAGCTAGGATCCGCTACCCGCCTCCCCCCCCCCCCCCCCCCTCGCCATGCCATTCCTAGGGTGCAGATCCATCTATAGCCTGTAGGTGACATTGTAGGTCCAAAAATAATGTGACTGGGTGGACTAGAGACCCAAGTCCAAGAATTGGAGTTTTCAAATAATTGAATTGTGTGCAGTTCTAGAATCTGAGCACCAGTGGATTTAAAAATTCAAGACAGCAAACACCACACCTGAGCTTTGCAAAGAGGAGGTCCCAGTGAGTAGCTGGTTCCAGGAGGGATTTACTTCTGTGGGATATACATGAGTTTATTCATTGTCCGTCAGCTTGAGCTATTCATTGAGCACCTAACTACATGCCATGTGCCATGAGCTGTGTTACATGCTGTGGATTCAGGTGAGACCAGAATACTTAGTACCTGCCTCAGAGGAGTTTGGAGGTGGAAACAACCACAAACTAATAAAAGAATAAGATAATTACAGATTGTGTTATCAAGGAAATACACGGGATTATGTGATGAAGATAATGGAGGGAGGGAATGAGGTGAAGTTTGTGTGGAGGCCTGAAGGCTGAGAACAGGGTTGCCACCCTTCCAACTGGGGTTGAGAGGGGACTCTCTTGGTTTCCATGGTTGCACAGCTAACCACTCCCAGGATCACTATTAGAAAGAAGTCAGGTCTGTCTGACTCTGAATGGGGCTTACTAATGGCTTTTGGGAGGATTGGGTGAGGTAATACCGTATACAGGGTGTCCCAAAAAAATGTATTCACACACTCTGAATAACTATAAAGGCAGTGTTTATGAAAATACATTTCGTTTTCAAAATTGAGCGATCAGCTGTTAAAGTGTGTATACATTTTGGGGGGACACCCTGTATATGCAAAGCCCTCAGCATAGTGTCTGGTTCTAAGACATGAGACCTACCCTATCATTCCTCAATTAGGAACAGGGTTTTGAAAGCAAACTCCAGAACATACCTGCCTTTCCTGCCTCATAACTTTGTAATGAGACCAATGGGAAAAGTTTAATGGTGCCAATAAGACATGCTCTGCCTACATTACCAAGATAGCAAACTTGGGGACAAAGGTGAGTTGAAAACTCCATGCTTCTTTGACTCTCAGGGAAGACAAGGCCACAGCCATGAGACCAATGCCCGGGAGCCCTGCTATACACCCCCCCCCCCCCCCCGGAGCAGGAGGCCAGGGCCCTTAGGGCCCATCAGAGGTGCTGGCACCGGGCAGTTGAACTTCTGACATGTGTGACATGATAGTTCCTGTGTGGGAACACCTGCGCTCCGCATCCCATGGGAGAACCAGGGCTTCCTCTCCAAGCTGTGATTAAGCACTCGCTTGCCTCTCCAGACCTCCAGAGACCCTCTGTACATGCACTCACACACTCACACACACGTAAACACTCAGACCCATAAACACTCAGACCCATGTACTCACACATATACATGTGCTCATATCTTACACACTCAAACATTTATATCCACATGTTCATACATTCACTCATTTACTCACCCACACATGTAGTTACACACACGCAAACATACACACTCATACAGTCACAGTTATACTTATACATTCATATATTTAAATGCACATTCAATAATGTAGTCATATACTCATGCACCCCATGTACTCAAATATATATATATTAAGTCTGCTCACACACATATAAACACTCAAGCATTTATACATATTCCCACTCATATTCATTCATACACATATACTTACATGCACAAACTCATTTGCACACGCTGATATATTTGTGCACACTGACTCACATACATTCAATTCACACACACGCATATACTTATACATACACTCAAATATTCACACACACATTCATACAACACCCTTAAACGTTTACGTGCATTCACACACCCACACTGTGTCGACGAGGAAGGGAGAGAGATAGAGAGTCAGAAACATCGATGAGAGAGAAACATCGATCAGCTGCCTCCTGCACATCCCCTACTGGGATGTGCCCGCAACCAAGGTACATGCCCCCGACCGGAACCGAACCTGGGACCTTTCAGTCCTCAGGCCGACGCTCTATCCACTGAGCCAAACCAGTTTCGGCAACACCCTTAAACTTTTACGTGCATTCACACACCCACACTGTGTCGACGTAAGAAAGTCCAAAGCTAAAGAGAATTTTGTGAATTTATTAGAAAGCAATCAATTGAAACGTGGGGCTCAGGGTGCAGATTCTCCTTCTGTGGGTCCTTGTCCTATGAAGTTGAAGAATAAATTTGTGGACTAAAAGATTTCTTTAATAAAAATGTGGACGTTTATTGGGAGCATATACAAACTCTTCCTGGGAGGGGTCCCCAAATAGGGAAAACCTGCTTTCTCTCTCTCTAATGAGAAAAAATTAAAATCTCTGAGTCTCTTTGTCTCCGGGTTTATAAAGGCTGTAGCTCTTTGTCTGAACATGACTCTTTCTAATTGGACACTTCCTTAATTTAGGACCCCCCCCACCCCACCCCACCCCCGTTTCCTCATTGGTCACTCTGCTACATAGTACCAGTTCAAAGGTC
>NW_005871056.1:12546236-12566893 GCF_000147115.1 Myotis lucifugus
TATTTGACTTGTCTGGAAGGTCCTTGGAAATATCCACTCCCAGGGTCCTGTCTTTATTTGACTTGCCTCAGCTCAGTCAGTGTGAACAGCCTTTTCCCCGGGGCCATTTGTCAAAAACAATCAGCAACAATAATTTAACATAGAAGTTGCCTGAGGCAGTGATAACAGATGGGACACAAATGAAGCTGACCACAAATTTTAAAAGAAAGCTGGGGAATGAGATGTCCACAGAGAAATTTGAAAAGCTCCAACATATTTTGGGGGATCCAGAAGGCCATGCACATGGGCAGAGTTGTGCACGTGACAGGAAATGTCTGAGAAAGCCCTAATCTCTCACCTCTGGCTGACCTTGAGACTCTGCTTAAGCAGAACGTGGAAGCTAAGGTAGTGTTGTAAACTGCCTGACAGAACATGAAAAGCATGCCCCAACACACACACAGAGTCTCTCATCAAAGGCTAGGAGACTTATACCCTGTCCCGGTAGCTCAGTTGGTTAGAGCATCGTCCCAATATGTCAAGGTTGCAGGTTCCATTCCCGGTCAGGGCACTTACAAGAATCAACCAATGAATGTATAAATAAGTGGAACAACAAATCCATGTCTCTCTCTCTAAAATCAGTTTAAAAGGCCAGGAGACTTAAGGTTTAAAGAAACCTCTGTCCTACCATTAGCTGATTATTGAGCTAACTAAGCAGAGACTTTAATGGATAAAGACTACAGACTTTACAGAATTTGTTTAGGAAAGACACTAAACAGACAACAATGAACAGCAACAAGTCCCAAAGATGGGGGAAATCTGAGTTTCTTCAGTCCAAGAACACAACTTGCTTTATAGCCAGGTGTAAACATTTTACACTTTAACAAAATTTCTGTGAAGTCTTTTCCTGTGCCTCATCTCATTTGATCCTCAGAGAAGTCCTGGAGTAGGTAGATAGGAGACTTGGTAGAATCCTATTTTCTTTTCATTAGCCGGAAAACGGAGATTTAGAAAGCTTAGTAACTTGACCTGACTGAAAAGAAGTAAGAAATGGTGGGCCTTGAAAATGACTTCAGGTTTTCTCACTGTGCAGAATATAGCCAAACACTGCTGCAGTTAAATATTTCACCCTTTGTTCTCCCTGCATGATCTACAATAATAATTTGCTTTGTGCTGATATTTACTGCTGTGTTGCTGACAATTACCTGAAAGAGAAGTTGGGGTGCTTCACTGGGCTGGAAAAACTTTAGCTAAATCAGAAAGCAGGTCTAATTAAGCAAGTTTATTCTATATCTATAAAAGGCTAAGTTGACTCGCGCATGCCCAATACATATAAAGCTCTCACTGGTGCCAATCGCACATGTGTGTTTCAATCTGTCATTGCCAATTGTGAATTTGGTTGACACTTCTATTATAGAGAAAGGGTGAATAGCAATATTAAAATATTTCTTCTAGTTAATTTCCTTTTAATGTGCACAAATTCGTGCACCAGGCCTCTAGGCCATTATAATCTTATGAGACTACTTTCGTATATGTATCCATCACTGACCAAAACATTGTTATGTGGCATATATCTATGTGTGTGTGTGTGTGTGTGTGTGTTTGAAAGAGAGAGAGAGAGAGAGAAAAGTATTTATCATAAGCAATTGGCTCATGCAATCATGAAAGCTGGCAAGTCTAAAATCTGTAAGCTGGGCTGGCAGACGAGACCCAGGAGAACTGAAGTTCCAGTTTTAGTCCAAAGGCCATCTGCTATAGAACCAGGGAGAGCTGATGTTGCAGATGAAGTCCAAAGGCCATCTGCTGGAGAATTTTCTCTTGCTCAGGGGAAGCTGGTCTTTTTGTTCTATTCAGGCCTTCAGCTGATGGGGTGAGGCCCAACCACATTATGAGGGCAATTGGCTTTAATCGAAGTCCACCAATTTAAATGTTAATCTCACCCCAAAATACTCTCACAGAAAGACCCAGAATAGTGTTTGACCAAATATCTGGGCACCCCATGGCCTAGCCAAGCTGACATATAAAATAAACCATCACACCTGGGGATATCAGATCCAAGTTTTCACCCACGGACAGAGATAGAGCTTTCTCTACTGAATGCATTTTAAAAGATAATGGGAGACAAAATAAGTATTTGGTGATTATACTTGTCAAACAAACCCAAAAACAGTATGGAGGCTTTGACTAGAAATAAATGAAAAAAATTTAGCCTGGCTGGAGTGGCTTAGTTGGTTGAGCATTGTCCTGTGCACTGAAGGGTTGCCAGTTCCATCCCAGTCAGAGCACATACCTGGGTTCTGGGTTCGGTCCCTGGTGGAGACACATACAGAAGGCAGCCGATTGATATTTCTCTTTCATCTCTCTCTCTCTCTCTCTCTCTCTCTCTCTCTCTTTCTCCCCCCTTCCTCCCTCTCTCCCTCCCCCTCTCCCTCCCACTCTCCTTTTCTCTGTAAGCATGTCTTCCCTCCCTCCCACTCTCCCTGCCTTTCTCTGTAAGCATGTCCTATGGTGAGGATTAAAACAAACAAGGAAACAAACAAACAAATAAATAAATAAAATTTATTAAAGAGTCTTAGGGTTTGCAAACACAACTAGGTGATACCCAGAATGTTCTCCAGAAGAAAGGAAAATGAGAGTTCCTATAGTAAAAAGTACACATCCTTGAGAAGACTCGGTCCTGCATTCTTAGCCTATGGCTGGTCCTTAATGACCGGTGGCCTGGATAATGAATGGATGTCAGGTGGTCCGGATCTGTAAGCATTCTTTTCTTAGTCCTTTGGGGATAATCAGAGGGTTATCTGGAAGCTTGATGGATATCCAGGTATTGATGCAGGACTGCAAAGTTCAAAAGTTTAAGTTCCCAGGCAAGGTGAAACAAGAATAGAATTGTTTCCTGGTGCCTCAAGCTACTTGATTTTAGTAATTTAGCAGCTTGACTACAGTGACTGCATTTTATTTCTTCACTCTATTCCTCATACCACAGGAGTACATTGCTCAGTATACAGCTCTTACTTATGTTTTGTCAAGAAATGAAGAGGGAGAGCTCTTCTCTGTAGGAGCCCATTTCGCCCTGGCCCGGTGGATCAGTTGGTTAACACGTCATCCCATACACCAAAAGGTCTCGGATTTGATTCCTGGCCAAACCACATACCTAGGTTGCAGGTTCAATCCTTGGTCAGGGCATGTATGGGAGGCAACCGATCGCTGTTAATCTCTCATATCGATGTTTCTCTCTCTCCCTTCCTCTCTCTAAAATTAATAGAAAGCATATTTAAGTGAGGATTAAACAAATATATATAGGAGCCCATTTCTTTGATGGCACTAGAGTTACCCTTTGGGTAAAGATTGCTCTTTTATTTGGAAAAACACTTCACAGGGCCCTCTGTTGTCTAAAAACCTCGGTCCCAGAGGAACCAAATGTTAACTGCTGAGTTCTGAGGGAGCAGGGAATAGGCATCTTTGAAGAGACTGCGTTTACTTGCTCTGGCTGGGGCATGGCCTAGGAAGTGAGGATTCCCAGACTCTGGGGAGAGAACAAGGGATCCCATGTCAGGGCCTCTGACTAAAATGAGAGGCAAAGTGCTGAGGAGAGAAGCAGCCAGAAGGGGCCCCCGGGGCAGGGGCATGGCCAGTGCAGAGAGAGCTGCTGATTGGGTTTCATTTTTCCTTGATTCCCTCAGGCTTTCAGCAAAATTGTGTAAGAACTTCAGCCTGGACTCAGGTTACTTGGAGGAATTTGGTGAGGCGGTGTGAGAAGGTCCCAGAGCCTCCGTTAGGGAGCCCAGAGCAGCAGGTCAGAGGTAACTGGTGAGTGGGGTGGACAAGCAATTCCTCTATTAATAATTACTCTGGGATAACAGATACCCACTGTAACTTGGGCAACCTTAGCTGGGGGCGGGGGGAAGGGGGGTGGTTAGGGGACTGCCAGGGCTACTTCAGGAGGGTGGTGCCTGGTGTCCTGTAGCGCTGAAAGGTGCCAGACGTTGGAGAAGTGGCATAGCATGGAGGTTAAGTCTGTTCTCTGGAGCCATACTGCCTGGTTTGAGTCCTGACTCGGCTTCTCATGGCCACAGGCAGGTTAATCAATCTCAGTGACCTCAATTTGCTCATCTGTGAAAGTGAGGCTGTTTGAGAATTAAATGAATCAATATTAGAAAATGCTGAGAGTAGAGCCTGGAATGTAAATGTTTGTTAAGTAAATCAATGGTGACGAGGGTAGGTTTGGGCAATGTGGCCAGTGAGTTTGAGAGGGTGGATGGGAGAAAATTCCTGGTCCCAAGTGAGGTATTTGCAGGAGTGCCAGCCCCACTAGGGGTGCTGGCTTTGCTCCTACCCGCTGAGAGAAGAGGGAGCAAAATAGACCCAAGGCTGGTTAGCTTTTTCTCAAAGTCTCTTCTTCCTTTTGGTGGAGTTGTCAGGCCAAGCAGAAGTCATTTCATTTTTGTTTTTCTCTAATCTGCTTCCAGCCCAGGGGCAAGAGCACAGCGGCCTAAAAATACCCTGAGCTGCCAGGTTAGATCACTTCAGCCTCTGGCCAGCAGGCTGCCTGTCCCTCTGCTCAGCACTCTGTCCTTGGACCTCACTCACTAGCAGCTCTTGGGCACCCCCACCCCTCCTCTGAGACTGGGGGTGGAATTTGGAGGGACAGAGCCTACGATATGGGGCTCAGGGCAAGGGTCCCCTTTGTAATTGCCTATATACTTGTCTATCTATAATAATAAAAGCATAATATGCTAATTAGACCTGGCATCCTTCCCGACGACCTTCCTGATGAAGCCGGGGCTACGAGGGAAGCCCGGGTCCCGGAGGCCAGAGGGAAGCCCGTGCCGGCAGCTGGGGGAAGGAAGGCCTACTCTTGCACAAAAATCGGGCCTCTAGACTATTATAAGAGAATACTCAAATTTAAATCCCAAATCTGCACTTCCTAGCTGTGTGACACTGGGCAAGTGACTTCTCTGTGCTTCAATTTCCACATCTCCCCACACCCCCTTTTTTGTTGTTGTTAATCCTCACCAGAGGATATTTTCCCATTGATCTTTTAAAGAGAGTGGAAGAAAGGGAAAGACAGCGAGAAACACTGATGTTAGAAAAACACACCGGGCCGGGGAGAAGCCTGCACACAAGGTCCCTGCCCTTGACCGGAACTGAACCTGGGATCCTTTGGTCCGCAGGCCAGTGCTCTAGCCACTGAGCAAAACCAGCGAGGGCCAGTTTCCACATCTCTAGAATAGCATCTGCAAACACAAAATTCTTGCTATGTGCCAGTCCTGGTCTTACGTGTTTACTCATTTATTCCACACGGCATTTCTATGAGATTGGTACAAAAACCATTTATTTTATTTTTCTTTTAAACAAATGGGAAAACTGAGGCACAAAGAGGTTAAATAACTTGCCCAAAGCTTACAAGTGGCAAGGCCAATATTCAAACCATACAGTCCAAATGCAGAGATTTTACTGCCTCTCTGAAGTTACCTACCTCAGAGGGTGTGTGAAGGTGATATGGGTAAAATACATGTAAAGTTGCTTGCCACATAAGGGTGCAGCAAAAATAGGTTTACAGTTGTTGGTATGGAAAATAATATAATAATTAATAAATAATAATATAAGAATAAACTGTATTTCGACATACTCACAACTGTAAACCACCCTATAGTAACTACTCAATAAATGTTCATTACCTTCTTCTCTGTCAATATATGTTTGGGGGTTTAAATCCAGGGATTTAAAACAGAAACAAGGCTGTCCAGCCGGTGTGGCTCAGTGGTTGAGCGTCGACCTATGAACCAGGAGGTCACGGTTCAATTCCCAGTCAGGGCATATGCCTGGGTTGTGGGCTTGACCCCCAGTGTGGGGTCAAGCAGCCGATCAATGACCCTCTCTCTCCTCATTGATGTTTCTATCTCTCTGTCCCTTTCCCTTCCTCTCTGAAATCAATAAAAATATATTTTAAAAAAATTATAAAATAGAAATAAGGCTAAATAAATAAATAAAGAGATAAGTAAGCCCTAACCGGTTTGGCTTAGCGGATAGAGCATCGGCCTGCGGACTCAAGGGTCCCAGGTTCAATTCTGGTCAAGGGCATGTACCTTGGTTGCAGGCACATACCCAGTAGGGAGTGTGCAGGAGGCAGCTGATTGATGTTTCTAACTCTCTATTCCTCTCCCTTTCTCTCTGTAAAAAATCAATAAAATATAAAAAAAAAGATAAGTAAAAATAAAATCAAGGCATATTTTTATATTTTTTATTGTGTTGTACCATTTACTATCATAGGATAATTGCATGTCAGAACTTTATAGGACACATGGAATAATTGTAATCATAATAATGTGCACTTAAGATGAATACTTATTATGTATTCATTGTGCTAATGCAGTTTTAAAATCCTATATAATGAAGAGCTAATATGCTAATTAGACCAAATAGCAGAACGACCAACCGGACGACCTTCCGGAGAAAGCTGGCGCTGTGAGGGCCGGCCGAGGCTGTGAGGGGCTGTGAGGGCCGGCCTAGGCTGCAAGGGCTGGCTGGGGCAACCGGGGCTGCAAGGGCCAAGCCCCTTGCATGAATTTCATGCGTTGGGCATCTAGTATATTTGCCCTGGCTGGGTAGCTCAGTTGGTTAGAGCGTCGTCCTGATATGCCAAGGTTGTAAGTTTGATCCCCAGTCAGGGCACATACAAGAATCAACCCATGGCCCTGGCCAGTTTGGTTCAGTGGCTAGAGCATTGCCCCACGGACCAAAGGGTCCCTGGTTCCATTCTGGACAAAGATACTTACCTCGGTTGTGGGAGACAACCAATTGATGTATCTCTTTCACATAGATGTTTCTCTCTCCCTGTCTCTCCCCCTCCCTTCCACTCTCTAAAAATCAATGGAAAATATTGGATAAGAATTAGCAACAACAAAAAACTTTTTAAAAAAATCAACCAATGAATGCATAAATAAGTGGAACACAAATTGATGTCTTTCTCTCTCTTTCTCTCTCTCTCTCTCTCTCTCTCTCTCTCTCTCTCCCTTCCTCTCTCTCTAAAAATTAAAATAAAAAATAGTTTTAATTTATTTTTTATTATTTAAAAAATTTTAATATATTTTTATTGATTTCAGAGAGGAAGGGAGAGGGAAAGAGAGATAGAAACATCAATGATGAGAGAGAAGCATTGATCAGCTGCCTCCTGCATGCCCTCCACTGTGTATTGCGCCCATAACCCAACCTGGGCATGTGCCCAGAGTGGGATCGAACCATGACTCCTGGTTCAAAGGTCGACACTCAACCAGCTGGGCATAGTTTTATTTTTTAAAGGAGTTTTAGGTTCACAGTACAACTGAGTGAATGTTACAGAAATTTCCCATACACCTTCTATCCCTATCCCCACCCCAAACTAACCTCACTATCAACATCCCCCACCAGGAAGATTGCTACATACATCTTCCCAGTCAGTATGCTGCCCCCTCCCGCACCCCACACCTCTATTCTATCTACCTCTATCATCATAGGTTAGTTTTGCCTGTCCTTGAATTTCCTGTAATAGAATCACACAGTATATGGTCTTTTGTGTCTGGCTTCATTTTCACTCAATGTAATATTGAGGATGCCTAATTTTTAAATTTTTAAAAAAAGTTTTTAATGATTTTTAGAGAAAGAAGAAGGGAGAGTGATAGAGATAGAAACATCAATTAGAGAGAAACTTCATCAATAGTCTGTCTCCTGCATGCCCCTTGCCTGCAACCTGGGCATGTGCCCTGACTGGGAATCAAACCTCGTCGACATCCTGATTCATGCTCAACTGCTGAACCACAGTAGGCAAGGATGCCTACTTTTTGTTGTTGTTAATCCTCACCAGAGGATATTTTTTCCATTGATTTTTATGGAGAGTGGAAGAGAGAGGGAAAGACAGAGAGAAACATCCATGTGTGAGAAACACATCGATTGGTTGCCTCCTATATGCCCCTGATTAGGGCCCAGGCCAGGGAGGAACCTGCAACCAAGGTACGTGTCCTTGACCAGAATCAAACCCGGGACCCTTTGGTCCTCAGGCCGACGCTCTATCCACTGAGTCAAACCAGCTAAGGCAGGATGCCTAATTTTTCTTTCTTATTTTTATTTTTATTGTTCTTCTTTCTTTCTATTGTTTTGTGTGTTTTTTTAAATTTTTAAAATAAAAAATCTTCTCTTTTTTTTTTCTTGACAAACCCTTGTGTCGAGGGCTGCCTTTCAATAGATCTCAGCGAGGGAGCTGCTCTGCTACATACGAAACCCCGACCCAGAAGCAGGTCATCTACGAATGGTTTAGCGCAGGATGCCTAATTTTTAATATTGGCCCCAACATTCTTGATCTTCACAGTACTCCTATAATAGCTAACATTTGTTAAGTGCCGGGCACTGTTCAGAGTGCTTAAATATATATATATATCATTGACCCTTGAACAACACACAGTTGAACTGCACGGGTCCACTTATACTTGGATTTTTTTTTCCAATAAATATACAGTTGGTTCTCTGTATCCTCAGGTTTCTCATCCATGGATTCCCATCCATGGACACTGTTTACAGTCTGCAGTTGGTTCAATCTGCAGATGTAGAGCACCAACTATGTACGTTGTTCTATGCCATTTTATATAGGAACTTGAGCATCCATGGATTTTGGTATCTGCAGGGAGTCCTGGGACCAATTGCCTTTGGATACCAAGGGATGACTGTAGTTAAACGTTTGGAGAGTCAAAAGTTATATGTGGACATGCAGGCTGGTGTTATTCCGTGGTTAGAGCATAGGCCCTGAGCACCAAAGGGTTTCAGGTTTGATTCCCAGTCAAGGGCACATACCTGGGTTGCAGGTTTGATCCCTGGCCCTGTTGAGGCATGTGTGGGAGGCAACCAATTGATGTGCCTCTTTCACATCAATGTTTTTCTCTTTCTCTCTTTTTCTCTACCTCCATCCCTTCCCTGCCTTCCATTCTCTCTAAAAAAAAAAATCAATGGAAAACAATATCTTCAAGTGATGATTAAGAACAAAAAAAGTTATATGTGGATTTTTGAATCCGTGCCGGGATGTTGGCACCTTCAAACCCCACATTGTTCAAGGGTCAACTGTATTCATTTACTCCTTCCTCACAGTGTATGTATGGGTAAGTACAAATAAGGGAACTGGGGCACAGAGGGGTGAGGTAACTTGCCCAAGACACAGGTCTGAAGTAGCAGACTTAGGGCCAGAAGGCAGGCAAGCCACCTGTAGCCCATGCTTTTGTCTAAGAGGTAGGAGATGTCATACGCATTTTAAGGTCTGAGAAAGGCTAACTAGGTAGACCTGGGTCTTTGGAAGCTCCAACAGGACAACAGAACTAAAAAGGTATTAAAAAGAATAAAGGGTTATACAAATATAAGACAGGGTCATCATGCTTCATTCATTATGAATAGAATCACCACTTATTCACTTCGTAATCCAATAAACATTTAAAGGCATACCTCATTGTATTGTGCTTGACAGATGTTGCACCACAGACCCTCCACCTACAAAAAGCTTACAACTTGCTTTATTGTGGTGGTCTGGAAGCAAACTTGCAGTATCTGCGAGGTATGCCTGTATTGAGCACCCTGAAAGGTGAGTGGGTTCAGAACGACAGAGACAAACTCCTTGCACCGTGGCACTCACAGTGCAGAGAGGAAAGCAGATGTTTCAGGGGGAAGTTGCATGTATGTTGGGCACGGAAACGGAAACCTCAGGGTGCTTGATGGTAGAAGCTGACCTTGTCTATGGGGTCACGGAAGGCCTCACTGAGGAACTGGCGTTTCATCTGAGACAGAAAAGTCAGCAGAGCTGAAAAGAAAGGTGTACCAGGCACCAGAAATAGCGGAAACAAAGGTCCTGAGGTAAGAGAGAGAAACTAGCACAATAATTAGAAATTCAAAGTCACTAGCATATGATAAATTGTTATACAACAATTACTTGTCTTGTTTTCATGGAGAGAAAATTCCCTATGATCGTTTTGTGTGTGTGTGTGTGTGTGTGTGTGTGTGTGTGTGTGTGTGTAAGGGAGAGGAAGGGAGAGGAAGAGACAGAGAGAAACATCGATGTGACAGAGGCTCATCAATTGGTTTCCTCCTACACGCCTTGACCAGGGCTAGGGATCAAGCCTGCAACTGAGGTACATGCCCTTGACCAGAATCAAACCCAGGATCCTTCAGTCTGTGGGTCTAATGCTCTACCCACTGAGCCAAACCACTCGGGCTGCATGATAGTTTCAATGCTTACTTGCTCCAATATGTCATTATCACTACATGAGAGTCTTTTTTGCTCACTGGACCTTAACCAGTTTTGACTAAATTTTAATTTTGTGAATCTACACTTTTCACTGGTTATTTATGTTAGCAAAGTTAAACACATACTGAGAGATAGAGATTATTTGGAAATGTGACAAATTATTGCCTCAAAGATATCACAATACTTTAACAGAAGTTATATTAGATTTTAAAGCAATGTAAAGGGTTAGTTCCTCTGTATTCATTTTTCCATCAACATTATCACTAATATTCATTAATCAGTTTTAAATGTAAATTTTAACAGTTGTTGCAGTTCATGTTCATTGTAATTTTTCAAATTGCATGTCATCTGGTCCAGTGCTTTTCAAACTGTAATATGCATACAAATCGCCTGCAGGTTATGCTATATAATAAAGACATGGATTAAGGTGATCTGGAGCAAGGCTGAGATTCTACATTTTTACCAAACTCCTAGGTCAGTGATGGTGAACCTTTTGAGCTCTGCGTGTCAGCATTTTGAAAAACCCTGACTTAACTCTGGTGCCGTGTCACATATAGAAATTTTTTGATATTTGCAACCATAGTAAAACAAAGACTTATATTTTTGATATTTATTTTATATATTTAAATGCCATTTAACAAAGAAAAATCAACCAAAAAAATGAGTTCGCGTGTCAGAGGTGAACCATGTCATAGGTTTGCCATCACTGTCCTAGGTAATGCTGCTGCTGCTAGTCCGGGGACCACATTTTGAATAGTAAGGATCTAGATGAGAAGACCAAAAAGATCATTATTTTCTTTCAGTATTGTAAACTTTAAATTTTAAAATGACATTGCAATTTCCAATGCAGAATAAAAAGAAAATTGATTTAAAATTTTAGTTTTGGATCCTAGATGGGTTGTGGGATTTGCAACTGAAATCTCCTTTTTCTAATATTTTCTGTGTTGGAGAAATTGAAATCAATGTCAAGAGGCAATTCAACCAATGTTACTTATTTAATGAATTAATTTTTAATGAATTACAGTTGACATGCAATATTATATTAATTTCAGGTGTACAACATAGTGGTTCAATATTTTCCTACATTACAAAATGATCACCATGATAAATCTGGTTTTATCTGTCACCATACAAAGTTATTATAATATTATTGACTATATTTCCTATGCTGTACATTACATCCCCGTGACTTATTCATTTTATAACTGGAAGTTTGTATCTCTTGATCCCCTTCACCTATTTTGCCTGTCTCCTCCCACCCCCCATCTCTCTCCCCTTTGGCAACCAATAGTTTGTTCTTTGTATCTATGACTCTGTTTCTGTTTTATTTTGTTTCTTCATTTGTTTTATTTTTTAGAATCTACATATAAGTGAAATCATGTACTATTTGTCTTTCTTTTTCTGACTTATTTCACTTAGTACAATCCTCTAGGTCCATCCATGTTGTTACAAATGGCAAGATTTCATTCTTCTTTTATGGCTGAGTAATATTTCATTTTATATGTGTTCTGCAACTTATTTTAAAATCAATAACTTATTTTTTAAGATTCATCCAGTTATACTTCAAATAATTTCTTAATCCCTTTGAGTTTTTTGAGAGCATTATATAAGTCAACATTTTTTGAACATTAAATTTTCTGTATCATTTTGCTTAAATCATTAATTTTATTTAAAGCATCATGCCAAGTCAGTACTAAGCTAATAAATTTAGTCATGGATATGTTTGAAAGTAGAACTTTGGCTGATATTTTAGAACACATATTCTTTATTAATATCATCATAAAGATCATTGCATACTGTTTGTAGCTGTGTTTTTACTGGCATAATAGTATCAACTCAGTTTTTCCATCACATATTTAAAAGTAGTTTCAAATTTATATTCAGTGTTTTTCAATACACCCAAATGTCTAATTGAAACTGAAAAGCAGTCATACAGTTTTTGGAAAATACTTTTTAAATTTGATAATGTCAAGCCCGGCTGGTTGAGTGTCGACCTATGAACCAGGAAGTAACGATTTGATTCCCAGGTCAGGGCACATGCCTGGGTTGCCAGCTCGATCCACAGTAGGGGGTGGGAAGGAGGCAGCCGATTGATGTTGTTTCTCTCTCATCGATGTTTCTATCTCTCTCTCCCTCTCCCTTCCACTCTCTCTGAAATCAATAAAATATATATTTAAAAAATTGATAATGTCAAAGGAGATTTTGACCGCATTGTTTACTGTCAAGTTTAAAGAATGCTTAAAAAGCCAGTTGTGGCTCAGTTGGTTGAACCAGTAAATCTACTGGCTCTGCTTCTCTGAACTCTGACTAATACAGATAATGTTTTCAACAAGAACACACTAATAGTTTTTCCCATTTTATATACTCTGTATTCTGCAGGACTACCTTTTACTGTGTCCCATATATTTCTGATGTTCTTTTCTGTTTTCACTCCTTTTCTTTCTACATTAATCCAAATACCTTCTGCTATCTGTCTTTCAGTTACTAATCCTCTGTTCTGCTATTTCTAATCTGCTATTAATCCAATGAAAGAAATTGTTAAACAACTTTACTAAGGTAGACTATTCACATACAATAAATGGTACCTTTTTAAAGTATACAATGTGATGAGTTTTGACATAAGTATACACCCATGAAACCACCACCATAATAAAAATTCAGATCATTCTCATCACCCTCAAGAGTATCTTTTTGCCCCTTTACCTCTCATCTCGCCTTTCTTATCTGGCCCCAGGCAACCACTGATCTGCTGTCACTATATATTAGTTTGCGTTTTCTAGAATTTTATATAGAACTAGAGGCCTGACGCACGAAATTCATGCAGGGAGGCGGGTCCCTCAGCCAGAACTGTGCCCTCTTGCAATCGGGACCCTTTGCTCCTAACTGCCCGCCTACTGGCTCGCTGCTCCTTAGTGCCGCTGCAAAGGCAGGAGAGGCTCCTGCCACCACTGCTGCGCTGGCCAGCCATGAGCCAGCTTCTGGTTGAACAGTGCTCCCCCTGTGGAAGCACACTGACCATCAGGGGGCAGCTCCTGCCTCTGGTGGTCAGTGCGTGTCATAACAACCGGTGGTTCCCAGTGGTTCTACCGTTAGGGTCAATTTGCATATTAACCTTTTATTATATAGGATTATACAGTACGTATTCTTTTGTTTTCAGCTCCTATTGCTCAGTATAATGAAAGTATAAAAAGAAATACAGCCCTAGCCAGTTTTGCTCAGTGGATAGAGTGTCAGTCTGAGAACTGAAGGCTCCTGGCTTTGATTCTGGTCAAGGACATATGCCAGGGTTGCGGGCTCGATCCCCATGTGGGGTGTGCAGGAGGTAGCTGATCAATGATTCTCTGTCTCATCATTGATGTTTCTATCTCTCTCTCTCCCTCTCCCTTCCTCTTTGAAATCAATAAAAATATATATTAAAAAGAAAAGAAAAGGATGAGATCCGGGCTTCAAATTTCCAGCTCAAGCTATGCATAAATGACCTGAAAGCTTCTATTTCTATTTTGAAAGAAACCTTTAGTGCCGTGATTTCTGTAAACGAAACCCAGAGCCTCGTTCTGCAAGTGGCTAATAGAGATTATATTTCAAGTCTTTGGCAGGCCCCTATAGGTGAGTAACAGTGCAGACACTTAAGATTTTGGAGCAAAGCCCTGCCATTCTCTGTGACAACTACTCTCCTTTTGAGAAACAGCCTTTGGCTTGCTACCGGGCCCTTAGTAGATATTGAACTCTTTTTTTAAAAAATATATTTTATTGACTTTTTACAGAGAGGAAGGGAGAGAGATAGAGAGTCAGAAACATCGATGAGAGAGAAACATCGATCAGCTGCCTCCTGCACATCTCCCACCGGGGATGTGCCTGCAACCCAGGCACATGCCCTTGACCAGAATTGAACCTGGGACCTTCCAGTCCGCAGGCCGACACTCTATCCACTGAGCCAAACCGGTTTTGGCGATACTGAACTCTTAACCATAGGTCCTCAAGTTACCAAGTGACCTGAGCTACCCATCATGAACTGAGTGTTGTCTGGTCCACCAAGCTATAAAGTTGTGCAAGCATAGCCGCACTCCTTTATCAATGAAACTGTCTTTATGAGATTGGGCTTGAGAGGGCCCTGAAGGTATAAGTTAAGTTATGAGGAAGTGGCCCCAATACCCATGGCCCCTACTCCTGCTATATTATCTTCTCTCTTTCTCTCACTCAGCCTATAATCTCATGGGGTATCCCCTCTGACTGGGGAAGAGAAAACCCAGTCTTGGTTATTAATAGCGTGGTTTATGATGTTTCTACACAATATGCAGGTACTGAGTGAAAACGAACTGTTGCAGCACTATTGCCCCTTTCTGGGATATCATTGAAGAAAAACTGTGAAGGAAAAGCCAACCTGTTGGCAGAACTTCAAGCAGTGAACCTGGTTGTTCATTTTGCCTGGAAGGAGAAATGGCCAGAAGCTCTGCCTGTCTAGAGGTCTTAGTTCCAAAGGAAGGAATGGTTCCAACAGGAGACACAACAATGTTTCTGTTGAATTGGAAGTTGAGACTGTCACCTGGTCACTTGGGGGCGTCTCATGCCTTTGAAAAGGCAAAGAAAGGAGTTATTGTACTGGCTGGTATGACTGATACTAATTACCAAGGGGGAAATTCAATTGCTACTACACAATAGGAATCCTATATAATAAAAGCCTAATATGCAAATTGACCAAATGGCGGAATGACTGGCAGAATGACCAGTTGCTATGATGTGCACTGACCACTAGGGGGGAGACGCTCAACACAGGAGCTGCCCCAGCCCACAGGCCCCAGGCCAGCCAAGGTGGGTGCCAGTGGGGGCCCCCTGATCGCCCTGCCGGTTGCCCCACAGAGGGAGGAGACTGGCAGTGACGGTGGGGGGGAGAGCAGGGCTGGCAAGCGGGTGGTGCCAGGCTGGCCAAGGCGAGTGCCAGCAGGAACCCCCCGATTGCCCCACCAATTGCCCCACAGATTGGCTCTGATCGCTGGCCAGGCCTAGGAACCCTACCAGTGCATGAATTTCGTGCACCAGCCTCTAGTGTATTAATAATAGTTAACTTCATAGCACAGGATGTCAAAATCAGAAAGGGAACATAACCCAAGGACTTTGTATCTTCTCTTAGGGAAAGTGTTAAGCATTTTTGGTTGTGTTTAGGTTAGTTATATCATGTTAGGTGGAAGTATGACTTTGTTTTTATTTTTATTTGGAACTTAAGTACAGTTAAGGAGATCATCAGTCTTTTTAATTTTAGCTATCCTAATGAGGGTATAGTGGTATATCATTGTGGTTTTAATTTGCAAATCTTTGGGTGACTAAATATGTTGAGTATCTTTTTGTTGCTTATTGGCCACTTATATATCTTCTTTGGTGAAGTGTTTACTAAAACCTTTTGCCCATTGTTTTATTGGGTTGTTTGTTTTCTTGTTACTCAGTTATAAGAGTTCTTTATATATTCCGGATACAAGAATATACAGATATATTGTTTTGTCAGATATATTGTTTTGAAAACTTTTTCTTCCTGTCTGTGCCTTGCCTTTTTATTTTCCTGACAGTGTCTTTCAAAAACAAGAGTTTTATTTTATTTTATTTTATTTTTTAAAAATATATTTTATTGATTTTTCACAGAGAAGAAGGGAGAGGGATAGAGAGTTAGAAACATCAATGAGAGAGAAACATCGATCAGTTGCCTCCTGCACACCCCCCAGTGGGGGTGTGCCTGCAACCAAGGTACATGCCCTTGACCGGAATCGAACCTGGGACCCTTCAGTCCGCAGGCCGACGCTCTATCCACTGAGCCAAACCGGTTCGGCAACAAGAATTTTAAATGTTGATGAAGTTAACCTTATGAATCATTTCTTTTATGGCTCATGCTTTATGTGTTCTAAGAAATCTTTGCCTATCTCAAGATCACATAATGTTTTCCTATATTTTCTTCTAGAAATTTTCTTATAGTTTTAGCTTTCAAATTTATCATCCATTTTTAGTTAATTTCCTCAGGGGTGCTCCTTCAGTGCTCCTGAGATCTATAATTGCATCCCCCACCAACCTCAAATATAAAGGCCAAAATTGCCACCTCCCTGGCATTCATGTTTCATCCAATAGATCATTGTCCTTCACATTTTACTCCTTAAATAGTGCTCTTCTCCACCACCACCAATTCACTTTGCCTTAAGCCTCAAACCCTGACCTAAATTTTTGCCTGCCTCTCCCCACTTGGAAAACTCACACTCTACTCCACACTCAGTGGTCTTCCAGTGCCCCATTCTGGCCATGCCAAGCTCTCATCCCTGGAATCTAAATAATTCCTTCCAAGTCAGCCTTCAGATTCCAGCCTAAACAACCTTGACTAAATCAAACTTTACCTCCCCACCCCCACACAGGTTCTCTTAGCACCATATACCTCTCAGAAAAGATTTTACTAATTGCAATTTTTAATTTTATGTGATTCTTTTTTTTAAAAGAAGATTAAATTTATTTAAGGAAAATGGGATGGGAGATGGGGATATCCAAAGAGAAGGGCTATACACATTGAGCAAAAGGGTATTATGCCCATGATGGCAGCAAAAATGTACTTAGGACTGTGAGACAAGGAAGGGCATAGAAGAAGCCACGGAGAAGCCTAGGCTGGACTGCTTTGACTCACTGAGAAGTCAGAGAAAAGGGGACTTTGGAGACAAGTTCAGGGGGTTAGCCCGGGACAAGCTGCCACTGCCCATTGTTCCCCTGGTTGCAAGTCTCATGGGGTCCCTTCGAGGTTGGGGGATACATGCCTGTGGGGGAATGGCAAAGGTATGCTCCTTGGAGGGAGAGCACACACTGGATTCTTTGTCCTGAGCATATTTATCTCTTTCGTGCAGGTGGAAATCTTAGGGGAGTTCTCAGGGGAGGGTCTTAATAGAATATTCATCAGCTTTCCAGGTGTGCTCTTTTAGGGTCATGGTCTCCACTGACTGGTTGGTGCCATTAGTCAATGTAATAGATCCTGAGGCAGCCACTGTGTTACTTGTCTGGTTTTTCTGCTTTTCTGGGCCTGGAGTTGGAATACAATTAAAGCCTAGATGTTATCTTTAGAGAGGAAAAGGTCAGGAGGTCTAAACCAAACCACATGACCAGTGACATCTAGGGGAAGATAGGTTCTTGTTTTCTCAATTTTGCCCCTTGCTAGTCATCTGGAGCTTTCTGCCCTGGTGAGTTTCTGTACCTGGCCCATTGTCCTTGTTGTGCTCATGTCTAGCAAGTTTCTTCTGATTTGGTGGTCAAGGTAATAAGCCACACAATAAGAGCTGGGGAAGTATTCTCTCTCTTCTATTTCCTGTAAGAGCACATGTAAGATTAGAATTCACTGTTCCTTGAATGTCTGGAAAACTCCCTGCCAAATAATCTAGATAATATGTATCTTTTATTGGAAGGAATAAAAATACCGATTCAGTTTCTTTATTGGTTAACTAGAGGCCCAGTGCACGAAATTCTTGCATGGGTAGGTCCCTAGGCCTGGCCGGTGATCAGGGCTGATCTGTGGGGCAACTGGCGGGGTGGTTGGGGGGGGGGGAGCCCTGCTGGCACCCGCCTTGGCCAGGCTGGCGCTGCCTGCTCGCCTGCCCCGCCCCCCGCTGCCGCTGCCAGTTGCCTCCCTCTGCGGGGTGACCGGCAGGGTGATTGGCGGGGGAGGGGGGCCCGCTGCCACCCACCTTGGCTGGCCTGGGGCCTGTGGGCTGTGGGCAGCTCCTGCATTGAGCATCTGCCCCCTGGTGGTCAGTGTGCATCATAGCAACTGGTTTTTTTGTTTGGTCAATTTGCATAGTAGGCTTTTATTATATAGGATAGGGCTACTCATACTTTTCTTTCTTTTTGACTCAGTTCTGGTTTCATTTTATTTTTCTAGGTATTTATTCCTTTTAATGTAATTTTTCATATATTTGCAATAAGGATGCTCCTAACGTCCTCCTATTGCCTGCTGTCATTGTTTCCTTTTCACTCTTAATATTGCTTATTGTGCCCACTCTCACTTTTTTAAAATATGTTTTTATTGATTTCAGAGAGGAAGGAAGAGGGAGAGAGAGATAGAAACATCCATGTTTAGAGAGAATCATGGATCGGCTGCCTCCTGCAAGTCTCCCACTGGGGATCGAGCTCACAACCCTGGGCATGTGCCCTTGACCAGAATCGAACCTGGGACTTCTCAGTCCACAGGCCGATGCTCTATCCACTGAGCCAAACCAGCTAGGACTTTAAAAAAATATATTTTTATTGATTTCAAAGAGGAAGGGAGAGGGAGAGATAGAAACATCAGTGATGAGAGAGAATCATTGATTGGCTGTGAGCAGTGCCCTGACCAGGAATCGAACCGTAACCTCCTGGTTTATAGGTTGACGCTCAACCACTGAGCCATGCCAGCTGGGCTTCATTTTTTTTTCTTAATAATTCTGCCAGAAGTTTGCTTTTTAAAGAACTATCTCTAGAGTTTGTTGGTTCTAGTACTAATTTAATGAGCCAAATGTCAATGAAAAGGAAGGTTGAGCTTTCTACAGACTCCTTTTCATCTGTTGATACTGAAGGGAGGGGCTGTGACCAGGAGCATGGAGGTGCCTCATGACAGAGTGAGGGGGTCGGATTTTCATCAGCTTTCTATTTTTCTCCTTTTCCCTGAGGGCAAAGGGATCTCCTAGTGATGGAGATGAGAAGCTTGGAATCAGTCAGCAGTGTAGTGAGCAGGGCTGGTTGCATTACTTCTTTATTACTTCTGAATAAACTGGTTCTGTGGCTATTGGGGGTGGGGAGGCTGACTTTGGTTTCTTTGATTCTTGGCCACTGAAGTTCAGCAAAGAATATGTAACTTCAGGGATCTTGTTAGGTGAGTTGTCAGAGTGGCCCCGACTGTGGTTGGAGGCTGGCTGAGGGTTTGTGCTACATGAGATCACTTGCCCCTCCAGTCTTTCTGACATACAGAAAGTACACCAGGGCTGCTATCAGAGCTACAGCAGCCAGGACTCCAGTCACAATGCTCGCAATACCCTTATCTGAGAGGCCAGGACTTTGTCGTGTTGAATCATATTGTACGTCCAGCCTGAGAGGGTCACTTTTGCTGGAACTGATGGGGTTGAAGACCTCACACTGAAATCCCCAGCATCCTCCCTACTGACGGGGTCTATGGTGAGGATGCTGTTGCCCTGGGACAGCTTCATCCTGTCCGTGAGCAGGAGACTCTGGCTCTTGAAGAGCCACCGGATGAAGATCCCAGTGTCATCTATGAGACAGGTCAGGACCACGGTGTCCTTATGCTGTGACTGTGGCACTGCTGGCTTGGATGGAGGGCTTTCCCACTGACTGGTATACATGGAGCTGTCCAGTTACTTGTTTGCTCCAAAAATCTTTCTCTAGGGCATGTAGGGTGTAGTATCCTGTGTCCTTCAGGGTGACTTTCTGGAACAGCAGGGACCCATTGGGGTACATTGTCTCTTGATTGTTGTTTGCAGGCCCGGGGGTAATTTTTTGAGTGTCTATTACATCGGATACAATTAGAAGGTTGCTGTCTATACGTTCCCCTTTGTACCAGATATAGCTTGCTAGATTCCCAGGCAGATTGTGGACAAGAAGAAACATAACCTTCCCTTCAGCAGCATTGGACGGGCACTGATTCAACAGTGAGTTGGGCAGTGATGGGCAGGCTCCAGAAGGTTAAGAGTGAGACTGGCCAGTAGGAGCCCCTGCCTAGGGATGCACCCTCTGTGAGCAGGGGCTGAAGGGGACTCCATGGTGTCTGCTGTCTGTTCTGCCCCTTCCTCTGTGAGAAGAGCTTGAGGTCCAGAACCGCTCACAGGCACTGCTCTCCCGACTGGTGGGCTGATTATTTTTTAACATTTTCTTTCTCCACCAGATCTAACTTCCTGAGATCAGGAATTCTGTTTGATCCTCACATTGTACTCGCAGCAACTCGGAACAGGGCCTATCACAGGGAGGAAGCCTCAATACATAAGTGACGAATGAATAAATGAATTAGGAAAATGCAATAATAAAGGGTTAGGCTGATGGCTGCTGTGGTCCCTTCCGTGGTAATGCCAGACGTGAAACAGTAACGGCCTTTGCCCTTTTCCTAGCAGCAGACGAAAACCTGCCAGATCGGAGAAGGAAGAAGGCGTTTCGACTCCAGGTAGGAAGAACAGGTGTGTGATTCAGAGAGGCGGCCAGAAATCCGCTCAAATCTGCATTGCTTCGGGCCCTCTCCCCCCAGAAAGAGGGGCCGAACCGGAGGAGCTCGGTTCCTGGAGCTCTGGTCGGGAGGGGTCCACCTGCAGCAGCCCAGCTACACGTGCAGCAGCGGCCCAGCTCCACTGCCCGGCGAGCGCGTGGGTGGGCGCGCGGCCGGGGGGCGGGCCACGCGGGGAGGGTAGATTTTTTGGAATTTAACCTGCGTAAAGATCTA
>NW_005871056.1:12567808-12586212 GCF_000147115.1 Myotis lucifugus
CCTCCCCGCCCTTTCCATCCCCCTTTTCCAGCTTTAGCAAAGCTGCGTGTAGTTCTTGCCCAGCGGTTTGGTTCATTCCTTAGCAACATTGATGGAGAGGATGCCCCGGTGAATCTGCAGCAGAGTTTCTTGAAGCAGCCCAGCCCCCTTGAGCTGTTGGCCAATCGCCCCCCGCCCCCCCTTTTTTGGTGACACCTTGCACAGTAGTCTTGGTAGATCCTCACCCAGTGCTTTTGTAGGCTGCCTTTTCAACCTGACTTGCCATAGAGCAGTGGTTCTCAACCTTGGCTGCACATCTGGGCCCAGAAGTCAGGATTTTAAAAAGATTCCCAGGTGATTCTAATGTGCAGCCAAGATTGAGAACCACTGTCATAGAGGAAAGGAAGGTGAACACATAGACACTAATCCAAAATGGTTGCTCTTAAGTCAAAAGAGGTACCTGTACCATAAGCATCTCTATGAAAGGTCTGAATTCCTAAATTAGTTAATTATTAAAAAAAAAAAAAAAAGTCACCCAGGGCTTAAAAAGCAGGTAGCTGCTTTAAAATAAAATGCAACTTTGATTTATTTATGCTTTCTGACCAGTATTTTAAAATTTGGAATTGATTGGTTAACTAAATCCTTGTCTTTGAAGTACCCGTGTATAGACATTGTTACAAAGCCTGGAGGAGAGAAACTTATGAAAATGTTAGATGTGTTACAGACAAGATTCCTTCAGGAGGTAGATACAGTTTTTTTCCTCCACTGTATATTAGAAGAGTGAGACTCCACTGGGTGAAAAAGGTGAAGGGATAAGAAGTACAAATTGGTAGTTACGAAATAGTTACAGGGGAGTAAAGTTCAGCATAGGAAGTATAATCAATACTGTTGTAATAACTATGGTGTCAGGTGGGTAATTGAATTATCAGGGGATCACTGTGTAAATTATATAATTGTTGAACTACTATGCTTGTATACCTGGAACTAAACCTATATAATAAAGGCCTAATATGCTAAGTGTCCGGTTGTCTGTTCAACCAATCAAAGCGTAATATGCTAAGGCCGCTTAACTGCTCACTATGAGGTGCACTGACCACCAGGGGGCTGACGCTCCGACTGGTAGGCTAGCTTGCTGCTGGGGTCCAGCTGACTGGGACTGAGCGAGACAGGCCCGACACGCCCTGGAGCCCTCCCGTGGTCCCTCCCCGGCTGGCCAACCTCCCACATCCCTCCCTGGCCCCAATCGTGCACCGGTGGGGTCCCTCGGCCTGGCCTGCGCCCTCTTGCAATCTGGTACCCCTCGCAATCTGAGACCCCTCGGGGGATGTTGTAGAGCGGTTTTGGCCCGATTCCCGCAGGCCAGGCTGAGGGACCCCCCACTGGTGCATAAATTTGTGCACGGGGCCTCTAGTATAAAATAATATTGAATGTCAACTGTAATTGAAAAATAAAATTTAAAAAAGTGAAACTTTGTGAGTAGGTGGTAGTTTTACTAGTGTCATGTAACAAAAGATGCCTATAGTTATGATTTTAGCTTAACAATACCTTGTCCTCTACCAACAGAGTTGGCTTGTATTTTTTTGAAATCACACACCCACTCTCTGGCTAGTATGGAAAGATTAAAAAGCTGCTTCTGGTCTGTGGGCGGTAACCTTTTAATTTCTAAAGAGTTTTCAGCTGTTTACAGAGTAGAGCGCTAATCAGCAGCATAGCAAAATTTTAGATCTTAAAAATTCATTAGTATGTGATCTAGATCTGTTATAATTATGAACATTTATTAAGATTTGGCATGGTATGGGTACCCTGTACTATGTGTCTGAAATGAGATTTCTCAGTATTTGCATCTTAAGATAAACGGAAGTACAGTCAGCTGACAGAACGTTGTGACACTTTGAAGTAGTAGAGAGAATCTTTTATGAGCACACACACACAAACTACAGTTTGATGAAGAACCCAGTGATCTGGAGGAGTTGGTGACCACCGTTACTCTAAGCCAGTGGTCGGCAAACTGTGGCCCCTTGAGTGTGGCTCTTCCACAAAATACCACATGCGGGTGCGCACGTACAGTGTGATTGAAACTTCGTGGCCACACTCAAGGGGTCAAAGGGCCGCATGTGGCTCGAGAGCCGCAGTTTGCCGACCACTGCTCTAAGCTGTTTTGTACAAGAATATTTCTCCTTTTCTGTAAGAGTTTTTTATGCCTGTCTTCCATGTACAAAACCTGTCCTGGCTGAGGACTTAAGTTTAAACTCGATGTGGCATTTATGTATCGCTCATTAATCATAAAATACTTACTGAGCTCTTAATTTGTTCCAGGATTTCTTCTAAGGACTGGGCTACAGTGAGGTATCAAAGCAGACAAAGTCCTGCCCTCATTGAGCTTTATTCTGTGTATGTCAGAATGAGGATTACAATAAGCAAATAGACAAGATAATTTCAGATAATGCTAAAAATCAGCGATTAGCAAACTTTTTCTGTAAAGGGCCAGAAAATAAATATTTATGGGCTATATGGTCTCTGTTGCAGCTACTCAACTCTGTTATTTTAGTGTGGAAATGGTCACAGGCAGTACATAAACAAACTTGTCTGTCCTACTTAAACTTGGGACACTGAAATTTGAATTTCATATAATTTTCCCATGTCACAAAATATTCCTTTTGATTTTTTTTCCAACCATTTAAAAATGTAAAAAACATTCTTACCTCATAGGCCATACAAAATCTTGGGGCAAACTGGATTTGGCCTGTGGGCTGTAATCTGACCCTTTGTAGAAAAAGTTTCCTGCCCTGGCCAGTGTGGCTCAGTTGGTTGGGTGTTGTCCTGTGCACTGAAAGGTCGCCAGTGTGATTTCTGGTCAAGGCAACATACCCAGTTTGTGGGTTTGATCCCTGGTTGGGGTTCGTACAGGAATCACCAATCGATGTTTCTCCCATCGATGTTTCTCTCTCCCTCTTCTCTCTCTGAAATCAATAAAAATATATATTTAAAAAAAAGAAAGAAAGTTTTCTCCTCACTAAGGAGAAGATATTTGATGCAAGAGTTTTCCTAGCAGATGAAACAGAAAGTGCAAAGATCTGCAGGTGGAAATGAGCTTCTCCTATGTTCCCCTGCATTGAAGTTCTCCACATACCATGTCATTCTTGCCTTTGTGTCTTTTTTCATTGTGTTGTTCTTAACTAAGTTGTTCTCTTCCTGTCAGATTTTTAAAGTCCACTCGTTATAGAATCTAAGACTTGGAAGAGATCTTAAATCTTAACTTCATACCCAATTGCTTTCCTAAAATGTTCTCAGTGATTTTTTAGCCTGTTTGAACACCTTTTATGACAGAAAATTCATTACTTTGAGGTAGCCTATGCCATTTTCAGATGGCTCTAATTGTTAGAGTGTTCTTCATGTTGTAATAGGATTCATCCTTTCTCTCCTTTCCATGGTGCTGCCTTACATGGAGTAAGCCTGCACTGGGATTGCACCTCATTCCCAGGATTCGGTTCTAAAGTCACTGCATGAGACAAAAATCACATAAGATGAAAGCTATAGTTGAAAATTCCTTACATTGTATAGTGTGCATGTTTTTGTATACTGTATGTAATTGTATGTCATTCTTATGCATGCTACAGACTGAGAGCCACCGAGCTTGACTGCAGGAAGGAGCAAGAGGAAATAAATTATTATATAGATATGTAGGCCTTCAAACATTTTTGCTTTTTAAAACAGCTGTCAAATCCCTATCAGAGTGGGGGAGGGTAGATAATTTTAATGTGTTCCTGCTTCCTTGCAGGGTTTATTTTATTGTATTTTTACATTAAGCCTTTATTACATTAATGTTTATAGATATATTATGAATATTAAATGAGATAATATGTAAGGAAGCACCTGGCACATGGTTAATAAATGCAGGATTTGAATCTAAATTTTTGCTTCATTGGGCTCATTCACACTGTCCTTTGAAAAGTTGTAGAGAAGAACTAGGCCACCTGCTTCCTGTCTTTCCAAATAGGCATTTCCTGTTGTGGCTCTACTGAACATCTGTCACTCTCTATGTCCTAGAGTGTTGGTCACATTTTACCAGAGGTCAGCTAGTAAGTAAAATGGGTATATGATCTCTCAGTTCTGCTACATGACCCTTCAAATATTTGAACACTGCTATTATGTATCTGAAGTCTTCACTTTACTCAGGGCTCATTTCTTTTTCTTTGTTTTGTTAATTCTCACCCAAGGATATTTTCTTCCCCATTGATCTTTCCTTTTTTTTTCTTTTTTAAATATATTTTTATTGTTTTCAAGAGGAAGGGAAAGGGAGAGAGAGATAGAAACATTAATGATGAGAGAGAATCATTGATCGGCTGCCTTATGCACGCCTCCTACTGGGGATCAAGTCCGCAACCCCGGCATGTGCCCTTGACCAGAATCAAACCCGGGACCCTTCAGTCTGAAGGCCGACGCTCTATCCACTGAGCCAAACCAGCTAGGGCTGATTTATAAAAACACACATTATTATTGATTTCAGAGAGGAAGGGAGAGGGAGAGAGAGATAGTAACATCAATGATGAGAGACAATCATTGATCGGCTGCCTCCTACATACCCCTCACTGGGGCTCGGGCCCGCAACCCAGCACGTGCCCTGACCGGGAATCAAACAGTGATCTCCTGGTTCTTATGTTGATGCTCAACCACTGAGCCACGCTGGCCAGGCCTGACTTTCCTTGATTTTAATGGCATTGGTAATTTTGAAAATAACTGATCAGGCATTTTTGTACAGTGTCCTTCAATTGGGATTTGTCTGATGTTTTTCTATGGGGTAGATTGATATAATGTGATTTAGAAAAGAAGACCACAGAGTTAAAGTGTCATTCTTATCACATATCACGAGTACATATTATTGATACGACTTATCCGTGTTATCTGATAAGTTGTATCAACTTACCAGTGTTAATGTTAACCTTGATCACCTAGGTCAGGGGTGGGCAACCCCTGGCACGCGTGCCCAACATGGCACGCCAGTAACTTTTGCTGGCACGCGAAACCCTCTCATAATCTTCCATTTACAATTTTTTTCTTAATGTCGACTTTTTTATTTTTCAGATAAATTCAGTGTAGGTGCATCTTAGATGAATAAATAATTTTACATAACAAGTTATCTTAAAGACCATAGACATGGCTGACTTTGAAATGCAGTTGATTGAATTTCAGAGTAGCTCAATTTGGAAGCAGAAATTTATTGACCTTAGAGTTGACTTGGAAAACATTGAAAAAAAGCGATTAGAGACAGGAGTACCAGAGAGAAGTGTCGAAAATGAATTATTGAGGACTTGGAATGCCATTCCAGAAAATTTTTTCTGTTTAAAAAACTTTGCAATAGCGTTACTCTCCATGTTTTCATCCACATACGCTTGTGAATCTTTGTTCTCAGTGATGAATTTTGTTAAGTCTCGTAATAGGAGTAGCCTGATGGATGAAAGTAGTAGCTCGTGCATATCTCTGAAGGTCACGAAATATAAACCTGATGTAAAATCTCTGTCATCAGTGACGCAGCAGCAAAAGTCCCACTGATAATATCAAACGGAGTCATAAAGTTTTCTGTCGGACTATCACTGTACATGTATACATTAAAAAATAAGTGTATTTTTCATCATCCTATACTGTGTTTTTGTGGCTCGAATGAATTTTATTATTTATTCAAGGTTCTTCACATACGTACACCTTAAGAGATATCAAGTAGGCATAACATGTTCTCAAAAAATTAGGGTTGGCACGCAGAAGAATTTTGAGTCAGAGATTTTGCTGGTTTTGACACGCACTCACAAAAAGGTTGCCCACCCCTGACCTAGGTTGAGGTAATGTTTGTTTTCTTCACTGTAATGTTACCCTTTTGTTCTTCCCTTTTTGTACTCTAGAAGAAAGTCACTATGCACAGCCCACATTTAATGAGTGGTGAGTTATGCTTCACCTCCTTAAGAATGGAATCCTGCCCTGACTGGTTTGGCTCAGTGGATAGAGTGTCAGCCTGCAGATCCAAGGGTCCCAGGTTCGATTCCGGTCAAGGGCATATACCTTGGTTGCGGGCACATACCCAGTGGGGAGTGTGCAGGAGGCAGCTGATCGATGTTTCTCTCTCATTGATGTTTCTAACTCTCTATCCCTCTCCCTTCCTCTCTGTAAAAAATCAATAAAATATATATATTAAAAAAGAATGGAATTCTATCTAATAAAGACAGAATATGCAAATTGACCATCACACCGTCACAAAGATGGTGGTGCCCATAGCCACAAGATGGTGGCGCCCAGTCCCCTCAGCCCCGCTGGAGTTCCCCAGTCCTTTCAGCCCCGCTGGGGGTGGCAGGCACGCAGTGCGGCTGGTCCCGCCCCCAGCTGCCCAGGGCCGCTCAAGGCTCAGGCAACCAGAGCTGGCCAAGGCTTGCGCTGCCGGCAGTGGCAGCAGCAGAGGTGTGATGGGGGCGTCGCCTTCCCCTGATCGCCAGGTCGCCTCCCGCCCCTGAGGGCTCCAGGACTGTGGAGGGGGCAGGCCAGGCTGAGGGATCCCCCCCTCCAGTGTATGAATTTTCATGCACCTGGCCTCTAGTATCTATATAAATTTCTTTGCTCAAATTGTTCCAGCTTTGGTCATTGGGAGCTTTTTCAGTTGGCTCCTGTCTGTCTTTCCTTTGACATACTCTGATGATTGTATGTGAGCACTTTTCTGACAACATAAAATGTTTCAGGCTCATCCTTTATATATCATGCTCTAATCCTATAATTGATCATTTTTCCAAGGAGCCTAGTTCCTTTTATTGGAAACTAGTAGCCTGGTGCACGAAATTCGTGCACATCGAAAGGGAATTAATTAGAGGAATGTAATTTGGACTCACTATCTAATATTAATAATATGTGAGCATGAGGCAATCTGTGTTTCTGAAATTCAGTGACGTGAATTTTAGCTATTACTTTGCCAAATAAATCGAATTTACAGATATCATTTAAAAGAGCATTCAGCTTAATATTAAAAACTCTGGCTACCAAGTCAGGTCTGTTTTCAACTTTTTGCCAGCGTTGTAAATTGTTTGCAATATCTGCCCATTTGGGGTTGCATGTCATGGTTATGAATAAATCGGGCTTGCCATACTTCCTTACAATTGCCATAGCATCCTGATATCACTGCTGCATATTTCTGGGACTACCCTCAGAAGATGATGGAAGTATTATCATTTTACCAATTGGCACATTGTCCTTTTTCAGATCTAGATTTGAGATAATCCATCAAACCACTATATTTTTCAACTCTCAATTTAGATTGGTTGCTTTGATGAAATTTATCTGATTGGTCTCCATTTTTTAATATAAATCCACGATAAATTGTTGAGTTAATTTTCCTGCATTTAAAATAGGATTGAACGTGTCCCGCACAGAGAGATGAAATCCATAATACTGCATTTGTGTGACTCATGTCCTTACATTTTGTCTAGTATTATTGTCGATCACACTGTCGTCTCTGAGTCTTAATGCAATATCTGTTCTCCAGCCTTTTTTACCATGTGGAAAAAGAATGGGGTACATCATCGCATCTAACGTAGGAACAGGATATTGATTTGTTTCATTTTAGTGGCATTTGGATTATTGGGATCTGGTTTACAATGAATGAGCAAGTCCCTTTCAAAAGGAGGTTCTCCATCTTCGTTTCTGAATATGACAGCAACCTCGACTACACAGGGAGAATTATATCTACCTGGGTCACTATTGCAATCATATTTAATCACCATTGTTACCTCCGTGGGAGCAATACCTTTTGCTGCTGCTTCAGATTGGGCTTCCTTTTCTACCTCATGTAGCATCTTGTACGATTTTCATTCCACCACAACTATGTTCGAGGATTGCATCCTCATGTACTCCATTTTCGCTGAGAAGGCAGTTCCTACCGGTATTGGTAGTACTTGTTGATGACTGTTCTCTCAACATATTCTGTCGTCGCCACTGCCTTCTTTCAACTTCAAAGGCACGTTTGTCTTTAGACATTTTTTGTCAGTAATGCCGGTGTTTTTCGGCATCAGAGCGACGTTTTTCCAGTAGCTGGTGTTCAGATACATCCTGTCGCAGGCACCGCCTTCTTTCAAGATTACACGCACGCTGTTCTGCAGACACTTTCTGTCGATAACGCCGGCATCTTTCAGCTGCAAAGCTACGTTGTATCAACAGTTGTTCTTTAGACATAGTCCCACCTCTCTACTGTCATGGTCTGAGATGCAGGTGAATGAGAGTCCTGGCTATCAGGCCGCTGAGAGCTGTCTGACCAATGGCTCATTCTGGCTGATTCTGTGGGGGGTGGGACTTCCTCCTCCCTGCTGTCAGTTTCCATAGCTGTGATGAGGAAGCTGGGGTGACAGAGGGAGCCGCGCCCTCCAAGATGCCCTCTCTCTCTCGCTCTGCTCTATGTCCAGCGGTCTCCTGCTCTGACAAGTCCTCCAAACCTCCCGCTCTCCGCCGGCAAGATCCCGGGAGCCTGCGGGCATGGCTAGGTGCAGGTGGCCGCGCCTCCCTGACCAGCGAAAGTCCCGGGAGCCCACGGGCGTGTCTACGGCCTTGCCTCCTGGGGCCAGCGAAAGTCCCGGGAGCCTGCGGCTGTGCCCGCCGTTGCCTTCTGGGGTGCTTGACACCTGCGTATGCAAATTAACCACCATCTTTGTCAGATAATTTGCATAGTCACTCGGATTGGCTGGTGGGCGTGGCTGGTGGGTGTGGCTGGCGGACGTGGCTTGAGCGTAGCTTGAGCATAGCAGAGGTGTGGCTAATTTGCATGTTTCTCTTTTATTATATAGGATGGTATCAGAAACTATGGTCTGGGTGCTAAGTGTGCTAGTTGCAACTAGAGTATTGTTGCTTCTAGGCCCTCTGAGTGAGTTAGCAAAGAGATATATGTGTATATTAACCTATGTGTACACATATATCTATAAATAGTTCTGTATGTAACCATTTGTCTCTATAGTAAGCTAAACATGAATTCATACTGATGTGTCCAACTCTAATTCCTTAACACATTGATCATTCTAGCTTCCTCCATTTTACCAGCAAGAAATTTGGCCATTCATTTACTTAATTTTTCAATTCCACTATAGATCATATACATGGTTTTAGAATGGTTAGTATGTGCCCCTGTGGGAAACAACTATATTAACTAGAGTACAGTGCTTGTGGATCCTTCTTTTTTGCTTTAGTCTTATAGACTCTGCTCATTTCCAGCATTACCTAGGTTAGCACTATATTCTTCCACCTCCTTTGTGAGGTTGTGTCACATTTGCATTACATTTAGATTGTTTCATCACATTCTGCATTCTCTGCGGAGATCCCTTTACTTCTTAAATTATTACTTAAAATTTTGCATACATTGTTTATTCTTTGTGCTTTAAAGTTATATGGGTTTTGACAAACTTCGTTTAAAAAATATTTTTATTGATTTTTTAGAGAGAGAGAGGAAGAGAGAGAAACATCAATTGGCTGTCTTCTGCAGGCCCCCTACTGGGGATCGAGCTGGCAACCTGAGCATGTGCCCTGACCAGGAATTGAACCAGCAACCTTTTGGTGTACAGGACAACTCTCAACCAACTGAGCCACACTGACCAGGGATATAAACTTTTAATATATTCACCATTACAGTATCATATGGAATAGTTTCACTGCTCTAAAAAATTTGTGCCTCACCTATTTAACTCCCCCCATGCCAGCCCCTGGCAACCACTGATCTGTTTACCGTCTATACAGTATTGCTTTTTCCAGAATATCAAATTTTATATTATTTTTAAATTTATTGATTTTAGAGAGAGGAAGAGAGAGAAACATCACTTTGTTGTTCCACTTACTCATGTATTCACTGTTTCTTTTTTTGTTGTTAATATTTTTCCTTTGATTTTGTTTTTTAAAGCAGGGGTCCTCAAACTTTTTAAACAGGGGGCCAGTTCACTGTCCCTCAGACCGTTGGAGGGCCGGACTATAGTTTAAAAAAAAACTATGAACAAATTCCTATGCTCACTGCACATATCTTATTTTGAAGTAAAAAAACAAAACGGGAACAAATACAATATTTGTATTTGCATGTGGCCCGCGGGCCGTAGTTTGAGGACCCCTGTTTTAAAGAGTGGAAGGGAGGGAGACAGAGAGGGAGATAGAGAGAAAGAGAGAGAGACATCAGTATGAGAGAGAGACATCAATTGGTTGCCTTCCGTACGTGCCCCAATCGGGGCCAGGGATCAAACCTGCAATCCAGATATATGCCCTTGACTAGGAATCAAACCCGAGACCTTTCGGTGCATAGGCCAATGGTCTAATCACTGGGCCACGCCAGCCAGGGCCACTGGTTATTTCTTGTATGTGTGTGTCCTGACTGGGGATCAAACCCACAACCTTGGCATATCAGGGTGATGTTCTAACCATCTGATCTAGCTGGCCAGGGCCCAGAATATTAAATTTTCAAAAGTATTTTTGAATGATTTTAATGAATACAGCATTTTTTAAGTAGTAGGAGATACAGGTATTAGATAACTAACACTTGGAAACATTTTTTTTTTGTATTGAGGTAAAATTCACATAACACAAAATTCTTTGAAATATACAGCTTAGAGGCTTTTAGCTCATTCACAATCTTGTGCAACCACTACCACCATCTAATTGCAGAACATTTTCATCACTCCTAAAAGAAACCTTAGCAATTCCTGGTCTGATTTTTGTTCTATGGATTTACCTATTCTGGACATTTCATTTAAATGGGGAGACATAATATATGGCCTTTGTTTCTGGCTTCTTTTACATAACATTTTTAAGGTTCCTCCATGTTGTAGCATGTTTCAGTACTTAATTCCTTTCTTATGGGTGAATAATAACCCATTGTATAGTTACACCACATTTTGTTTATACATTCTTCAGTTGTTGGACATTTGAATTGTTTTCACTTTTTGGCTATTATGAATAATGCTGCTATGAACATTCGCGTAACAGTTTTTAAAAAATATGTTTTTTATTGATTTCAGAGAGAAGAAGGGAGAGGGAGAGCGGGATAGAAACATCAGTGATAAGAGAGAATCATTAATTGGCTGCCTTCTGCACACCCCCCACTGGGGATTGAGCCCGCAACTGGGGCATGTGCCCTGACCGGAATTGAACTATGGTTCGATTGGTTGATGTTCAACCACTGAGCCACCCTGACCGGGCTGGTGTATCGGTTTTTGTTGAACATATGTTTTAAAATGCTCTTGCATTTTCTTTTTTTAAAAATCCTCACCAAGGATATTTTTTCATTGATTTTTTTAGAGAGAGGGAAAGACAAAGAGAAACATCAATGTGAGAGAAACACATCAATTAGTTGCCTCCTGCACATGCCCTGGCCAGGGCCGGGAGCCTGCAACTGAGTTACGTGCCCTTCACCGAATGGAACCTGGGACCCTTCAGTCCGAAGGCCGATGTGCTATCCACTGAGTCAAACTGGCTAGGGTATGAATGTATTTTCTTTTTGAAAAGTTTTATTTTATGTTGAAAGTTCCCCAGTGGCTTATTTGGGATAAAGTGCTGAGAGAATGCTACTTTGTCTTGGCATAGTATTCATCAGTGAATACTGAAATCACATAATTTTCTTGTTGTCATTATGGAGTAAAGAATTTTGATCCAGATGGGGAAATAGTAGGTAGCCTTCCCCTAGAATTCTGTTAGAGAAATATCTTGAATTACGTTGTGTACCATTCAGTTATCCTTGTGAGAGTAGCAAGTAGTCTTTCACTGTGAAGTTGAATTATACCATTTGCTTGTGGTCTTAAGGAATATCTGAGTGTCTGAATTATGTTTAGTATTATGTATTCAGAGGGATAGTAGGCAGGATTCCCATTCTGTAATCTATTTGGCATCATTGATGTTATAGGGGTTTTATTCTTACCACATTCCCTCTGAGATTTGGACTATAATAGAGTAGCATTAAATATTTGTGTTTTCTTATTTTGGCACCCAACCCTGAAGCTTTGTTTTGCAGTTATTGCTCTAAACAGGGGTAGGCAAACTTTTTGACTCGAGGGCCACAATGGGTTCTTAAACTGGACCGGCGGGCCGGAACAAAAGCATGGATGGAGTGTTTGTGTGAACTAATATAAATTCAAAGTAAACATCATTACATAAAAGGGTACGGTCTTTTTTTTTTTTAGTTTTATTCATTTCAAACGGGCCGGATCCGGCCCGCGGGCCGTAGTTTGCCCACGGCTGCGAGTCTAACACCTTTGCCTTGATAGATTCCTTTTCGAATTGGCAAAAGTTTTCTTGTTTTGCAAGTTTGGGGTAACCTGACCCAATCCATTGAAAACTAATGTTTTTCAGACTTCTTGAAAGCAAGGAATAGTCTTTGCTGTCTTTATAGCTTACTTCTAAGTGACTTTGGGATTCCCTGGAGGCAACGGAAAATATATAAGTTATATATTAACCACCATCAAACTTTATCCCAAGGAACTTGACTGTAGGCAAGCCCTTTAAAAGGGTTTGTGTAATGAACACTGGGCTGGAACCAAGAAGGTCTCTGTTACTGAACAAATAATTTGTACCTGTTTTTTTGTTTTTGTTTTTGTACTTCTTTTTATAAAAAGATAATATTGACTCTAATTTATAAGAATGTTGTGATGGGAAATCTCTTCTAGTAAGGTACTTCTTTTTTTTTTTTTTAAGACAGGCATTTGGGCCCTGACCGGTTTGGTTCAGTGGATAGAGTGTTGGCCTGCGGACTGAAGGGTCCCAGGTTCGATTCTGATCAAGGGCATGTACCTTGGTTGCGGGCACATCCCCAGTTGGGGGTGTGCAGGAGGCAGCTGATCGATGTTGCTCTCTCATCAATGTTTCTAACTCTATATCCCTCTCCCTTCCTCTCTGTAAAAAATCAATAAAATATATTAAAAAAAAAAAGACAAGGCATTTGGGAAGATACATGTATTATGGAAATTCTTGTTAGTGCTTTTTTTCTTTATTTTAATAATGTAAATGAATCTGCTTGTCAAGTACAGTTTGTGTATTTACATTTTCAGTGCTCTTCAGTTTTCCGTATAGTTCCAGATTTCTATATGGTACATTTTCCTTCTGAATGAAGTACTTCTTTTAACATTTTGTGTGGAACAGGTTTGCTGGTGATAAATCCTTTCAGCTTTTGTATGTCTAAAGAAGTCTTTAATTTGTCTTGATTTATAGAAGCTATTTTTACTGGTTATAGAATTCTAAGTTCACAGTATTTTTCTTTTAGTTTTCTGTCTTATTGTTTCCAATGAGAAGTTGGCTGTCATTCTTATCTTTGTCTCTCTGTACATAATGTGTGGTTGTTTTCTTCTGGCTGTGTTTTATTTTTCTTTCGATTTATAAAAATTCTGTTAAACATACAATATAAAATTTATCATCTTGACCATTTTTAAGTGTACTGATCAGTGGTATTAAGTACATTCATATCATTGTGCAGCCATCACAACCATCTATCCTTAGAACTCTTTTCATGTTGCAGAACTGAAATTCTATTTCTATTAAACAATAACTTCCCATTTCCCCTGCCATCCAGCCCCTGGTAATCACCATTCCACTTTCTGGCTCTATGAATTTGACTACTCTAGGTATCTCATATAAGTGGAATCATACAGTATTTGTCTTTTAGTGACTGGCTTGTTTCACTTAATAGATGTTAAGGTTCATTCATGTAGCATATGCCATTTCCTTTTTAAGGCTGAATAATATTACATTGTATGTATATACCATATTTTGCTTATCCATGCATCTGTTGATGGACATTTGGCTTGTTTCCACATTCTAGCTATTGTGAATAATGCTGCTGTAAACATAGGTGTACAAATATATCTTATTCTACTTTCAATTCTTTTAGCTATATATCCAGAAGTGGAATTGCTGGATTACATGGTAATTCTAGGTTTAAATTTTGAAGAACCACCATGCTGTTTTCCCCAGTAGCTGTGCAATTTTACATTTCCACCAACAGTGCAGAAGGGTTCCAATTTCTCCATCTTCTTGCCAACATTGTTACTTATTTTTTTATTAGTAGCCATCCTTATGAGTATGAGGTTGATACCTCATTGTGGTTTTGACTTGCATTTCCTTAATAAATAGTTATGTTGAGTATCTTTCATGTGCTAATTGACCATTCATGTATCTTCTTCGGATAAATATCTATTCAAGTCTTTTGCCCATTTTGAGTTGAGTTGTTTGTTTTTTTGTGGTTGAGTTATAGGACTCTGTTCATATTCTGGATAATAATTACTTAAAAGAAATATGATTTGCAAATATTTTCTCCTATTCTGTATTCTTCTGGCTGCTTTTAAGATTTTTTTTTCTTATCTCTGGAATTAAGCAATTTGATTTTGATTACTCCTTGGTTTAATTTTCTCCAGGTTTTTGTGCTTTGTGTTTGTTGAGCTTGCTGGCTCTATGGGTTTATAGTTTTCATCAAATTTGGAAAAATTTTGGATATTATTTTTTAAAATCTGTCCCCCTCTCCTTAAGATTCCAATTACACATTAGCTCCTTTAGGTTGTCCCATAGCTCACTGATGTTCTACTCTTTTTTTTTCTCAGACTTCTTGTGTTTCAGATTTCATTTTGGATAGTTTCTATTCTTATGTTTTACATTCACTAATATTTTAGTCTGCATTGTCTTATCTGCTATTAATCCCATTCATTATATTTCATTTCAGCCCACTATATACAGTGTTAGGCAAAAGTAGGTTTACACAGTTGTGAGTATGTGAAACAGAGTTTACTCTTACATTATTATTATTTTCCATATACTAGGTGTACCGGTTAATAATGCGGATTTTTTTCAATAGATGGAGTTACACATATGTTGATATATATGCGATTTGATATGTATGCAATTTTGTTGTATTGACAATAAACTTCAAAACTTCATATGTCAAATTTGCTAAAGATGTTAACATCATAGATATTTTTACACTTAAAAATGTCAAATTTTGTGCCAAAAAAAGAGCATTTGTGGGAAATTATAATTCATTACTTTATTTTGAAGAAAAGTGCTGCTGAATACTTCGGGAAGCTTATGGTGAACATGCTCCATCTCAAGATACTTGTGAACGCTGGTTTAAACGCTGTAAAAGTGATGATTTTGATGTGAAAGACAAAGAACGTCCAGGTCAACCAAAAAAGTTTGAAGACCAACAATTACGAGCATTACGGGATGAAGATGCATGTCAAACTCAAAAACAACTTGCAGAAAGAGTAAACGTTGCTCAGCAAACAATTTCCAATCGTTTACAAGCAATGGGAAAGATTTTAAGGGAAAATGGGTGCCACATCAACTTAACAAAAGACAAATGGAAAACAGAAGTCATCAGTAAAATGTTGCTTCAACGGCACAAAAGAAAGTCTTTTTTGCATCGAATTGTGACTGGCGATGAAAAGTGGATTTATTTTGAGAATCCCAAACGCACAAAATCATGGGTTGATCCAGGTCAACCATCAACATTGACTGCAAGGCCAAATTGCTTTGGAAAGAAGACAATGCTCTGCGTTTGGTGGGATCAGGAAGGTGTGGTGTATTATGAGCTAAAACCAGGTGAAACCGTTAATACTGATCCCTACCTACAACAAATAATCAATTTGAACCATGCTTTGATCGTGAAACGACCAGAATGGGCCAGAAGACACGGCAAAGTAATTCTGCTTCATGAAGACGCACCATCACACACTTCAAAACCAGTTAAAGACATGTTAAAAGATCTTGTCTGGGAAGTATTAACCCACCCGCTGTATTCACCAGACTTTGCTCCTTCAGATTACCACTTGTTCTGATCGATGGCACACGCACTTTCTGAGTAGCACTTCAAAGCGTACAAAGAAGTGGAAAATTGGGTCTCTGAATGGTTTGCCTCAAAACAAGAAAAGTTCTATTGGGACGGTATCCACAAATTACCTGAAAGATGGGGAAATGTGTAGCTAGTGATGGACATTACTTTGAATAAAGCACTTTTGATGCTTCTCTTGAAATTATCGTGTTTTCTTGATTACAAAATCCGCATTATTAACCAGTACATCTAGTGAAAAACTGTAAACCTACTTTTGCCTCACTTTGTATTCTATAATTTGTAGTTTGATGGAAATGCAGTGCTTTGGCAGTAATCAAGAAGTATTGCCTTAATTTGCTGCCAAAATATAACAGATACCTGCCCTAGCTGGTTTGGCTCAGTGGATAGAGTGTTGGCCTGCAGACTGAAGGGTCCTAGGTTCAATTCGGGTCAAGGGTACATGCCCAGGTTGCAGGCTTGATCCCATGTAGGAGCATGCAGGAGGCAGCCAATCAATGATTCTCATCATTGATGTTTCTATCTCTCTCCCCGTCTCCCTTCCTCTCTGAAATCAATAAAAATATATTTTAAAAATTTATATGACAGATTCCTAAGTCTGTAAGATATCTAACAAGGGTACAGAAAACCACCTGATGTGTCAAATTAACTTTAATTTCCCTTCCTTTCCACATTACCTTTGTTTTTCTGCCAGACCTACATATATATATTTTTTTGCATGATTATTCTATATATTCTGCTGATATAGACATCTTCATTAGTTATACAATATTTGTTTTATTTTTTCTTTATTATTTATTTACTTATTTTATCTTTAATGTTGAAAGTACAGATGTCCCCTTTATTTTTTGTTGTTCTATTTTTATTTTTCCCATTGACCCCCTCCACCCCACACCCGCCCCTCCCAAGTTGTCACCACACTATTCTCTGTGTCCATGGGCTATGCACATATGCATATAAGTTCCCCAGTTAATCCCCCTCTCCTTCAATATCATATTTGTTTTATAAGAGTGCTTGGTCTTTTTGCAAGACTACCTAATATTATTTGTCTGTGTTTGGTTGTATGATATGATCATCATCTATCTACACTAATAAAAGAGAAACATGCAAATTGGTGTCACTCCGCTACCCTTCCCATTGGCTAATCAGGGCGATATGCAAATTAACTGCCAGCCAAGTTGGCAGCCGGCAGCCAGGCACTTGAAGCGAACATGAGGCTTGCTTGCTTCAGTGATGGAGGACTCCAACGTTCCCCACCTGCCGCTGCTGGCCTCTGAGCTTGCAGTTTGAAACATTGTTACAAATATAGAAGCTAAACAAAACCCCAGAAACCTGCTTTCAGCCAGCCGGGATGTCAGAGCTGGAGTTGAAACAGTGTTTCGATTATAGAACCCAAACAAACCAGATACCTGCTTTCAGTAGCGGAGGCCTAAGAGCTGGAGCCAAGCCTCAGAGCTAAAGCTGGCCCAGAATAAAAAAAAAAAAAAAGAAAAAAGGGAGCGGTTGGGAGCTTCAGTCACCTGCCAGCCTGAAAATAGCCCTCAGCCCCTCACCCAGACTGGCCAGGCACCCCAGTGGGGACCCCCACCCTGAAGGGTGTGTGACCAGCTGCAAACAGCCATCAGCCCCTCACCCAGGCTGGCCAGGCACCCCAGTGGGGACCCCCACCCTGATCCAGGACACCCTTCAGGGCAAACCAGCCAGCCCCCACCTGTGCACCAGGCCTCTATCCTATATAGTAAAAGGGTAATATGCCTCCCAGCACCGGGATCAGCGGAGCTACGAGGCCTCCCGGTACCGGGATCAGCGTGACCGGGGGCAGCGCCCAAACCCCCTGATCGCCCTGCAGTTCTGTGTGTGACAGGGGGCGGGGGCACAACCTCCCTATCCGCCCTGCTCTGTTCGTGACAGGGGAAGGCTCCCCAACCCCCTGATCAGCCCTGCTCTGTGCCTGATAGGGGGGAGCTCCCCAACCCCCTGATCGCCCTGCGGCTCTGTGTGTGACAGGGTGCGGCGCCCCAACTCCCTGATCGGCCCTGCTCTGTGTGTGACAGGGTGTGGCACCCCAACCCCCCCTCCCCCCACGGGCCCTGCTCTGTGTGTGACAGGGTAGAGCCATAACCTCTCCATCGGCCCTGCCCTGAGTGTGACAGTGGCGGCACCCCAACCCCCTGATCGGCCCTGCTCTGTGGGTGATAGAGGGGCGGCGGCGCCCCCCCCCCCCCCCCACGGGCCCTGCTCTGTGTGTGTGACGGGGTAGAGCCATAACCTCCCCATCGGCCCTGCCCTGAGTGTGACAGGGTGCGGCGCCCCAACCCCCTGATCGGCCCTGCTCTGTGTGTTGACAAGGGGCGGTGCCCCAACTCTCCCTATCGGTCCTACCCTGTAGTGACAGGGGAGCTGGGAGGGCCCTCAACCCCCTTGAATCGGCCCTGGTTCTTTTGGGGGAAAAAGGGGAGGGCCCCCCAACCCTCCCCGGTGGGGCCCTGCTCTTGGGAGAAAAAGGGGAAAAGGGCCCCCACCCCCCTTGTACGGCCTTGCTTTTTGCGTGAAAAGGGGGGGGGCCGCAACCTCCCCATCCACCCTTGCTTGAGGTGGAAAGGGGGGG
>NW_005871056.1:12586312-12677593 GCF_000147115.1 Myotis lucifugus
CAGGGGCCGGTGCCCCAATCCCCCAGTCGAGCCATACCTGAGTGTGACTGAGGGTGGCATCGCCAACCTCCCGATCCGCCCTGCTCTGTGCATGACAGGGGGCGACGCCCCACCTCCCCCAATCAGCCCTGCTCTGAGCCCGACCAGGGGCTGCACCTAGGGATTGGGCCTGCCCTCTGCCACCCGGGAGCAGGCCTAAGCCAGCAGGTCGTTATCTCCCGAGGGGTCCCAGACTGCGAGAGGGCACAGGCCGGGCTGGGGGACCCCCCTCCCCCCGCCCCCCGAGTGCACAAATTTTTGTGCACCGGGCCTCTAGTATATATATAAAAGGCTAAGCGACTATCTGACCAACCGTCCAACCAGTAGCTATGACACGCAATGACCACCAGGGGGCAGATGCTCTGACCAGTAGCTATGATGTGCACTGACCACCAGGGGGCAGACGCTCAACGCAGGAGCTGCCGAGCTGCGGTGAATCGCCCTCTTGCAATCTGGGAGCCCTCAGGGGATGTTGGAGAGCCAGTTTGGGCCTGATTCCTGCAGGCCAGGCCGAGGGACCCCACCTGCCGGAGGGACCTTGCTTACTTGGCAGATGCCCTTTGAGCCACGGCGCTGCCCCAGGTGTGGCCAACAGGAAGGGACTGTGGGAGGTGTGTCTGGCTCGTCTTACCCAGTCCCGCCCTGCCAGCCACCTTCTAATTAATTTCCTTTCAATTTGCATGAATCCATGCACGAGGTCACTAGTCTTACTATAAAAATCATGAAATAGAGAACTGGATCACCTGCTGAAGTGTACCTTTGTTTTTGTGTTTTGTTTTTTTACATTTTATTTATTGATTGGGGGGGGGGAGTGAGAGAACATCGATATGTTGTACCACTTATTTATGCATTCACTGGTTGCTTCTTGTATGTGACCTGACTGGAGATCGAATCTGGAACCTTGGCTTATTGGGACTACACTCTAACCAGCTGAGCTACTTGGCCAGGACTGAAGTGTACTTTTGATTGCTGCTGTCTTTGATAACCCCATTATCAGTTGGCTCACCCACTTGTTTTTACCTCCACTTGATCTTTTAATATTCATTAATACCAACTTGAAAAATGTTGAGACTAACGAGTGGTAATTGTTTGCCAGCCACTCATTTGCATTCAGTAGTATTTCTTTTTCCTTCTCTTACTCCTTTGTCCCAGCAGGTATTACTCTCTTCAGAAGACACAACTGCAGTTAGCACTTTCTTCAGATGCTGATACTTGGTAAACAGCTGCTCTTGATCACAAGATTTAGAAGATAGTCTCCATCCTCCCAGATTGGATCTCTTTTCATGTGGCTCTTCTATTTCTATGTCTTTTAAAAAAATAACCTTTTTGGGAACATTTTGGATTACAACGTTTCATCCTCATCTATGCAAAGAAAGGAAAGCTGTTGTGCTGGGATTTTGAGGAGGTATGTCTTTTTTCTTTTATTGCAAAATTGCATCACTTAGGCAGTCAGAGCAGTATAAAATAATGATATAACCTTGACTTTCCTCTTTAGAACTCAGTTCTCAATTCACTGGTTTCATCTACCTTCCTATTCTCCCTTTTTTCTAGCAATTGTCATAGCTTAGTAAGAACTTCCTTCATGTGCAGTATAACAATTCTTTAAATTCTTCCTAAATGTCATTGGACTCTGGGTTAGACTTATACTAGTAAGTGACAAGAAGCAGTTTGAATTCTTATTCCTCACGTTGAGATTGTGACTTTTTGAACTGAATTTGTTTGTTTCCATTCTGCATAGACATTGAATGGTTTGGGAAAGCTTAGTATCTTCAGCATAATATATGGCTATGTGATTTTATAGTCTGTTTCAATATCATTTGCAAGAGGAGGTATGGTAGCGTAGAAATCAAGAGACTTCATTCCCAGTTTTGACATTATGTCATGCTTTGAGGGTTAAAGTATGTTTTCTTACCTCTAGGCTTTTTGTTATTTGCTTTACACAGACCTCAAAGGATTGTTGAGGATCAGATGAGAACATTTGTGTGGAAGACTATTTTGTTGATATAAAGCAGTGGTTTTCAACGGGTATGCTGCAAGAATTTTTAAAACAAGCAATACCTAACTAGTCAGGGGCACTGACCTCTTTTCCCTTAGATTGTCAATGAAAAAATGACAATAGCCAACACAACAATAGCCATCAGTGTGAATGCCCTGTCTTGAACCATAAATATATAGGTCATACAATAGAGTTGCATCTATTGGCCATGTTGCATAATAAGGTTATGTCTGATTGATTAATTCTTGGTACCAGAAATCTTTATACACAAACTAGAGTTCTGGTGCACGAAATTTGTGCACGGGTAGGTTCCCTAGGTCTGGATGGTGATCTCAGGGCTGATCTGTGGGGCGACCGGCAGGGTGATCGGGGGTCCCTGCTGGCACCCACCTTGGCCGGCCTGGCACCGCCTGCTTGCCGGCCCCGCCCCCTGCCCTCTGCCACTGCCGCTGGTTGCCTCCCTCTGCAGGGCAGCCAGCGGGGCGATCAGGGTGCCCCCGCTGGCACCCGCCTTGGCTGGCCTGGGGCCTGCAGGCTGGGGGCAGCTTCTGTGTTGAGCGTCTGTCCCTGCATTGAGCGTCTGCCCCCTAGTGGTCATTGTGCATCATAGTGATTCCACTGTTGGTCAATTTGCATATTAGGCTTTTATTATATAGGATATAGGCACCTGATTTTTTAAAAAGTCACTTTAGAGTAAAAAGGGTAGGTAATTACTATTACTCCTTTTTGGAGACTAATCAAAATTATGTATTTTTTAGGCATGCGGGAGACAACCAATTGATGTGTCTCTCTCACATTGATGTTTCTCTCTGTCCCTCCCCCTCTCTTCCACTCTCTCTAAAAATCAATGGAGCCCTAACCGGTTTGGTTCAGTGGATAGAGTATCAGCCTGCGGACTCAAGGGTCCCAGGTTCGATTCCGGTCAAGGGCATGTACCTTGGTTGTGGGCACAACCCCAGTAGGGAGTGTGCAGGAGGCAGCTGATCAATGTTTCTAACTCTCTATTCCTCTCCCTTCCTCTCTGTAAAAAATCAATAAAATATATTTTTTTAAAAATCAATGGAAAAAATCCTTGGGTGAGGATTAACAAAATAAATAAATAAATAAATAAATTTTTAAAAAGTTGATTTATTTTATGTGATACTGAGAAAATGTCAGTTTGAATGGAAAGGGACCATTTTATACAGTCTTATCAGATACTGTTTTGAAGAGAAACCTTATTTGTTTATTGTTTTATGCATTTAAAAATATTGAGTGGTACTGTGCTCTGAGCACTGGGAAAGAAAACTGACAAAAATACTGTCTTCTTAGAGCTTAGTCTATATAATAAAAGCCTAATATGCAAATCGACCAAACGGCAGAATGACTGGTGGAACGACCGGTCGCTATGACGCGCACTGACTACTGGGGGCAGAGGCTCAACACAGGAGCTGCCCCCAGCCCGCAGGCCCGATGGGCAGTGGCGGGGTTCGAGGCCGGTGAGTGGGCGGTGCCAGGCCAGCCAAGGCTGATGCCAACAGGGCCCCCCCCAACGCCCTGCCAGTTGCCCCTCAGAGGGAGGTAGGAGATGGGTGGTGGGGCCCACGAGTGGGCGACGCCATGCCAACCAAGGCGAGTCCCAGCAGGGGACCCCCGATTGCCCCACCGGTCACCCCACAGAGGGAGGCGACCAGTGGCAGCAGTGGCGGCGGGGGCAGGGATGGCGAGTGGGCAGCGCCAGGTCAGCCAAGGTGGGTGCCAGAGGGGGCCCCCCTGATCGCCTTGCCAGTCGCTCTACAGATCAACCCTGATCGTTGGTCAGGCCTAGGGACCCTACCCGTGCATGAATTTTGTGCACTGGGCCTCCGGTATCTTACCTAATAATAGATAAACATGGCAATTGACCATACCTTCGTTACGTCTCCCATTGGCTAATCAGCGAGATATGCAAATTAACTGCCAACAAAGATGGCGGCCGGCAGCCACAGAGCTGGAACGAGCAGGAGGCTTGCTTGCTGCAATGATGGAGGAAGCCAAGGTTCCCCGCCTGCCGCGGCCGGCTCTAAGCTACACTCAAAGCAACAAAGTTTCAATTATAGAAGGTAAATAAACCGCAGATACCTGCTTTCAGCCGGCTGTGGCCATCGAGCTGGAGCCCAGGAGGCTTTCCCTCCCACCCGCCCTGGCCGGCTCTGAGCTCCACTCAGGCAACAAAGTTTCTTTTTTTTTTTTTTTTAATTAAATCTTTATTGTTCAGATTATTACAGTTATTCCTCTTTTCCCTCCCCATAGCTCCCCTCCACCCGGTTCCCACCCCACCCTTTGTCCTTACCCCCCTCCCCACTGTCCTCATCCATAGGTGTACTATTTTTGTCCAGTCTCTTTCCGCACGCCCCACACCCCTCCCCTCCCCCCCCCAGAATAGTCAGTCCACCCCCTTTCTATGTCCCTGATTCTATTATATTCACCACTTTATTCTGTTCATCAGATTATTTATTCACTTGATTTTTATTTATTTATTTTTTATATAGGTGGCCCTCCTCCTCCCCATGGCCAGCCCCACCCCCAATCAGCCCCCCAACCTCAGGTTGGCGAGCGGGGGGCAGTTGGGGGCAATCAGGCCGGTGGGTGGCAGGGGATGTCCGACTGCTGGTGCAGGATCGGAGGCAGGCCAGCCAGGCTGAGGGACCCCTCCCAGTGCACTGGCATATGTGCTGCCGCTGCCGAAGCGAGCACTCACTTGATTTTTAGATTCACTTGTTGATAGATGTGTATTTGTTGTTCATAATTTGTGTCTTTACCTTTTTCTTCTTCTTCCTCTTCTTAAAGGATACCTTTCAGTACTTCATATAATACTGGTTTGGTGGTGATGAACTCCTTTAGCTTTTTCTTATCTGTGAAGCTCTTTATCTGACATTCAATTCTGAATGATAGCTTCGCTGGATAGAGTAATCTTGGTTGTAGGTTCTTGCAATTCATCACTTTGAATATTTCTTGCCACTCCCTTCTGGCCTGCAAAGTTTCTGTTGAGAAATCAGCTGACAGTCGTATGGGTACTCCCTTGTAGGTAACTGACTGTTTTTCTCTTGCTGCTTTTAAGATTCTCTCTTTGTCTTTTGCTCTTGGGATTTTAATTATGATGTGTCTTGGTGTGGTCCTCTTTGGATTCCTTTTGTTTGGGGTTCTCTGCGCTTCCTGGACTTGGAAGTCTATTTCTTTCACCAGGTAGGGGAAGTTTTCTGTCATTATTTCTTCAAATAGGTTTTCAATATCTTGCTCTCTCTCTTCTTCTGGCACCCCTATAATTTGGATGTTGGTACGCTTGAAGTTGTCCCAGAGGCTTCTTACACTATCTTCATATTTTTGGATTCTTTTTGCTTTTTGCTTTTCTGGTTGGGTGTTTTTTGCTTCTTCGTATTTCAAATCTTTGACTTATTCTTGTGATCCTCTAGTCTGCTGTTGGAACTCTGTATATTATTCTTTATTTCAGTCAGTGTATGCTTAATTTCTAGTTGGTCCTTTTTCATAACCTCGAGGGTCTCACTAGATTTCTTGAGGGTCTCACTAAGTTTATCTGCGGTTTCTAGAAAATTCTTGAAAAACCTTAAAAGTGTGGTTTTGAATTCTATATCCAGTAGTTTGCTTTCCTCCATTTCTGTCATTTGTGACCTGTTTCTTTGTCTCTGCATTTTTTATGCTTCCCTGTGTTGATAGAGTGGCTTTCTGTGCTAGGTGTCCTATAGGGCCCAGTGGCTCAGCCTCTCCAGTTACCAGAGGTGGACACTCTTGGTGCACCCCTTTGTGGGCTTTGTGCACAGTTTTGTTGTAGTTAAGCCTTGATTGTTGTAGGTATAACTGGGAGGAATTGACCTCCAGGCCAATTGGCTGTGAGAATCAGCTGTGTCTGCAGTGGGAGAACTTCTGTGCTGGAGACACCCTTCTGGGGCAAGACTTGCTTCAGTGGGGCTTTGGTGCTCACTGAGTCTGCCCCCTGAGTGTGTCCCTTATGGATCTGAGGAGTTGTAATCTGGATGGACCCACTCTGACCACTGGGTACACTGGCTCTTGGATCTCTAAGGAGGTGCTAATTTAGCCTCTGCCTAAGGCTACCCAGCAGGAACCCAGCTGTGAAGCAAGGCAAGCTGCTGTGGGGCTTTAGGACTTCTTTTGGATGTTCTGGGTTTCTCTGACCCAGCTGCAGTTTGTTAGGTAATTTTCAGATTGCAAAGGTCCAGGCCTTTCATATGCAAAAGCCTCAGTCCTCCCCTAAGAGGCCCCGCTTCTCAGTGTCCCAGTAATCAGTAATCGCTGCAAGCACCTCTGAGAGAAAGCCGCCCTCGGGTTCCGACCAATGCCAGACAGTCCAGTTTCTCCCGTATGAGTCTGGGTCCCCAGAGATTCGCTCGGAACTGGAGTTCAGAGCAGTTGGGAGCTTGAGACTCCCTCCCGATTGAAAAAGCCAACTGTGTCCTCAGCTGCCAGCCCTTTCCACGTGCACCGCGTCCTCAGTTGCCAGCCCTTTCCGCGTGCACTTCGTCCTCAGCTGTCAGGCCTTTCCGTGTTCGCCGCATCCTCAGCTGCCAGCCCTATTCGCGTGCGCCCCGTCCTCAGTTGCCAGCTGCATGCGTGCCTCCGTACCTCTGCACTTTACTTCCGCACCTCCTCTGAGTCTCAGTGTGCTTTTCTCTTTCCTTCTAGTTGTAGAATTTCCACTCAGCCCGCCTTCCTGTGGTTCTGGATGATGTCCGTTTTGTCTTTTAGTTGTATTTTTGAAGTGGTTGTGCGAGGCAGCAATTTCCGGTGTTTACCTATGCTGCCATCTTGGTTTCTCCACGAAGTTTCAATTATAAAGGGTAAATAAACCCCAGATACCTGCTTTCAGCCGGCCGTGGCCACGGAGCTGGAGCCTTGGGTTGCCCCTGGTGATGGAGGAAGCCAAGCCCTGGCTGGCTCTGAGCTCCACTCCAGGCTACAAAGTTTCAATTATAGAAGGTAAATAAATCCAGAATAAAAAAAAAGAAAAAAATGAGAGGCTGGGAGCTTCTGTCGCTGGGGAGGCTTGGCCAGCCTGAAAACGGCCCTCAGCCCTTCACCCAGGCTGGCCAGGCACCCCAGTGGGGACCCCCCACCCTAAAGGTGGTGTGGCCAGCCTGAAAACAGCCATCAGCCCCTCACCCAGGCTGGCCAGGCACCCCAGTGGCACCGCAGTGGGGACCCCCACCCTGAAGGGCAAACCAGCCGGCCCCCACCCATGCACCAGGCCTCTATCTTATATAATAAAAGGGTAATATGCAAACTGACCCTAACAGCAGAAAGACTGGGAATGACTGGTCACTATGACACACACTGACCACCAGGGGGCAGATGCTCAATGCAGGAGCTGCCCCCTGGTGTCAGTGTGTTCCCACAGGGGGGAGCTCTGCTCAGCCACAAGCCAGGCTGATGGCTGCCAGTACAGCGGTGGTGGTGGGGAGCCTCTCCTGCCTCCTCAGCAGCGCTAAGGATGTCCAACTGCAGCTTAGGCCTGCTCTCCACTGGCAAGTGGACATCCCCCGAGGGCTCCCGGGCTGCCAGAGGGATGTCTGATTGCCAGCTTAGGGCCCAGTCCCCGGGGAGCGGGCCTAAACCAGCAGGTGGTCATCCCCCGAGGGGTCCCAGACTGGGAGAGGGCACAGGCCGGGCTGAGGGACACTCTCCCCCTCACCCAGTGCACAAATTTTTGTGCACCGGGCCTCTAGTATTATATATATTATATGGAGAGATAGACTAGACAAGATAAATAGGTAAAAATGCAGCTTTTTAACCTATGATGACAAGTTCCAATGAGAAAAGTAAAAACAGGAAAGAGGAATAGGAATATTGAGGGGAGGGATTGAGTATTCACAGTCTTACAGATAAGGTGACATTTCAATAAAGGCTTGAATTGGTGAGAGGAGATAAAAGAAGAGCATTCCAGCCATAGCAAAAGGCAAGTGCAAATGTCCTGAGACAGAAGTTTGCCTGAGGAATGGCAAGGGCCTGGGAGGGTGGGTACTTTTATTGTGGTGCCTTATGCAAATACTTTTTAAACTTTAATGTGCATATGAATTACCTAAGGTGTTCTTGTTAAAATTCAGATTGTAATTTTGTAGTTCTGAGGTGGGGCCCATTTCTAATAAGCTCCCAGTTGCTGCTAGTTCTGTTGGTCCTTTGCAGGACTTTAGCTTTTATTCTGAGTGAAATGGGAAGTCTTTGGAGGGTTTTGGGTAGTGGTATGATTATCTGATTTCCATTTTGACATTATCATTATTCTGGCTGCTGTGTTGGTAATGGATTGGTGGTAGAATGGGCAAGGGCAAAAGTAGGAATAGCAGTTGGGCTACTGCTGTAATCCAAGTGAGAGAAGATGACCATTTGCACTAGGGGTAGCAGTGAATATGGTGACACATGGTATGATTCTGGATATATTTTTCAGGTAAAGACAACTAGCTTTGCTGATAGATTGGATGTGTGCTGGAAAGGAAAAGATGGAGTTCAGGATGAGTTCCTGGAAGAATGCCATTGCCATTTATTGAGATGGGGGAGCCTGAAAAGAATAAGTGTGGAGGGAAAGAACAGTTCAGTTTTGGACATAATTACGTTATAGATGCCTATTAGACTTAGTAGAGGTGTTGCATAAGTAGTTGGGTTTATGAATCTGGAATACAGGAGAAAGGGTCCACTGTTGTCAAATAGAATATATTTAGAGCCAGGAGCCTGGATGAGATCACTAAGGGAGTGAATAGAAACATAAGAAAGAAGAGGTTGAAAAACTTAGTTAACTCTGGAGTAGATCAGAATTTAGAGGTCCTTCCTCCCTCCCCCCCAAACTTGTCTTTCTTTAAGACAAGTCTTTCAAGAGCATAATTTGGGACATATTATTCTCAAGGATTGTTGGAGAGTTTATAATTTTATATAAATGATAAAAAGTAAAGCTTGCTATAATATATAAGAGTTTGTGTGTTATAACTAGGTTTAGTCTTTAGCTCTGTCACTTGTGTGCAGTGGGAAATTTAATGAGATTAATTTTCACATCTGCTATTGGGGACAGTATCTACATTTTAGAGTTGTATATACTGGAAATAATTTATCCTAAGCTTAATGCTTGGCACAAAGATGACATATATTTCATAAAATTAGTGCTAATTATTTTTAGTAACTATTCAGACAACATTGCTTAAATTTTTGGGTTTTCATATATGTGCAGCAAGGTAAAGTGAGACATTATATCAATAAAATGCATTTGTATCTCCAAGCTTTACAAATATACACTAGGAATGAATTACTGGTGTGTGTGTTTTTTTCCATACCACAACTCTTTCTGTTGTAATTAGCTAGTTAATATTAATAAAGGAAAGAAAACTAAGGGAAGTCAGACATTGTAATCGTGGTCACCTGGGAAGCTTCACCAGGAAGCTACAGCTTCACATAGCATTGTTCCTACTAGGGGATTAATAGTCCTTTCTTTCCCCTCCCTGGACTGGATTGTTGGGGCGGGGTGGGGGTGTGGGGGGAGAGAGGAGAAGGAGATAGGCACATGCACTGTAGAAGTGGTGGGCAGGGGAGGTGCTTGCCTGCCATCAGTCTAGCCTGGGGAACAGTGGATTGGCTTGGGGGTAAACCCCAGCAAAGCTCAGGAAATCTTGGAAAGTTAATTGGTTAGTTTGAAGAAGCTCCTGTTAAAATCCCAGACAAAGAGTTCCCTCTTTCTTGTCCTCTCTTGCTCCGTGCATGACCTACACTCATTGTGCATTCACACATTCTCTCTCCGTAGCCAGGTGGCCTTGGCAAGCGCATAGCCCATGGCTGTGCTGACTCCACATGCACGATGCTGGACTTTAATATGAAGCAGAAATTGTGAGCAGTGGCCTTTATTCTGACCCTGCTGAAGGACACATTCCGTGGCAGGACGGAGGGAAATGGGACATTAAAAACCCAGGGGTTTATTTCTACCTAAATAGATATTACTCATCCTCCCCTGAGAGTCTCAGGAAATTCTTTTCCATGTGATGTTGCAAGAACTCCACTTCCACCCATAACAACCAATTGTCCAATTCTGTAACACTGAGCTTCTGACAATTCAATTCTCTATCTACCTGTAGTTAGTGGCAGATCCTACAAGTTAAAGGGCTCAGTTCCACAAGACTGCCCCCATTGTAGATGCCAGTTGCAAGTCCTGGGCCACCTGTGCTTTGCAACAAATTCTGGCTTCTCTACAAATTCGGGGGGTTCTCCCAACACCCTCCTCAGATTTGATAATTCCCTGGGTTGACTCACAAAACTCAAAAAACACTTTATGTTTACAGGTTTATTATAAAGGATACAACTCACAAACAGCCAAATGTAAGAAATGCATAGGGCAAGGTATGGGAAGCTTCCATGCTCTCTCTGGGCCCACCACCCTCCAGTACCTAAGAGTGTTCATCATCCAGAAGCTCTCTGAACTCTTTTGTTTAGGGGATTTTGTGGAGGTTCCATTACCTAGGAATGATTGGTTAAATCAATGGTATTGATGATTAACTCAGTTTCCAGCCTCTCCCTTTCCCAGATTGGAGGCAGGGCTTGAAAGTTCCAACTTTCTACTCAGATGCTTGGCTCCTTTGGCAACCAGTTCCATTCTGAAGCTATCTTGGAGGCCACCCAGAGTCGCCTCATTAGCTTAAACTCAGGTATGGTTGAAAGGGATTTTTTTTCTTTCTTTTTTAATCCTCACCGGAGGATATTTTTTCATGGATTTTTAAATATATTTTTAAATTGATTTCAGAGAGGAAGGGAGAGGGAGAGAGAGATAGAAATATCAATGTTGAGAATCATTGATCAGCTGCCTCCTGCACGCCCTCTACTGGAGATTGAGCCTGCAACCTGGGCATGTGCCTGGACCAGAAATCGAACCATGACCTCCTGGTTCATAGGTCGACGCTCAACCACTGATTTTTAGAGAGAGGGAAAGACAGACAGAAATATCGCTGTTAGAGAATCACATCGATTGGTTGCCTCCTGCATGCACCCCAACCAGGGCCCAGACCGGGAAGGAGCCTGCAAGCGAGGTACGTGTGCTTGACCAGAATTGAACCTGGGACCCTTTGGTCCGTAGGCCAATGCTCTATCCACTGAACCATACCAGTTAGGGCAAAAGGGATTTTTTATGAATAAAAGAAGAGACTTATCCCTCAGGAAATTCCAAGGATTTTAGGAGCTCTGTACCAGGAATTAAGGATGAAGACATATATTTCTTATTATATCACACTACTTTTACATAAAACTAGATCATGATTTTTAGAGCAGAGGGCTGAGTTTAGAACATAAGTATTGAATTCCCTCTAGGTCAGTGGTCACCAACCTTTTGGACCTTACGGACCACCAGTGGTTTGAGGACCACTGGTTGGCAACTGCTGCTCTAGATCATTGATAGTTTTTTTATTAGGCCACGGTGCTACAGTTTTGATTCTTGGTAATGTAAATAACATTTGTTTTGAGATCCTTAGATGAAAGGTGCCATTGAAACAGCTAAATGCCATATTCCTGAGGGGTCTTTATCAAATTTCAGTATTGTTTCTTTTTCTGCCTAGACTTTTGTCCTCAGATGGCTGTACTTTAATCCTGTGACAGAGCTAATTCTTTAGTGGGATGTGACAAAAACAGATCATTTTCCCAACAGGATAAGGCTCATTTGTCTTAAACGATTGGCTCATGAAACTTGGGTAGAGATGTCTTTTGATGGTCTTAACTCTTTTTAATGGTAAACAACAGCATGTACATTTTTATAGTTAGGACAGGAAGGGTAAATTATTTGGAATTCCAAATTCTTTTCTACTTTACAAGTTTTTTTCCTCTGTTTATTTTAACATGCTTGTTAGAGATGTGGATACGGTCTTGCTCTAATACAGAAATTTCTTTAGAGAAAATGTAAGTTTTAAATTAATATTTTAAATGTTTTTGAGCATCTCTGGGATGTATCATGATATGCAAGAGTGGGCACTGGTCTAACATAGTGCCTAGCACTCAGTAAATATCTGTAGCTCTTCTGGGAATTAGAAGCTTCATTTTCTAGCCTTTGTTACCAGTACCTGTATGACCTAATTCTAATTTCTTTTCTCATCTTTAAAATCATTAGAATCCCTTCTAGCTCTGATTCAGTGATTTAGTTCATTCTTAGGCTCCCCCCCCCCTTTTTTTTAAGTTAGTTTCAGTATGGCCTTGAAGTCAGTTTCTTGAAAACAAACAGAATCACCAGATAGGCTGAGTGGCAAATGTTGTGAAATAATCCATACTCTGGCTTCAGTTATTTGCTTGGTTATGTATGTGTTCTTTCTTTACTCTGGTAGAATTCCATTAGATTTTTTAATTCATATTAGATTGGGACTAGATACTTATCAACAAGCACATTTCTTAGCACCTACCCAAAGAGGATGGAGTGGGAGTGAAACCCAAAAAGTTGACATTTGTGTTACTTGTCACTACCAGAACCAATAAGTAGAGACAAGGATTGAAGCTTTATGGGTGCTATATTCAGATGACTGGCGATCTGAGAAGATGGTGGGTAATGTACCGTAAACCCCATCTTACATATCATCTCAAGTTGACCTTTTTTATAAGGAGAAGAAAAGTGTAGGTGAAGGGTTTGAAATTGAGGAAAAAGTAGGTAAGGGGTTTGGAATTCAGGGAAAAGGTTAATCAGATAAAAGCTGCAGTCCGGTGATTTTCCTAGCATCCCTTCATCTGCTGACAGGTGATTCTTTAGCTGTGTCTTGGCAGCTGACATTCTCTCCCTGGAGCGGATCGCTTACAGTCCTCCTGGGACACCAAGGTTCCTGGAATAATAGTTTTCTACATGCATTAATTACCAAGTTTATTAACTATGTAGCTAACTTCTTGAGGTCCCCCCATCAAGAGCTTCATGGAGTGACTGATCATTTTTCTAGTCAGATATCCCTAAATGGTACCATGTGCAGTATAGTTCAGGTTCAGAAAAACATTATTTAAACCGTGTGTGTTTTTTATTGTTGAGATAGGTTTAGAAAAATCTGACCAGTTGACCAAATTTTTCAGAATGTTCATGTATTTTCCCCATGTTTTAAGTAGTATGTCACGTTTCGACAATGAATTATAGGTATACTGAAGAAGTGTACTGTTATAAATGTCAATTTTCTAATCTGATTTTATTTAGAGTTTGCTTAATTTCTTCCTGTATTTAGAGAATTTGCATTGCTCATTCAAGGATTCTGAAGTAACAATTGCCTTTTTCTTTTTTACTTTGCAGAAATAAGTGTTACTTTTCCAGTGTTTTAGTAATTAGGTTTTTCTTCCTGAAATGAGATGATAGACTTGGCCATTTAAAAAGTAAAATAAATTTAAGTTTAAGATTGATGTCAATGTTTACAGGCCCCCAAATTTTTCTAGGTGGTCTAATATTTGCTAGTAAAATGAAAAACAAAATAATATACTCTTTTTTTCTGGTATATGGCAATGTGGAGGCAAAGGATGATTAGGAAGCCAAAAATCTAAGATATATATATTCAGATCTACCATTGAGTTAGTAAGTATTCATTGAATGCTAACTGTGTGCTTATTATTGTTATCGACTTTGATATGACACCTCTCTTCAGGAAACTTTCCAACATAGAGGAAAACAGCTAATTTTTGAAGGCCACTCAATTTGTATTATGTAAATTCAAAGAAAGGAGACAATAGGTAAGTGCTGAAGTTATTAGAGGAGGATTTGATCTGTGACCTCTATTTTTTAAAAAAATATATTTTTGATTTCAGAGAGGAAGGGAGAGGGAGAGAGATAGAAACATCAATGATGAGAGATAATTATTTTATTTATTTATTGTCTAAAGTTTTACATATGTCTCCTTTTACCCAGCTTGACCCCCCCCCCCCCTCCCGAGAGAATTATTGATTGGCTGCCTCTTACAAGCCCCACACTGGGAATTGAGGCCACAACTTGGGCATGTGCCCTGACTGGGAATCGAATGTGACTTCCTGGTTCATAGGTCAACCACTGAGCCACGCCAGCCGGGCTGTGACCTCTATTTGCATAAATGTTGCAAAAAAGGAATAACATTGCAGGTATGAAAAATAACATGAATGAAAGCATGGAGACAAATTAATCTTATATTGTGTTTCTGCATTCATGAGGCTAGCCTAATCCATTTGTTGACATTTCAAGCTTAGTTGATTTTTTTTTTAACCAAGAAGTGAGATTTATTGGGGGACATTAATTTAACAGTCATCACAAACATAAATATTTGTAGCACTTTTAGAATTTAGTATACCTTGTCTTGTAATTTGTTTCCTTATAATTAGCTTTAGTGAGAATCTCTATTGCTAGAAAACTTTACTTAGTATATATTATGAGGGGATTTTTATGAAAAATAATTAGGTATTGGGTAAGTATAAAAAATTAAAAATTTCCTGCTTAGGCAGAGTTTACAGGATCTGCTAATATTTGAAGAATTTTTTTCCATTAGCTTAATTGTTTTTTTAAAATTTATTTTATTTTATTGTTGACAGTATTATAGATGTCTCTTATTTTCTCCTTTTTGCCACTCTTCACCCAACCCCTGTCCCACCCCAGGTCTCCCCCATGTCGAGCTTAGTTTTGAGTAAGGTCATTTTAAGATATAAAGGATGGTCCTGGCCAGTGTGGTTCAGTGATTAGAGCATTGGCCTGTGCACCAGAGGGTGGCTGATTCAATTACAAGGGTACATACCTGGGTTGCAGGTCTGATTCCCACCCTGGGGTGCTAGTGGGAGGCAACCAATTAATGTATCTCTGTCACATCCATGTTTCTCCCCCCCCCCCCCCCAGTCCCCTTTCCCCTCCCTCCCACTCTTTCTAAAATCAGTGGGAAAATATCCTCACTCCTCAGGTGAGGTTTTTTAAAAAAAGATATAAAGGATGAATTTTGAGAGGTAGAGTTGAAATGAAATGGGGAGGTTCCCCCCCCCCCGCTCCCCCTTCCCAATTTGTAGTAGAATGAATTGGAGGGGGAAGAGACTTGCATAAGTAAGGATATTGGAAGTATCATATTATAATTTTGGAATAAGAGGAAAGAAGTGTCCAAAAATAACTTTTCCTGTCCTATTGTGAGAATAAACATCTGTAAAAACATTGTTTATTGATAAAGATTGCTCTATCAAAACATTTGTTTTATCAGAAATATTTCAAGTTTCAAACTGAAACTTTAGAAAGTCAGTAGAGTGTGGCAAACCTTTATTTTATGATTTTTTCAGCGAATAATATTGAATAAATCCAGTATATAAATTTTGTATTTTTTTGTAAATAATGCAAAGTGTATTGAATTTCTGATATTCCTTGGATCTGTGAGCCCAGAATTCTATCTGTAGTAAATAGTAAAAATAGAACTGTGGGCCTTTGTATCCTATTAGAAGGCAAATGATGACCTTAAAGCATAAAGTGCATTTATTTCATAAATCTGTGTTTTAAAAAAATCAGTGGGGCAAAGATCAGGTTAGGGCGTCGGCACCATAATAGTGGGTGTATTTCATTTTGATATGCATATCCTATTCTGTTATTGATTAAGATCATGAGAGTCCATAAACTATGGTGTGTGGTAATTCTGATCTCTGATATTAAGCTTCATATGGTAACTCCCAAATCTGCATCTTTAGTCTAGACTCCCTACTGGTTCTTGAAACCTAATGTCTCCGAATCAAATTCTTTAGCATTTTGCTATGATCTCTTTGCATTCCCATATCCCTATTCTTACTCTAGTTTTACTTATCTTAATTAATGGCTTATCATTCACTTAGCTAACTAGTCCATGAAACTCGAGGTTATCTCTGATTTCTTCATGTTCCTGGCCTTTATGTTGATCAGCAAATGTGTATTTTACTTCTGAACTGTTTCTTCTTCATTGAGCTTTTAGGATGTTCATTTGTTCACTCATTCATTCTTTCATTTATTCTGACACATTTATTGAACACATAAATATGTGCTAGAGCCCTAGCTGGTTTGGCTCAGTGGATAGAGCATCAGCCTGCGGACTGAAGGTCCTGTGTTCGATTCCGGTCAAGGGCACATGCCCGGGTTTGCAGGCTTGATCCCCAGTGGGGGGTGTGCAGGAGGCAGCTGATTAATGATTCTCTCTCGTCATTGATGTTTCTGTTTCTCCCTTTCCCTTCCTCTCTGAAATCAATTAAAAAAAATATGTGCTAGACATTGTACAAGGTACTAGGGATATAATGGTAAATAAGACATGTTTCCTGCTCTTGTAGAGCTTATAACCCAAGCTTTCATCATTTCCCCTGCATCCTTTTTGAGGTATTGTGATAGCCTTTCTTATTTTTTCTGGTTATAATTCTAATACATACTTATTTTAAGAAGTGCAAGGACTATTGTATAATAATCCTTGCTAAATGTATAATATTTATAGTATTAAATGTATAACACTGAAAGTGGGAGACTTCCAATTTTTTCATCCACCAGATACCACTGAGAAAAAAAAACTGGTATCATTTCTCTAGATTAAAAGAAAAAGCATAACCAAAACTTTCTAATGCATCACTTAGTCTTTCCTTTCTTTCCTGTCGATTACAAATGCTAACAGAGTATCTTGAGTTCTAAAAATATTTACTTTTCATAAAAGTTTATGTAAAACTAGAGGCCCAGTGCATGAAATTTATTCATGGGAGGGGGTTCCCTCAGCCCAGCCTGCACCCTCTCCAATCTGGGACTGCTGGCTCCTAACCGCTCACTTGCCTGCCTGCCTGCCTGACTGCCTCTAACCCCTCTGCCTGCCTGATCACCCCTAACCCTTCTGCCTGCCTGCCTGATGTCCCAAACTGCTCCCCTGCCTGCCTGCCTGATTACCCCTAACTGCTCCCCTGCCAGCCTGATCACCCCTAACTGCTCCCCTGCCAGCCTGATCACTCCTAACTGCTCTCCCCTACCGGCCTGATCACCCCTAACTGCCTCTGCCTTGGCCCCCGCCACTGTGGCTTTGTCTGGAAGACGTCCAGTCTAATTAGCATATTACCCTTTTATTAGTATAGATGAGAGGTTACAATTATAAATGATCCTTAAGGTCCTGTAATTCTTTGATTCTAATCTTTTAAAATGTCTTGAAGCTGTTAATGGTTTGCTGAGATATGGGGGATGGTTTTCAGAAAGTTGTGGTTTTAGCATTTTAAAACTTATCCCCATTTATAGAGGCAGCTGTGGTAGAGTAATCAGGAGGTTTAAGTTTCAGCTCTTCTACTTGCAGATTGTGTGACCTTCACCATGTCACTTAAGCCTTATTTTCTCATCTATAAAATCTATCTATTGACTGTACCTTCGCTACGCCTCCCATTGGGTAATCAGCAAGATATGCAAATTAACCGCCAACAAAGATGGCGGTTAATTTGCATACTGCAGGCAGGGCGGGACAGCGCGAGCCACCAGCACGAGCCGCCATCCAGGCCCTCGTGGGCTACCCCAGAAGCCACCTGCCTGCTGCCTGTCATTGGATCCGGTCCGGGCCGCAGGCAGGCTGGCCCCGGAAGCCCCAGAAGCCGCCAGATATGGCAGTAACTCTATCGGTAAGCACTCTGAAAGTCAGTGGCATAAATGCACCAATTAAAAGACAGATTATGAAGGTGAATCAAAAACAAAACCCACTTTAAATATAAAGACACATATAGATTAAAAGTAAAAGAATTAAGCTGCAGCCTGTTTGCTCAGTGGATAGAGCATTAGCCCGTGGACTGAAGGGTCCCAGGTTAGATTCCAGTCAAGGGCATGTACCTCAGTTGCTGGTTTGATCCCCAGTCCCTATAAGAGCATGTGCAGGAGGCAACCAATCAATGTGTCTCTCCCTTTCCCTTCACTCTCTCAAAAATTCAATGGAAAAATATCATTGGGTGAAGATTAACAAAAACAAAGTAAATGGATTAAGTAACATTAAAGAGATTATAAGAAAAATATATTCCAAATTTTGTTAGTTGTATAATGGTTATGTTTAAATTATTAACACCTAAGAAATTGGGTGAAGGGTACATATAATATGCTGTAGTATTTTATAGTTTTTTTACATGTATGAGATTATTTCAAATTAAAATGTTAAAAAATTAAAAAATTAATAAAATATTAATTGAAATGTGTATGCATTACATGAAAAATCTCCTAATTGCTTCTAGCATAATTTATTGTGCTAAAATTTGCAAGGGTTCAATGAAAAAAATATCTTAATTCTAAATGATATAATAGAAAATATATAGTAGTGCAGTTATAAGCACTTATCTGAAAATAAAAATTTAAAGAAGTGAATTTAAAGAAGGCATTAGCCAAAGAAAATATATGCATAACCCATGGACACAGACAACAGTATGGTGATGGCCAGAGAGAAGTGGGGGGCAAGAGCTGGGTAAAGGGGGCAAAAGGGGGGAAAATAGGGACATCCTATATAATAATAATAAAAGGCTAATATGCAAATTGACTGAACGACAGAATGGCCGGTTGCTATGATGCGCACTGGCCACCAGAGGGCAGACGCTCAATGCAGGAACTGCCCCCTGGTGGTCAGTGCACTTCTACATGGGGAGTGCCACTCAGCCAGAAGCTGGCTCATGGCTGGCCAGCGCAGAGGTGGTGGCAGGAGCCTCTCCCACCTCCGTGGCAGCACTAAGAATGTCCAACTAACAGTTTAGGCCCGATCTTTTGGGGGCCTAAGCCTTTAGTCGGACATCCCCCGAGGGCTTCCTGGCTCCCAGAAGGATGTCTGACTGCAATCTTAGGCCTGATCCCCCAGGGAGTGGGCCTAAGTCAACAGGTGGACATCCCCCAAGGGGTCCTGGACTGCAAATGGGCGCAGGCCGGGCTGAGGGACTCCCCCCCTCGAGTGCACAAATTTTTGTGCATCGGGCCTCTAGTCTATATATATAAAAGCCTAAGCGACCATTTGACTGGTAGCTATGATGCGCACTGACCACCAGGGGGCAGATGCTCAACACAGGAGCTGCCCCCTGGTGGTCAGTGTGTTCCCACAGTGGGAGTGCCGCTCAACTGACCAACGGGTGCCAGACACGAGGCTCATGGTGAGCGCAGCCGTGGTGGCTCAAGCCTCTCCCGCAGACACTCACTCCCTTTGCATGTCTCTCCCCATCCGGACTGGGACTGGGATTGGACCGGCATCAGGACTGGCATCGGAACTGACTGGGCACAAGCCTGCGGCCGCTTCTCAGTCATGGGCCTGCTGGTATCAGCCTAGGATGGGCGTGTGGAGACCACAGCAGAGTGGCAGCGAGCCTACTGAGTGGTGGCAGCGGCAGGCGCAGTGGGGCCAGGATGAGCGGGAGCAGCGCGGTACCTGGCCTGGGCTCAGGCTCTTCCCTGGCCGCCTGCCGCTTCACGCACTACTACATTCCTCGAGGGATTAGGACTGCCGGTTTTGGCCGATCCCCACAGGCCAGGCTGAGGGATCATTGGGCCTCTAGTGTGAAATAATAGTAAGAACCTCATAGGAGTGTTGTGAGGATCAAATGCGTTGATGTGTTAAGAAGTATTTGAAACTATAACATGCTGTACAGATGTGAGGTGGTGCTATTAGAGGTCTTTAAATCTATAAAGAACAGCAGTTTCATATTAGTATTAGCTTTTGTCGTCAATTTACTGGCTCTTCCTGCCTCCTATAAATTTGTTTATAATTAGGCTCAATTGGTGATTTCCTTTTTTCACTAGATTGAGCCAAAAACTGTGAGTGGCAAATAGAAATTAAGTTTGTATCAGGGTAATGAGAAACACCTGTTGCAGCATTATGAGTGGTAAGATGCTGCCACCACTGCCTATATAGGTATTTCCTAAAATACGTGTTTTATGTTGTGCTTATTGCATACTAGGCCCTGTTCTGAGTGTTTTATATTTCAATTTACAATCTTCCTATATAACAAAAGGCTAATATGCAAAATGTCCCCTTGGGAGTTTGACTGGGAGATCAGAAGTTTGATTGCTCGCTATGATGTGAGCTGACCACCAGGGGTTGGTGCGGAACAAGGCAGTTGACCAGCGGCAGCGGGTGCTGAGGGAGCGAAGGAAGGAGGAGGTAGGGAGGCCGGGAGGCAGGGAGGCGGGGAACCTGATGGCCCCTGATCGCTGGCCAGGCCCAGGGACCCTACCCATGCATGACTTTTGTGCACCAGGCCTCTAGTAACTCTATAAGGGTGAGTACTGTTATAACCCACGAGGAAATTGAAGGTTAGCAAATTACTTCTATGGTTGTAATTTGGTAACCTTCTAAACCTTTTCTTTTGGATATAGCTCAGGCTTGTTATGGTTGCATTTCACACATATGAAAAAGAAAAGCTTCTATTTTACTTTCATTTATTCTTCATTTATTTGTGTACATCCAAGTTTCTGATCTATACCATATATCATATGCTTTCTGCCTGAAGAACTTCCTAATATTTCTTATAGGGTGGCTCTGGTTGTGTTGAATTCTCTGGTTTGTTTGTTGATCTGGGAAAGTCTTTTTAATTTATGAAGGATATTTTCACTAGATATGGAATATTGGTTGGGCAGTTTTTATTCTTTCAACATTTTATTTATTTTAAAAAATTTAAAATTTTTGATATTTAGAGGAAGGTAGGGATAGAGGGAGGAAGAGAGAGAGAGAGAGAGAGAGAGAGAGAGATATTTGTTCCACTCATTTATGCATTCATTGATTCTTGTATATGCCCAGACCAGGGATTGAACCTACAACCTTAGTGCATTGGGATGATGCTCTAACTAACTGAGCTACCTAGCCAGGGTTTCTTTCAACATTTTAAAGTTGTCACTCCACTCACTATCTTGTTACTTACAAAGTTTCTGACAAAGTTTATTATAATACTTACTAGAGGCCTGGTGCACAAAAATTTGTGCACTCGGGGGGGGAAGAGGGGGTTCCTCAGCCTGGCCTGTGCCCTCTTGTAGTCTGGGACCCCTTGGGAGATATGACCTGCTGGCTTAGGCCTGCTCCTGGGTGGCAGAGGGCAGGCCCAATCCCTAGATGCAGCCCCTGGTCGGGCTCAGAGCAGGGCTGATTGGGGAGTTGGGGCGCCACCCCCTGTCATGCACAGAGCAGGGCGGATTGGGAGGTTGCGATGCCACCCTCAGTCACGCTCAGGGTAGGGCTGATTGGGGGGTTGGGGCACCACCCCCTATCACACTCAAGGCAGGGTAGATGGGGAGGTTGCGGTGCCACCCCCTGTGACTCACAGAGCAGGGCCAATCAGGGGGTTGGGGCGCTGCCCCCTGTCACGCACAGAGCAGGGCCCATCAGGGGGTTGAGGAGCTCCCCCCTGTCACTCACAGAGTAGGGCCGATAGGGGAGTTAGAGCACTGCCCCCTGTCACACACACAGCAGGGCGGATCAGGGGGTTGGGGCGCCGCCCTCTATCACCCACAGAGCAGGGCCGATCAGGGGGTTGGGGCGCCGCCACTGTCACACTCAGGGCAGGGTCGATGGGGAGGTTATGGCTCTACCCCATCACACACAGAGCAGGGCCCGTGTGTGGGTATGTGTGGGGGGGGTTGGGGCGCCTTCCCCTGTCACACACAGAGCAGTGCCTGTGGGCGGGGGGTTGGGGCACCGCACCCTGTCACACACAGAGCTGCAGGGTGATCAGAGGGTTTGGGCACTGCCCCCTGTCACGCTGATCCGGTGCCAGGAGGCCTTGCGGCTCCGCTGATCCCGGTGCTGGGAGGCATATTACCCTTTTACTATATAGGATAGAGGCCTGGGGGCCGGCTGGTTTGCCCTGAAGGGTGTCCTGGATCAGGGTGGGGGTCCCCACTGGGGTGCCTGGCCAGCCTGGATGAGGTGATGATGGCTGTTTGCAGCTGGTCACACACCCTTCAGGGTGGGGGTCCCCACTGGGGTGCCTGGCCAGTCTGGGTGAGGAGCTGAGGGCTGCTTTCAGGCTCGCAGTTGACTGAAGCTCCCAAGCGCTCCTTTTTTTCTTTCTTTTTTTTTTTTATTCTGGGCCAGCTTTAGCTCTGGCTCTAGCTCTGAGGCTTCCGCTGCTGAGCGTTCTATAATCAAAACAATGTATAACTTCTATATTTGTTACAAAGTTTCTTAGAGTTGCAGCTCAGAGGCTGGCAAGGCAGGCAGGGAACGTTGGAGTCTGCAGTCACTGGAGCAAGCAAGCCTCATGTTCGCTTTAAGCTGCCTGGTTGCCGGCCGCCATCTTGGCTGACAGTTAATTTGCATAAGGATATGCTGATTAGCCAATGGGAGGGGTAGCGGTTGTACGCCAATTACCATGTTTCTCTTTTATTAGTGTAGAATTCTTGTTCCTCTTTATATAATATGTTTTCCCTTCTCTGGCTATCTTTAAAATTTACTCCTTGCTTTTCAGCAATTTGAATATGATATACCTAGATATATTTTTGTTTTGTTTTGGTATTCAGTCTTTTTTTTTTGGTGTTGGTGTCTTGTCACTAATTTTGGTAAGTTCTCAGCCATTCACATATTTCTTCTTCATTCTCTCTTCTACTTCTGGCATTATACTAGTAAATATGTGTATGTTACATTGTTTGATATTTTCCCACAGTTCTTGTATTTTCTCTCGTTTTATTTTCCTACTCTTCATTTTTTCTTTTCTTTACATTTCAGTATGGGTAATATCTATTAGCCTATCTTCCAGTTCACTTCCTCCCTATCCCTTGAGTTGTTTCAAGTCTACTAATAAGCTTGTCAAAATTATTTTTTACATTCTGGCCAGGTGGCTCAGTTGGTTGGAGTGTCATCCCATACCCCAAAAGGTTGCACGTTCCATTCCTGGTCAGAGTACATACCTAGGTTGAAATATTTGATATTGTAGAAAACCACAAGTTTTCTTCTCTAGTCCTTTTAGGGTGGAATTGTGTTAATCTGTTAGGGGTTGGGCTGTGTTTGAAGTTTATTATTGCTATAGTTATCAGAGTTGACATTTGTAGTTTCCATCAGAACCAGAGACTTCAAATTTCCCTAATGTCTCTTATCTCATTTGGCTTTGGGTTTTCCCTTTGTGCTGTTTCTCAGAGTGTATCTGTCTCTTGCAGCTGTGTTCCACTGTTATTTTTGCTCAAAACTTGTTGGCATGGTAATGGAGAGTGAGGGAGTTCTGTGATGATCTATTAAGCCTCATATTTAGGCATGTATTAGAACCTGGGTCTTTTTAAAAAAAATATCTTTATTGATTTCAGAAAGGAAGGGAGAGGGAAGAGAGAGAGAGAAACATCAATGATGAGAAGAAAATCATTGATTGGCTGCCTCCTGCATGCCCCTGCAACCCAGGCATGTGCCCTTGACAGGAACAGAGCCAGCTAGGGCTAGATTTAGAACCTGGGTCTTGGAAGTGTAGCTTTCACAAGACTTTCCACTTTACTTTCAGGGGTGGAGTGTCTACCCTTCTTTCTTTTCCCCCAACTGGTGTCTAAGATAGGTTTTTAAAGTCATTTCTTTTTTAGCTAAGATTTTTAAAGCTTTTTTAAAAGCCCCCTCCACTCCCACCCCTCTGCATTAAGGTTATTTTTTCTTTAGAGATAGTGAAGATTGGATATGTCAATCTCCTTTCCTTTCCTCTAGCTATAGTAAGATTCTTACCTGTGTTCTCAGGGTACACAGGCCTTGATTAATTTTTCCTTGCAGATTAAGCCTTTTATTCCATAGGGAGATAGGGAAAATAGGTCTGGGCCAGTTGGCACTGCCTGCTATTCTACTCTTCAAGCTCCTGAGGGCAGGAATGAGGAGCTTTCTTTGATTTCTCCCACATCCTATCCCATCCCCCATTAGTAAGCCTTTTGAAATTCCAGCCTGTAATAGGGTGGGAATTCTCCTATGATTACATCCCCCAGGGACTTCACACTCTCATGTTAGCTCATATTCAGTCTTCAGCAATTTGTCAACATTTGTGGTTTAATCTTTCTAACTGCAGTGGGATTCATCCATGCTCTTGTGACTGTTTCCTTTAGTCAGAGAGAAGGCTTTTTTCTCCTTCAGGGTTTTAGTTGCTTGTCCAGCCTCTGTGTTGCTCCATCCAGGCGGCATTGCCTAGAGCAGCGGTTCTCAACCTGTGGGTTGCGACCCCTTTGGGGGTCTAACGACCCTTTCACAGGGGTCGCCTAAGACCATCGGAAAGCACATATTGAATATATAATTACATATCGTTTTTGTGGTTAATCACTATGCTTTAATTATGTTCAATTCGTAACAATGAAGATACATCCTGCATATCAGATATTTACATTATGATTCATAACAGTAGCAAAATTACAGTTATGAAGTAGCAACGAAAATAATTTTATGGTTGGGGTCACCACAACATGAGGAACTTATTAAAGGGTCGCGGCATTAGGAAGGTTGAGAACCACTGGCCTAGAGGTTGGGTTAGGTCTGACAGCGGTTCTCAACCCGTGGGTCTCGACCCCTTTGGTGGTTGAACGACCCTTTCACAGGGTCGCCTAAGACCATCCTGCATATCAGATATTTACATTATGATTCATAACAGTAGCAACATTAGAGTTATGAAGTAGCAACGAGGATAATTTTATGGTTGGGTCACAACATGAGGAACTGTATTTAAAGGGCCAGAAGGTTGAGAACCACTGGGTTAGGAGAAAATGGGGGGAAGAGAGAGTAATTTCCTCCACTCGCTAAACCTTAGGAATACACTTTGTGGTTATAGAATAACTTGAGACTTGCCTTAGAACTCAGCATATGATCCATTTTTATAAATGATCTTTTTGTGCTTGATTATTTGTTCTGCAGTTACTGGGTGCTTTGTCATATGAATGTCTATTTAAGTCCAGCTTGTTAATCATGCTATTCAGATCTATATTTTTATCTATTTCCCCCCTTTTTTGGGTCATTTGTTCTATCAACTACTGATAATAATTTCCTCATTATGCTTATGGATATTTTTCACTTGTAATTTTGCTAAGTTTTGGAGGCTATATAATTATATGAATACAGATTTTAAAATTGTTATATCTTTCTAATGAAGTATACATTTCATCCTATAAATTATAACTGTTAATGTTTTTGCATTAAAGTCTGCTTTGTGTATGTACTAAACTAGAGCAACTTTCTTTATTTTGTATGACCTTTTCCATACTTTTTATTTTTAGATGTGATTCTTGTAAGCACCATTATAGTTGAATTTTGTTTATTTATTTTTGGTTAATTTTTTTAAAATTATACTTTACATTTACTGTTTTGTATTACTTTCAGGTGTACAGCATAGTGCTTAGATGATCCTATAGTTTATAAAGTTCCTCCTGTTATTTGCAGTACCCACCTTTTAAAAAATTTAGTCTAATAATTTTTATCTTTTGATCCAGTTACATTTAATATAATTACTGGAATATTTGGGTTTACGTTTGACATCATACGTTTTGCTATTTATATGTTCCACTTTTTGGTGATTGTGCTCCCTCTTTTTGCATTTATTTGGGTATTTTAATTCTGTTTTTTCTTTCTTTTTTCAAAAAATATATTTTGAATTGTTTCAGAGGGGAAGGGAGAGGGAGAGAGAGACATCAATGGTGAGAGAGAATCATTGATTGGCTGCCTTCTGCATGCCCCCTACTGGGGATCGCCACAACCTGGGCATGTGCCCTGACCAGTAATCAACTGGTGACCTCCTGGTTCTTAGGTTGACGCTCAACCGCTGAGCCACACTGGCCAGACCTATTTTTCCTTTCTACAGTGGGGCCTTGACTTACGAGTTTAATTCGTTCCGTGACGGAGCTCGTAACTCAAATTATTCGTATGTCAAATCAACAGTGAACGAGTGAGACACGTGATGCTGGGCTGATGTTGTGGCGTTCACTGTGACGTTTGCTGCACCAACTAGCGGTGAGGTATCTGAAGCTGGCTCGTAACCCGAATTTTAGCTCGCAACTGAAAGCAAAAAATCGGCTGAAAGACTGTTCGGATCTCGAAAAACTCGTTAGTCGGGACACTCGTCAGTCAAGGCCCCACTGTATTAATATAGAAGTTATATACTCTTTTGCTCCTTTCTTAAATGTTTATCCTAGAAATTAAAACATGTATTTTCTTTCTTTTTTAAAGTGTGAGAGTTTATTTTTTGAATACATAATGTCATGAGGTACAAAATTCAAAATATACAGAAGGTTATATAATAGAAAGACCTCTCTCACACCTGCCCACCAGCTGCCCAGTTCTCTCTAGATGACTCAGATGTGTATCCACTAGTACAGTCACCTTGCCTCTTTACTGGCCCCCAAACATACTGTGTTTACTGCTGTCTAAGCTGGAAGTCTTGGTTTATATCTTACTGTTTATTCATCTTCTTATCCTTTAAAGCTCAGTTAAAGTCTTTTTCTCTTTCATAAAATTTTCCTAAACAAATCTAATTCTAACTGCTTTTCCAGAAGTCTGATGGTAATTGCAGTTTCCCTCACACATTTTAGCGCTTAATTGTGTTGTTTTGGGTTATTTAAGTTTGAAGTATGTAAATCTTTCAATGCTAGATTGTGTGTTCTTTGAGGGCAGGATAATATGTCTTATTTGTTGTATACAATGCTGAGCACATAGCAGATGTCCCCAAAATACTTGTCTAATTAAATTGCTTCCTGGTAATGGCTGTCAGAAGCTGATTTTTCAGTAAATTTTCAATTCTGGTGCATCTTGAATCTCAATTATACATGGTAGATAAGTTTTTAGAGTTGCTTTTGAATGCAAAATTATAGATACAGAATTGGAAGCTATTTGAAAAAAACATTTGCTTATAAAATTGTGTTGTTTTTCATGTACTTGTATTTCATATTAAGATTAGAATTATTGGGATATCTATTTCTAATTCCATATCATAGTGTAAAAATATTCATTGCTACTTATGACATGTGCCACTTTTAAGTATTGATAAGTTAATTTTTTTCCCATATATTTTTTTGATTAAAAATTTTCTTGAGTTTTGAATAATTAGAAAATAATGAAAAATATTGGGAAAAATTACCCTATTTCTACCAGTGATAGAGAAATGTTAACATTTTATGTATATACTCAGTATTTTTCTGTGTGTATATAATAGATAATAAGTTTTCCCCTCTAAGTTTCTCACTTAATTATTAATGTTTGCTTTTCAGCTTTTACTAAAAGGATTCCTGTATACTTTAGAAGTGCTTGAGGAAGAGTGATAAAGGCAAGTATCCAACTCTTTATTGTTAATGAAATAACTGGTTCATTGTCAAACCAATAAGCTTTGGTTACCACACCTATCAAAAAAAAATATATATATATATGAAAGAAAAAGGATTTGTATATAATTTGGAATTTTTTTAAAGCACCCTCATAAACATTCGACAGATTTAAAAAACATAATTTTTAACTTTTTTTTCTTTCTTTATTGATTAAGGTATTACATATGTGTCCTTAGCCCCCCATTAACTTACTTCTGATACTAATTCAGAACAACTTGTTTCTTAAATGTGAACTAATGGTGTATTGTATTTTGGCAAAATGGGTTCTATAAAAATTGTTAAAAATTCTGAGAATTTAACAAAGTTACTTTAAATGTTTGGTATGTAGGTGGTTTTTTCTCCTCTTTCCCCCTTTTCACTCCTTCACCCTGCCCCCTTTAAGCCATGTCCTTCTGTTCCTTTTTCTTTTCTTACTTCCTCTGGTTTACTTATAAGAACTCTACTTTTCAGAGAAGCTGAGTGAATAAAAGAGAAGCCAACATTTCCTTCTTACAAAAGCATACTTACTTTGCAGTTGAACTTGTGTTAAACTAGGGGTCTCAATATATAGTTAGTTATTCAGGGAATTTTATAAACTGAGCAACAGTTATTATTTATTTGAATTTTACAGAAGAAAATAGAGGATTCCTAAAAAACTTTGCCATTGTTGAATTTCTTTAGTGCTTGCATTCTTTTTTTTCCCCCCACCTGAAACGATATGAATGTCCCTTATTGGTTGTAATGGGAAGTGGAAAAGGAAGGGGATACGACAGCTTCGGCTCTTGTGGCTTCACAGACTCTGTGGCCACCCCCCCCTTCTTTTTGTATATATTTTTATTGATTTCAGAGAGAGTAAGGGAGAGGGAGGGAGAGAGAGAGAGAAACATCAGTGATTAGAACATCATTGATCAGCTGCCTCCTGCACATCTTCTACTAAGGATTGAGCCCACAACCACGGCATGTGCCTTGATTGAGAATCAAACTGTGACCTCCTTGTTCATAGGTTGACGCTCAGCCACTGAGCCACACTGGTTGGGCTTGTGCTTGCATTGTTACTGTCAGCAATTTTATAGAGTTAATTATTGCAACGTTACTGTCTTTGATATTTTTGGCACAGCATTTGATCTTCCTTAATATTTGACTTATATTGAAAGGTGGCCTTAAATATTTTGTTGGCCTACAGAAAATTTTAGCAAAGGTCAAAATTTTGCCTTATATTGAAAGGTGGCCTTAAAGATTTTCTGTTGACCTGCAGAAAATTTTAGCAAGCGTCAAAATTTTGACCATATTTCTTGTTTGTTGATATCACAGTAATAATGCAGATGATAGCTACAAGTGTAAGTACCAGATTACATTTTACCAGGTGTACTGGTTAATAATGTGGATTTTGTAATCAAAGAAAACACGATAATTTCAAGAGAAACATCAAAAGTGCTTTATTCAAAGTAATGTCCATCATTAGCTACACAGTGCACCCGCCCCCCCCCCCCCCCATTTCAGGTAATTTGTGGATACCGTCCCAATAGAACTTTTCTTGTTTTGAGGCAGATCATTCAGAGACCCAATTTTTCACTTCTTTGTACGTTTTGAAGTGCCATCGATCAGAACAAGTGGTAATCTGAAGGAGCAAAGTCTGGTGAATACAGCGGGTGGGTTAATACTTCCCAGACAAGATCTTTTAACGTGTCTTTAACTGGTTTTGAAGTGTGTGATGATGCGTTATCATGAAGCAAAATTACTTTGCCATGTCTTCCAGAACATTCTGGTCATTTCACGATCAAAGCATGGTTCAAACTGATGATTTGTTGTCGGTAGCGATCAGTATTAACGGTTTCATCTGGTTTTAGAAGCTCATAATACACCACACCTTCCTGATCCCACCAAACGCAGAGCATTGTCTTCTTTCCAAAGCAATTTGGCCTTGCAGTCAATGTTGATGGTTGACCTGGATCAACCCATGATTTTGTGCGTTTGGGATTCTCAAAATAAATCCACTTTTCATCGCCAGTCACAATTCGATGCAAAAAAGACTTTCTTTTGTGCCGTTGAAGCAACATTTTACTGATGACTTCTGTTTTCCATTTGTCTTTTGTTAAGTTGATGTGGCACCCATTTTCCCTTAAAATCTTTCCCATTGCTTGTAAACGATTGGAAATTGTTTGCTGAGCAACGTTTACTTTCTGCAAGTTGTTTTTGAGTTTGACATGCATCTTCATCCCGTAATGCTCGTAATTGTTGGTCTTCAAACTTTTTTGGTTGACCTGGACGTTCTTTGTCTTTCACATCAAAATCATCACTTTTACAGCATTTAAACCAGCGTTCACAAGTATCTTGAGATGGAGCATGTTCACCATAAGCTTCCCGAAGTATTCAGCAGCACTTTTCTTAAAAATAAAGTAATGAATTATAATTTCCCACAAATGCTCTTTTTTTGGCACGAAATTCGACATTTTTAAGTGTAAAAATACCTATGATGTTAACACCTTCAGAAAATTTGACATACAAAGTTTTGAAGTTTATTGTCAATACAACAAAATAGCATACATATCAAATCGCATGTATATCAACATATGTGTAACTCCATCTATTGAAAAAATCCGCATTATTAACCAGTACACCTGGTATCATCAATATAATAGGTTGTTTTTCAAACTTCTTTTCTTACCACTTGATGTTTAAAACTCAACTTAGAGTGCCATGTTAGGTAAGCCTGTGCTGGTTAGTATGGTTATGTCTTGCCTTTAGAAATCCAAGAATTTATTCCTGTACTATTACATAACCATTGTATTTGTGTAGATAGCCTGTGCAAGCTTTGGCTTGGAGATTGACATCCTATTTCTAGATTTTCTTAGGAATGCTGGCATTTCCTTATAATTAATCATCACTTTAAATTATATGAAAATAAATGATGTCCAAATGCTAGTGAAATCTCAAATGAATTTACTAACATATAAAATGTACCATATTTTTCATTAAATATAAAAGAAGCATAAGATCACTTGATTAGTTTATAACAGTGCCCAAAGGAATAGGTTTGTTGAGTAATAAATGCCTTATAATTCCTTTTACCTTTATATATGAAACAAGTAGGTTTTCCAACTAACCTTGACATTGTGCCTTTATTCATGGTACCTTTTACCTCTCATGGGAGAAATTTATCTTATATATTTTATTTTCTAAACCAACAAGAAAATCATTTGTGTTATTTAGGTAATGAAATACAAAGAAAGAAAAAAGTAAATTACTTCTTCATTATCAATCTGCTGCTTTCACATCCTCCTATCTTCTCAGGGTCTAACTAGCCCAGTGCAAGAAGAGAGATTAGTTGATGTACAGTGTTACTGGATTATTTTGGTAAATTTTCTCTGAGAAGCTCAAAGCTTTGCAGAGTGGAACTAATTCAATAACTATTAGTCTACCCTACAAACTCATGAGGGAAGGTGAAGATAATTAAATACAGTATACTGTGGCAACATTTTTGCCCACAAGGAGCCCCAGAAAACTCCAGTAGAGACCAAGATAGCCATTAATCTAATAAGGATTAAGGGTTTTTTTCTTTCTTGGCTTTCCTACAGAAAAAAAGAAAAAACAACCCAGAAGCAATGTACAGTCAGGAAAGGGGTATGGCAGGATTTTAGTGTGGCCACAAAGAATTTGAGTGAAAGGCACTAAAATTTCCCATTCTAGTAGCTGCTATTTGCCTAGTTTGGGAGCAAAGAATTTTGTGGTATTTAGAAAAAGAGAGACAGTATCTTTTACCTCATCACATTATTTATGCTTCTGAGTCATGAAGAGGTCAGGAGATGGGGAAATAGGCATGAAAGAACGTGGACAGCAGAGCCACAATGACAGTGCCCATATAATGGTAAGAAGGTCTTCTGAGAATAGCTACCAGGAAGAATACTAGTGGGTTTACATTCCTGTCCCTCTGAACTCTAGTAGCCTTGAGTTTATGGTAAACTTACTACATCCAGGTAATTAATGCCTTCTAGATTACTACTTGGTGGCAAGGAGTCCTCATTTCTCAAGAACATGACCACCTTAGTGCTTCATTGATAGTGACTTAAACTGTTCAAAGTACTTGGGGTAGTGTAGGGAGTTTTAAAGGTCTTTGAACAAAAAAGTTGAGGGAAAATATGGACATAAAGAAGTTCTTCCTATACCATATTTTGTCCTCTCTAGCAGGTTCTGTGCCTCAATGCAATTTTGTTTTATATATTTCTGTGATGAAAAATCTCATGCCTACCATCTCTCCTCCTCTTTTTGTGCATGTGATTTCTGTAACCATGGCAGTTGTGCTGACCTTACATTTTTTAGTTTCAGCTTCCTTTTAATTTCCTGCATTTAATATTGGTGTGTGGTTGTTGCTATTTGATCTTTCTTTTTCTCTGCTCTTTTATTATACCCCAGTTATTGTGTTATTTCTTTGCTTTTGAATTTTTGTGGATATATGGGAAGCTTCTGTCAGGGATGATACTATTCAGAGAAAGGGAGTTCCTAGAATATCTTTTTTTTTAATAGTAGACTTTATTAATTTTTTACTCTCATTGAAATATTTTTGTTGAGTCCACTTCTCAAATAACATAGCAGCTTTAGAGTAAGAATGAGATGCTAAATAACTAGAATATCTTTTCTTGATAGCTGGTACTGAGCAAAACTCTAGTTTCTGAAAACAGATCCTGTCTGGATCATTCACTCATGCAGTGCCCCAAGGTCATTAGTGCTTCAACAGATACTTCAGCTTACAAGATTTTTTTTTCTATTTTCTTCTTAAAGAGCAAACTTTTCAGCCAGTAACTTTGATGAATATGAATGGTAACTAGAAATTCCTCTTTTCCATTAAAATATACACAGTTAGGTTGTGATATCTACTTCTTATTATTACGGTTTGAATTTACTGAGTTTCAGCAGTTGAATAATTAACTGTGGTTATGAATGAAAGGAATAAATCACCTCAGCAAGACTATACATATTGAATATTATGTTCTCTCTTGATTTCCCAAGCAATGGCTGTTTATCAACTATTATTGTGGTTTCCATTCCAAGATGACTGCTCTAGTATTCAATTTTTCATATATTAAAACTTGTAGGGATTTAAAAAAAAACATTGCTGTTTTCATTTCCTATGTACTTGTTTCTGAGCTTTTTCTCTTATTCTAGAAAATAATCATTACCCACTATCTAGAAAACTGTCTTTTAATCTTCTGATTAAAGATTGCTTAATGATAGTGCTCATTTGTTTGGCTAGTGGCATGTTTTTCTTTAACACTGGAGTTTCTGCATGGATTTATAATATGAGGTTCTTCTTCTTCTTCTTCTTCTTTTTTTTTTTTAAGCATTAGATAGGCATGAAGCCTCCATCTCACAGCTGCATGTGTAGTTACTATTGAAGCAAATGCCTACCTAATTTGACAGTCTTGGTGTGTTTAAAATTTTTGAGTTTGCAAATAAGCATATTAAGTCTACTGATGGAGCCTTCGGGCAGTGAACAGTTATATGAGGACCCTGATCCTGGAGGCAGATCCCAAGATGCAGAGGCCAGAAAGCAGACAGAATCAGAACAAAAGTTGTCTAAAATGACTCACAATGCTTTGGAGAACATTAATGTGATTGGCCAAGGCTTGAAGCATCTCTTCCAGCACCAGCGCAGGAGGTCATCTGTGTCTCCACATGATGTGCAACAAATTCAGGCAGATCCAGAACCTGAAATGGATCTGGAAAGCCAGAACACATGTGCAGAGATTGATGGTGTCCCCACCCACCCCACAGCTCTGAATCGTGTCCTGCAACAGATCCGAGTGCCACCCAAGATGAAGAGAGGGACGAGCTTGCATAGTAGGCGGGGCAAGCCAGAGGCCCCAAAGGGAAGTCCCCAAATCAACAGGAAATCTGGTCAGGAGATGGCAACTGTTATGCAGTCTGGCCGACCCAGGTCTTCATCCACTACTGATGCTCCTACCAGCTCTGCTGTTATGGAAATAGCTTGTGCTGCTGCTGCATGTCTTCCAGGGGATGAGGCAACTGTAGAGCGGGTAAGTCTGTTAGAGTTTCTTTTTCTGTTATTGTTCTTTCTATCTGGGATTCTTTTAACTTTTCTTTGGTAACTAAAAAGAGATAGCAAGAGATATCTCAAAGTTGTGGTAAAAGATAGTTCCTGTTTTTGTTAAAGGGAATGAATAATAATTATTGCAGCTAATGAATGCATGCTTATAATTATATTCCTATTTGCTTCCTAACATATTGCTGTATTTTGTTTATTTTACTCTTTTGCTAAATCATCAGTATACTTTATGTGTTCTTTATGTCTTAAAAATCTCAGTTTTATGGTAGAGAAACAAAGATGCTTTGTTGTTGCATTGGTTTTGCACATGAATTGGCTTTCTTACATTAATGAAGGTAATGAATAAAGTTCTAGAATCTGGGTGTGTCTGCTTAGTGTGGAAATATAAATTGCTTATAATTTTCATACATACTGTGCCATTCAATATACATTTTGCTTTCTGCAGTAGAGCATATGCATTCTTTATTTTTTAAATAGTGGCTTTCACACTTTATTTTTTAAAAATATGTTTTGATTGATTTTAGAGAGGAAGGGGGGGAAGAGAGAGAGAGAGAGAGAGAGAGAGAGAGAGAGAGAGGGAGAAATATCGATGATGAGAGAGAAACATCAATCAACCACTTCCTGCAAGGCCCCCTATCAGGCATCGAGTCCACAAGCCACAAGCAGGGGACAAGAAAAGGGGAAAAGAAAGTTGTTGTTTTTTTTCAAATATTGGTAACTAGAGCAGCTTGTTTGAATGAAGGCAGAAATCTAAGCAGTGACAAATGCTGATTTCAACACTACCCCTTTTTGGTTTCTTTTGTTCTTGTTGTTTCTTATGTTATTACTTCTAAATAACTTGTCTTTTTCCAATGAGTAGCAGTGGAAATAAAATACTGGAATGATTCCCTAAAGTTATTTTAAAACTGTTCATCATTATAATATAAGCAATGACATTCTGGATTCTCAGATATCTAAACAAAATAATAAGAACAAAAAAGTAATTATTTACAGTATCTAAGATAAGGTCTCTTCTGTTTAGTGAGTTAACCAGTTAAATAAATAATCTCCATGGAGCTATTTCTGCATAGCAGGGTTGAGGGTGGGGTGGAAAAGAGCTCAAATTAAAGTCTCACATTAACCATAATATAATGTTGCATAATTATAGTTAAGAAAGGGGGATGACGGTGAGAACTATTCCTGTATCATCTTTCTTACTGCCATAAAACACCAAGAAGCTTGCCTTGAGAATACTGAATTTTAATGACTCATTTGATAATTGAGAATCTTTTCCATGTACTTGGTAATAATTTTGCAAGAATGTTTTGTGGAAGTGAATTTGTTTTAATGTCATTATATGGGATCATACTCAGCTTGTTGAGTATATAATGATGCAAGACTTTTATGTATATAATATAATTTAAGTTGCATGTCAGCTTTTTGAGGTATGTCTGATCTCCATTTGTACAAACAAGGTAATTAGAGCTTAGGAAATTTTAAAATTTACTTAGACCAGAGAGCTCGTCCATGGCTGAGTCTAAGTCGTTTGCTCATTCTACCATAGCACAGATGCCTCAATATTGTAAGTTTTTATTATGTATTTAGTGGGAAAGGTGTAATATAAAGACAGAGAGTGTAGAAGATCGTAGAAGGATCTAGACTGCCAAAAAGTTAGTAACCTACCAACTAGTTGGAAGGTACATCTAAGTAGGCTAATTTTCCTAAAACACCTAAGAAAAATTAAACAATTTGTTTTAACAATTAACACAAGATTTGAAGCCCCAAAACTAACTCTTGTAGAGAAATGAGTAAGGTAGAAATTTGGATAAAAGAAAGAAGTAAAGGTTTCTAAATGCTTTCCGTATCTATTGTCAAAAGGTGGCAATGAAATTGCTAAAAGTCCAGAAGTCATTATAGCCTTTCTAACCTCCAAACAGTCTTTAAAATAGGAAAAGAAAAAAGAAAAAATAGGGGAAAGAGAGGTAATTGACTAATTTATCCTTGTTTTCAGGTAATCTGACTGGCAGGTAATCTGGCAGTTAATAGCAATGATTATTTTTAACTCTGTGTTTTTAGTTATTTTTTCCTTGCCAAGTTAATATAGCCACCTGGAGGGGTAAGACAAGAGTGCTGGAGCATTATCCTAAGAATGTTCCACTTTTCTTTTTGAGTCTGTCATTAACACAACATCTTAGGTTGGGAGTGACTTCTATAATCATTTTATTCAGCTCTGCAACATTCTCCCTAAGTGGTTAACTGGTCTCTCAGAATCTCTCAATGATTACCATTCTACTTGTGATGTTTCTGTTAGACAAATCCAACATATTAAATTGAAATCTGGTTCCCTGTATTTCTCCAGTTAATGCCAATCAGAATGTGTGTAATGCCTTTGCAGACATGAATAGCTTTCACAATGTGTGTGTCTGAATAGTTCCTTCTTTAGGCTAATAATACCTAGTCCAGTGATGGCGAACCTATGACACGCATGTCAGAGGTGACACGCGAACTCATTTTTTTGGTTGATTTTTCTTTGTTAAATGGCATTTAAATATATAAAATAAATATCAAAAATATAAATCTTTATTTTACTATGGTTGCAAATATCAAAAAATTTCTATATGTGACATGGCACCAGAGTTAAGTTAGGGTTTTTCAAAATGCTGACACGCCAAGCTCAAAAGGTTCGCCATCACTGACCTAGTCCTTGGGATATTCTTTTTTATTTTTAATTCAACAAATATTTATTGACCCAATCATTCTAAGTGTTAGAATGCTGTAGTGAATTCTCACTACAAACACTGTACTGTGAAGTATTACTATCTCATAAATTAGTTTATAAGTGAGGAAACAGAAAATTGAGGTCAAAGTGACTTGTCAAGTTCACCCACTTAATAAGTTTACTGGATGTCAGACCAAGTCTTTCTAACTCCAAAGTCATACTTTTGACCACTGTTCTTTGCTACAGTGAGTCTTGCCAAGAATAATCTCATAGCCATCAATAAGACCTGGAGTAGATAGCTCTAGGAGAAAGCTGACCTAAAGAATGGCTTAAATTACCTTCTAGCTATGAGATTCTGGGGTTCCTTGAGATGCTAAATGAGTTAGGGGCCTGGGTTCCACTGGGAAACTCCCAACAAATCAAGTAGATTATTAGCAGTCACATATTTAAGTTCGTAGTTTCAGCAATTCACTGAGGACACCAGAGGTCCATGAAAAATATGGATGCTTAACAAATCATCCTCCTGCAGAGGCCCCAAGCTAGGTTATGGGACTAACTCTTAACAAATCATCCTCATGCAGGAGGTCCCAACCAGGTTATGGGACTAACTTTTAACAAATGTTGGCCTAAAATCTGAAATTTGCAGGGATTTGTATGGTTAGTAAATAACTTTAGGATTTGCACTTTGGTCAATAAGGTGTTTTATGCTTTTAAATAACAGGAAGTTGACATTATGTCTTAAAAACCCAATTTAAATGTGTTTTTCTTTTTAAAGATCCTAGATATGGTAGCTTTCCAAAGATTCATTTTTCATTTGCTTGTCTTGTTTTTAGAATATTACTTATTTGCCTTGTCCGGTTTGGCTCAGTGGATAGAGCATCAGCCTGGGAACAAAAGGGTCTTGGGTTCGATTCCAGTCAAGGGCACATGACCAGGTTGTGGGCTCGATCCCCAGTGTGGAGTGTGCAGGAGGCAGCGATCAATGATTCTCTCCCTCTCCATTCTTCTCTTAAATCTCTCTCTCTGCCTCTCTCTCTCTCTCTCTCTCTCTATATATATATATATATATATATACACACACACACACACACACACACACACACACATATATACATATAGAATATTACTTATGATAATGTGAACATTTTCTTTAAAAACAAAGTATTTCCTGTTTCTGACTATAAAAAAGCATTTTGATATGGTATGCATGCTATGCTTTTAACAGTAATGTACTTGAAAAACTAGTTTTAAGAATAACTATCATTTTAAATGTTAATTGAAATGGACTTGATATCTTATTTTTTTTAAATTTATCTTTATTGTTGAAAGTGTTACAGATGTCCCTTTCTTCCCCTCCTCCCCACATTGATCCTCTCCACCCCACTCCCGCCCCCTCCCCAGGCCTTTACTGCACTGTCTGTCCATGGGTTATACATAATAAGTTCTTTGGTTAATCTCTTAGGCCCTTTCCTCCCCTGCTTCTCTCTGAGATTTGTCAGTCTATTGCATGTTTACCTGTCTCTTTTGTTTGTCAGTTTATTTTGTTGTTTAGATTCCACATATAAGTGAGATTATGTGATACTTGTCTTTCTCTGACTGGCTTATTTTGCTTAGCATATATTTTCTAGGTCCCTCCATGCTGTCTTAGAGGGTAAAAGATCCTCCTTTTTTATAGCTGCATAGTATTCCATTGTTTAAATGTACTGCAGATTTTTTTTTATCCACTCATCTACTGATGGGCACTTGGGCTGTTTCCAGATCTTAGCTATTTTAAATAGTGCTGCTATGAACATAGGGGTGCATATATTCTTTCTTTTTAATTCAATTTTATTATTTTTTAAAATCTTTAATGTTGAAAGTATTACATACTTTCAATGCCCCTTTTATCTCCCATTGACCCCCTCCAGCCTGCCCCCCACCCCCATATATTCTTTCTGATTGGTGTTTTAGGATTCTTTGGATATATTCCTAGAAGTGGGATCACTGGGTCAAATGGCAGTTCCATTTTTAATTTTTTTTTTTTTTAGGAAGCTCCATACTGTTTTCCATAGTGGCTATACTAGTCTGCATTCCCATTGATATCTTCTTTTTAAAAAATGTTTATATTGCCGTAACTGGTTTGGCTCAGTGGATAGAGCGTCGGCCTGCAGACTGAAAGGTCCCAGGTTCGATTCCAGTCAAGGGCATGTACCTTGGTTGCAGGCACATCTCCAGTAGGGAGTGTGTAGGAGGCAGCTGATCGATGTTTGTCTCTCTCATCGATGTTTCTAACTCTCTATCTCTCTCCCTTCCTCTCTGTAAAAAATCAATAAAATATATTTTTTAAAAAAAATAAAAATGTTTATATTGATTTTTAGAGCGAGGAAAAGGGGGCTAGAGAGGTAGAAGCATTGATGAGAGAGAAACATCATTGATTGGCTGCCTCCTACACACTCCCTACTGGGGATCGAGCTTAAAACCCACCCATGTGCCCTGACCAGGAATCCAACCGGTGACCTCTTGGTTCCTGGGTTGCCATTGATATTTTCTTGAGATTACTTCCAATGTTAATATTCTGAGGAATCCATCTTAGGCCTTTAAATGTAGATAAACTTAGTCAAATTAGATTTCATTTTTAGATTTAGGTTGGAGGAATAAAGATGTCCTCATAGGTTTTTATTTTCCTCTGAGTGTGTGTATGTGTGAAGCTTGATGGAGAGCTGGATAATCCATTTCTCTGCCACTAGCTCTGCATTTTAATACCAAGAAAATCACTTTATTATTTTGAAGGATTTCATTAAGTTCTGATGCTAAATAATTATTTATAGCTGGTTGATAGTATACTAATTATGAGTATTTAATATCTATTGAGGATCTATAATTACATAGGTAGGCCCCCTATGACTAAATAAATTTTTTAAAATAACAGGCATTAACTATCTAATGTTTTGGCCTCCAAATTACTTTGCTTATTCACACCTTTTAGTATGTCTCTAACATTTTTATGTTTAGTTATAAATTATACACATATAACTCTTTCTATATATTATGTATAACATATAACACAAAAATTAAAATTAAAAGAATGAAATACAAAATATAAATGGAAGTTGTAATGTTTTCTTTCCACATCCCATTGGATTATCTTACACATATCCTGGGGTACAAGTATCCTGTATTTAAATCAAGATTAAAAGTTAGAATAATTCCCCTTTAAATAATTTTTAGATCATATGAAAATCATTTATACCGCCATAGGAATATGACACTCGCACAATACAGGAACAGATATTTTACAATAGAATTGTCCAGCTTTGAAGTAGTCTGCTTTGGGGGGATTGGTCAGGCAAAATGTTTTCTGTATCTATGAATCTTGTTTCTGTTCTACTTGCTTGTTTGTTTTGTGTTTTAGATTCCATATGCAAGTGAAATATGGCATTTGTCTTTCTCTATTTGACATATTTCACTCAACAGAGTATCCTCTAGGTCCATCATGTTGTTGCAGATGACAAGATTTCATTCTTTTTTTTAAAAAATGACATGTCATATTCCATTGTATATATACATTACTTCTTCTTTATCCATTCACCTATTGACAGACACTTAAGTTGCTGCCATATTGTAAATACTGCTGCAATGAACATATGGATTCGTATATCTTTTCAATTTAATGTTTAGAGTTTCTTCAGATAAATACCCACAAGTGGAATTGCTGGGTCCTTCTTTGTCTCTTATTATAGCCTTTGTTTAAAAGTCTATTTTGTCTGGTATAAGTATTGCTTTTTTTTTTCATTTGCATGAAATATCTTTTTCCATCCCTTGAAGTGTCTTGTAGAAAGCATATGTAAAAGGTCTTACTTTGTTATCCATTCAGCCACCCTGTGTCTTTTGATTGAAGCATTTAATCCATTTGCATTTAAAGTTGTTCATAGATATTTATTGCCATTTTATTATTTATATTTACTATTTAGTTTTCTTCTTAAAGGTCACCCTTTAACATTTCTTGTAATACTGATTTGGTGGTAATGAAATCACTTAGCTTTTTCTTGTCTGGGAAGCTCATTATCTGTCCTTTGATTCTAAATGATAGCTTTGCTGGGTAGAGTAATCTTGGTGGTAGGTTCTTGCTTTTTATCACTTTGAATATTTTGTCCCATTTGTTCTGGCTTGTGAAGTTTCTGTTGAGAAATCAGCTGATGGTCTTCTGGGAGCTCTCCTATAGGTAACTAACTGCTTTTCTCCTGCTGCTTTTAAGATTCTCCCTTTGTCTTTAACCTTAGGCATTTTAATTATGATGTGTCTTGGTGTGGTCCTCTTGGGTTCATCTTGTTTGGGAGACTCTGTGCTTCCTGCACTTCTATGTATATTTCCTTCACTAGCTTAAGGAAGTTTCCTATCATTATTTTTTAAAATAGGTTTTTAATTTCTGTATCCTTTCCTCCTTTCTGTACCCTCATGATGTGAATGTTGGTATCCTTGAAGTTGTCCCAGAGGTTTCTTAAAGTATCCTCAGTGTTTTGGATTCTGTTTTCTTTTTGCTATACTGATTGGGTGTTTTCTACTTCTATATTTTCCAAATCGCTGAGTTGATCCTCTGTTTCCTCCACTCCATTGTTAATTCCCTGTGATGTATTTTTTTTTATATTTTAATTTTTTTTATTTTCACGAAAAATAATTTTAAATATAATAATGTTACATGCAATAAACATTAATACCCTATGATGTATTCTTCATTTAAGTTATTGTATTCTTCATTACTGACTGTTTCTCTTCGATCTCCATTTTTATGTTTCCTATCTCTTTGCTGAAGTTCTTACTAAGTTCATCTACTCTTCCCCTAAAATCATTGAGCATCCTTATAACCAGTGCTTATCTGCTAGATTGCTTTTTGTTTAGTTCATATTCTAGAGTTTTTGTTCTCTTCTTTCATTTTGGATATCTTTCTTTGTATCATTTTGGCTGCCTCCCAAACAGATATCTCCCAATCTTGGTAGAGTGGCCTTGTGTAGTAGGTGTCCTGTAGGGCCTAGTGGTGTAGGCCAGTGGTCAGGAAACTGTGGCTCGCGAACCACATGCGGCTCTTTGGCCCCTTGAGTGTGGCTCTTTCACAAAATACCGACTTCTGTGCATGGGCTACAAAGTTTCAATCGCACAGTACATGCGTGCCTGCATGTGGTATTTTGTGGAAGAGCCACACTCAAGGGGCCAAAGAGCCACATGTGGCACGCGAGCCGCAGTTTGCCGACCACTGGTGTAGGCCCTACCTCCCGGACACCTGAGCTAGAGCTGGGTGCTCCAAGTGTACTCCTCACCCTCATCCCCCGTTTGGGCTGTGTGTACTCTCCTATTGTAGTTGAGCCTGATTGCTGTTGGCACATCAGTGGGAGGAATTTAACCTCAGGCTGATTGGTTGCAAGGACTGGCCACAACCAGAGGATCTGCTGTGCAGGGGCCGAGTCCACAGAGCAGGACTCGATTTAATGGGGCTCTGGGGCCTAATGAGTTTGCCCCTTGAGTGTGCTGCTTGTGGAGGTGGGTGGGTTGTGCTTCAGTGTGGTGAAGTTGTCTACTGGGTATGCTTGCTCTGGGGCCTCCTGGGAGTTGCAGGCCAAGGTCAGCCACCACCTGTGCCTGCCTAAGGCTACTCAACATGAGCTACAGAGTGATCTACAAATGGCTGTTACTTGTGCTAGGCTTGGAGGTGCCTGGGAGAGGCCAAGCTGTGAACCAAGTTCAGTTGCCACTAGTGATGGGCCTGGGGACACTTAGCAAGATATACAGGCATGCCAAGGCCAAATGCTGCTTGTTTGGGGTTTGTGAACCTTTGAAAGATTTTAGGAAAATCCACAGGATGAGCCAAGATAGGCTGTTTGTATGGAAAAGCCACTGCAAGTGGCTTGGGTGGACCCACAAGTTGGGTAGTGCATGGTCTCAGGGAATCACCAGGGTGGGGTGAACAGTATTAGCCAGGTTGATGGAGACTCAGGTTGTGACACCCACCTGTTGGCTCTGTGGGAGGAGGGCTCAGTAAGAAAACAGCACTTTTGTCTGGGAGAAAGCTGTCCCTCCAGCCCTCATTGGACAATTCAGTTCATCCTATATGTCCTAGAGCCTTTTGAGCTGCTGCCCCAGTGCTGGAGCCCAGAGCAAGTAATGCCTGGAACTCCAGCAGCCCTCTCTCTCACTCAGCCACAATGCTGTTGTGGGATTCCCAAAAGAAATTCGTTCTTGCAAGATGATGCACTGGAACCCTAGGCTGCAGGGTCTGGTGTGGAGTTAGGACCACTGGCTCCTCAGGGGAGGCCTCTGTAGCTGAGATATCCCTCCCTATTTTTAACCACCATACATGGGTGTGACCAGCCCTCTCTGAGTGTCTGCCCCTCCTACCAGTCTCGATGTGCCTTCTGAATATTCTCAGTAATAGCACTCCTGTTCAGCTGGATTTCAGGTGGTTCTGAATGATGGTTGTTCTGTAGTTTAGTTGTAATTTTGATGGCGTTTGGGAGGATGTAAGTACCAAATTTACCTACTCCACCATCTTGACGGGTCTCATTGTGGTTTTGATTTGCATTTATTTGATGATTAGTGATGCTGAGCATACTTTTATATACTTGTTGGTCATTCGTATATCATCTTTGGAGAACTGTGTAAGTCCTTTGCCCATTTTAAAAATGCGTTTGGCTGCAGACTTCTCACATGTTGGAAAGAGCTAGGGAGGGTTCTATTTTACGAGAGCATTAATCATGTCACATTGGGCTTTAGGAATTCAACATATGAATTGGGGGGGGGCATAAACATTCAAACCATACATAATACAGGAAGTTTCAAATAATATGTACATTAGTTGGGTTAAAAAACAAACCAAGCTAACCTGCAGATAATACTGCATACTTTTATAAGTAAACTAGAGGCGTGGCGCACAAAATTCGTGTGCGGTACGGTCCCTAGGCCTGGCCTGCAATCAGGACCATCTTCCCCACTGCTAGCAGCCGGTTCCACCCTCCACCGCCACCCATCCTCGGTTCCCTGTTCGCCATCGGGTGATCGGAGCCTGCTGGCCAGGGGGAGGGAGCAAGAGGTTGGCCAGCCCCACCCCTGCCATGGGTCGCCCTCTGTGTGTGGGGCGACGGGTGGGGCAGGGGCCTTGGCCTGGCGCCACTGTGTCCCCCGCCACCCACCCCTGGTTCCCTGTTTGCCATCGGGCAAGGGGAGCCTGCTGGCTCAGGGAAGGGACCGAGAGGTGGTCAGTGCGCCTCATAGTGACTAGTCAAGCGGTTGTTCTGCTCGGTCCGCTGTTAGGATCAATTTGCATATTATCCTTTTATTATATAGGATAATATACAAATCCATAGTAAAAGAAGGATAAACTGATAACAGTGGTTACATCATTAACAGACTTTCTTATTCTTTATAATTTACTGTATTCTCTTTATTATAGGAAACATTTTATCAGAAAATATTAAATTGTAGGGAGTGATTATAAATGGGCAATAAATAATTGACAAATAGTTAAAGTTCATTTTTACAAAATGGAATAGAAAAACAAGTAGAACTTAATTAGCTGGAAAGATCAGGGAATTTGTGGGTATGGGAGATTTTTGAGGAAGAGAGAAGATAATGCAGAATGTTTTAGAAACTTTTAAAGTTTTATAGAGCCGCCCTAACCGGTTTGGTTCAGTGGATAGAGCGTCGGCCTGCGGACTGAAGGGTCCCAGGTTTGATTCCAGTCAAGGGCATGTACCTTGGTTGTGGGCACATCCCCAATAGGGGGTGTGCAGGAGGCAGCTAATCGATGTTTCTCTCTCATCAATGTTTCTAACTATCTCTCTCCCTTCCTCTCTGTAAAAAATCAATAAAATATATATTTTTTAAAATAAAGTTTTATAGAGCCATCAAGCACTACCTTAGTTTTTTAAGTCATTCATTCAGTAACTATCTAAGGGCCTAGTAGTTGTCAGAATACCACTGAGCATTTTAGGTTCCTGATGAGGGGGATGCAGACAAGGAAAATACAATACAGTGTAGTAAGGAAGAATCAGTTGGAGAAAGGAGTTGGTGAGAGTTGGTAGAGGCTTTCCTGAAGGAACAGAAATCTAAGCTGAGATTTGGGGTTAAGTTGAAAGTAGTGAGATATCTAGAGAGGGAAAGCAGGGGCTAGCACATGAAGCACCTTGTAAACTATTTTAAGGACTTGATTTTATAGTGTTTAAATATTTTGTGTAAATCATGTTAGTTGTTATTTTGTTAGTTGTTATTTAGTTGCTAGGCACTTAGTAGGCACATAATAAACTCTCTCCCCATCTTTCTTCTCCCTTTCCTTCTCTCCTTTGTATGTATTCACTGCAGGTGATGCATGGCATAAGTTTTTTGTTTTTGTTTTTTAAGGAAATTAATGCAAGCCCTAAAACATTGGTGATACAAGAGGAGACAACCTTAATTTAGCATTTTTGAAAGAGTCATGTCCAATTTATCAAAATAAAAATGTTATTTGACATGGTTGGCTATTCTTTAAATCAGCCATCATGATGAGTTAGTTATGGAATTGAATATGATGTAGTATTCAAAATTTTTTTAATCGTCAACAACTTTTAACATCTTACTACTTATTAATTGTATTACTTGCATGGGTATTTATATCGACAGGGCCTTGGATTTTTGTAAATAACTACACAAGTTACTTCATCTTATGTTAGATAAAATGTGGATCTTTAATGTTATCTGTTGTGGGATTCCCAAAAGAAATTCGTTTTTGCAAGACAGAAATCTTATATCATTTAAGGAGCCTGAATTGCCACAGGGAATCTTGAAACTGGCAGCACTGTGTACTAAACTTTCTGAAAATGGATTTCCTCCCCTTTTTGTTAAAGGAAGACAATAATTAAAAGAATCAGCCCTAGCTGGTTTGGCTTTTGGACAGAGCGTGGGCCTGCGAACTGAAGGGTCCTGGGTTTGATTCTAGTCAAGGCCACATGCCTGGGTTGCAGACTTGATCCCCAGTAGGGGGCAGTCGATCAGTGATCCTCTCTCATCATTAATATTTCTAATTCTCTTTCCCTTTCCCTTCCTCTCTGAAATCAATAAAAATATATTTTTAAAAAAGAATCAAGACTTCTGTGAAGTGAGAACCTATCACATTATTATTTATAAATAGTGGGCTATTCCCCTTTGGATAATTTATAGAAAAATAGTTAACAGGTGCAATTTAGCAAAAGTGGAATAAATGAATTTTGTTATAATCTACAATCCTATTCCACAAACAAAATAATATTCTGAACATTCTAGTCTTACGACATGTCTAGTATGAAAAAACTAAATTTTACTTACCACTTGATTCACACCTCTCTCTCTGTTTTTTTTCCACTGCATGGAATGCTCTCCCCCTTTTTTTTGTTTGTTTACAGAATTCCTATTCAACCTTAAAGACTCCAGCTGTAAGACTTCTTGTCCCACAGAAAGTTCATCACTCCCTCCTTCATGCCATTATTGTCTATGCTATTAAAGCAGTTGCCACATTATATTATCACTGCTATAATAGCACTTGCCACATTATGACAATTGTTTAAGTTTTCTGTTTCTGTACTAGATTATGACATCCTTAAGTAAAGGGAATGTTTCATTCCATATTGAGTGTCTGGTGTCGAAAATGCTTGTTTAGCATAAATGAGAGGGGGCTTTCTGAAGTGACGTGGTGTTGCATAATGAAAGCCTATTAAAGGTAAAGGGCTTATGGTTTTGTTGATTGACTGGTAGCTGGCATTGCACAGTTATTTCTACTGGGTTATCACAGGAAACTGGTTAAAAGCCACAGGGATGTTTGAACAATAAGATTTATTTTATGTAACTGTTACAAGACTGGATACCAAAGATATAAGGGAGGAACTATAAGCATATTACTGTATCTCAGGTTTGCCAGGCTATAGGGAAACTCATTCATAACTTACAGTGTAAAATTTCAAGTTTTAAAAATGGAATCATTATTCAATTTACAGAAAAAATTTACTACATGAGTATTTTAAGTAGTTAGTGTTCTTTAATAATTTAAAAAATAGAAAGAAGCATAATGTAATAGAAAAAGCAATGTAGTGTGTTGGTGCTCTTGTCCCACCATCAAGAAGGGTTCAGGAATCTGGAGAAGGCCGTGTGTATATGTTATAGGAATCCAGAGACTAATAAAGAGTCCAGAGATCAAATATAATTTTGAAAGGCATTGGAGGTCAGAGGAGCTTAGCTAAAGGAGCTAAGATCCAAGATCTTAAGTCTAAAGTTTTAGGTTCTCTTTGTCCCCAGGACCCCATGCTTTTTATTAACACAACTTGTCCTGAGGCATGCCTTTTAGCTGTCTGGCAGCCACTATCAGTTTCCTATTCAGGTTTGGGGAAATGCCTTCAGCCATTTCCAACAGGTGACTACATGTGGGACTCAACCTTTTGATGAAACTCTTGAAATTATGACATGCTGGAATTGGTCTTCGGCAGTAATGAAATCTGGGTATTTGGGTTCTAGTCCCGACTCTAATTCCAACTCTATGATTTATTTTCCTTCTCTGCAAAAATGTAATTCATAGTACATGATATTTCATAATACAAAACTTTAGCCCTGGCCAGGCCGTTTAGTTGGTTGGAACATTGTCCCATACATCAAAGGGTTGCAGGTTCGATTCCCAATAAGGGCACATACCTAGGTTTCCAGGGTTCAGTCAGAGTGAGTACGGAAAGCAACTGATTGATGTTTCTCTCTCTCTCTCCCTCCCCCCACTCCTCCTCCCTCCCTCCCTCCCTCCCTCCCTCTTGCTCTCTCATCAATGAAAACATATCCTCGGGTGAGGATTTTTAAAAATTACAAAACTGTTAATGTAAACTTATTTTTTAAATGCATTTATAGAGAATTTTAATAGAGAGTTTTAAGAATGAAGCTAGAACAAAGGGAGTTTTGTGTATAGAAACCAGCTAAATTGGGATGATTGTTTAAATTTTATAAGTATTCATCCAAGGTACTTGTGATCTGTTTTTTTTAGTGATAAACCAGAAAACAGTATAGGCCTAGTTTTGTGAAACAAACAAATGTGCAGGAAACTATATAGAAAGATAAAAATGTTATCTCTTTGCTTTTTTTCCCCCTACACAATGAAGAAAAACTAAAACACTTAAAAGACCACTTCATAAATAAATTTGTGGCTTTGGAAGTAGATTATTATTTTATATACAAGTAAAGAAAATGTATTGGGGTTGGGGCGAACATGTCAGAGACAGGTTTTTTTGTTGTTGTTGTTTCCTAGTTTTACTAAGAACTATTACCTAGAGTGGAAAGCAGAAGACAAGACCATTTAGTGATTGATATTCAGCTCTTCCGTAGTCATGACTAGAACAAGGTTTTTAATATGATGTCTATGGATGAGTTTTAGGGGAATCCATGTATCATTTGGAATTATATAGAAAATACTGTATATGACTGTTCATGCATTTCATGTATGTCACTCCAGTGACTGAGTCCATAACTTTTAACAGATTCACAAAGAGTGCATGATCCAAGAAGGACTAAAAAACCCCATGAACAGTTCCTGTTTGCCTCCTCCACATAGAGTATAAGAATATGATGTGGATTTTCAGTCAACAGCCTAAAGAATGATTGCAAAATTGTTGATTTTTCTCTAGGTTAAGCATTTATATCCTTTCTGCTATTCCTTTGAAACCTTTGATCTTGGTCTACGATTTTTATCCAAAAAGCTGCCCGTACTCCACAAAATGGGAAAAAGAGGATCTTTTCAGTTTTTTATCAAATGATTTTTAACCGTTGTTTTAAAAAATATATATGTTTATTGATTTCAGAGAGGAAGGGAGAGGAAGAGAGAGATATAAACATCAATGAGGAGAGAGAATCATTGATTGGCTGCCTCCTGCACACCCCCTACTGGGGATTGAGCCCACAACCTGGGTATGTGCCTTGACCAGAATCAAACCTGGAGACCCTTCAGTACACAGGCGGACGCTCTATCCACTGAGCCAAACCAGCTATGGCTTTTACCGGTTTTGTATCATTTAAGCAATTATAGGAGTTTTATCTTTATTTTAATATGCAAAAAATGTGTATGTTCATTCTAGAATGAATACACCATTCTTTTAATCCATAAGTGTTTCTTTGTGTATCTGGAACTTTGAGGATTTATACCCTGTTTAGTTCATGATTGATATTTAATGTGTACTGGATCTGTAGACTTCAGACATTTTTTTTTCTAATTCCTTTTACCTTCCTCATTCATTTTGGGGGGAGTGTAATTAGAAAAAATCAGCATTGATCTAGGATTCTGTATCAGAAACACCTCATATTTATGTTTAAAGACGGTATGTCTTTCTGTATATCTTTGATACATCTTTTTCTATCTTAAGGCAGTGTGAAATACATGTGTCATATTGTAGTGAATTTTTAAAAATTGTACATCATGTTTGGTGATAAGTGGAAACTGGTAGTGTGTGATATGATCATAGTTGAGAATAAGTATAGCATAAAGATCTTTTTTTTTCTTTCCAATTCCTTTTTCACTTGCCTGAAAATTTTTTTCAGTAACATTGTGGTTTACTCATAATAATATTGAGGTTTTAGAGAGAAGATTCTTACTTTACTTATCTGAACAGTTGGGATATTGATAGATATTTCACAGGGTTGTTTGAGAAATAAATGGAATAACAGATGTGGAATGCCTAACACTGCAACTGCACATAGTAGGTTCATTCTACCAAAGGCTGTATGCAGCATAAGATGTAATCATGCTTACAGAGAATTGAGAGTCACTGGAGCAGGGAAAAATTAATAAATGCCAACCTGTTCTGCCCTGATAAGTTATTAAATTCATTCAGAAGTAATGAACAATTCAAAGAGGAGCATGTAGAGTGAAAAGTTTCGTTAAATGAACCTTTATCCTTACATTGGTTGTCTGGAAGCAGAATCAAATAGATAGGAAGAGTGGCAAATCATAGCAAAATAATTTTTTTATCTTTGGAACTGCCCTCAAAATTGCCATTTTTCATACTTCTTTACCTGCATTAATTCATTTAGGTGTTTCTTTTGTGTAGATTTTTAAAAAATTATATTGTTCTTATGAGAGAGGGCAGCTTTAATATGCTGAACTTCCTAATGAAGTTGAAGTCACCCTTGGAGTATGTCTCTCTGCACCTGACATTCCTTCCCTGGGCAGGACCCTTCCCTGTGAATAAGAGGAAAGGGTTGGCCAATTACCATAGACAAAGCTGAACAGCTGCCGAGCTCAGCTGGGAGGAGTTTCCTTCTCTGAGCAGAGCTGGGGGTGGGGGGGGTGGGGGGGGGGGGAGAGGAGTGGGGGCGACTCTTGCCATGTCCTCCTATTCACATCCTCTCTTCCAGTGTATTACCTGAGTTGAAGGTTGAGAAGGGGTATTGCTCTTTGCAAGGGGGTCCCCTCCCCTTCTACTGGGAGAACTTAAAGTAGGAGGAATTGTTGCAGTTGCCAGTCTTCTACTAGAGGCAGAAGCTTTCTGAGCCCGGTGCAGCACTCCTCCTCCAGAACATCAGGTCCGGGAGTCTCAGGTGGCACCACAGCGACATCCTGGGGTAATGGTTTGGTAGAAAGGGAAGAAGAGTGGTCCTTCTGTCTAGACCCCTCACGGCTGACTCACAGGAAGTGCTAGCAGAGCTTGGCACTGGGCGCAGTCACTCCAGGATTCTGCCCCTCCCTGCCTCGGTCCGCCCGTCCTGTCTGACAGAGGGTTTGCAGTGTCTCCCCATAGAACAATGAAGTGGTTCCAACTTTGCTAAGACTCCCAAGGAAATTCTTTGGACTTACTATGACAGTCTTCAAAATGTTTTGCCACCGACTTTTCCCAGAAGCTGTTTTTTAAAAAACTCATCCCTTCGTGGATTGCTTTGTCTGAAGATTGCTCAGGGTGACAATGGTCCAGCGTTTTAGCCTCAGGAGGCAGCTATCCAAGGTGGGTAGCTTTGTGTATGTGTTTAAGGGGAAACTCTCACTAGTTTCGGCATGGCTTCCTTTTTCTCTAGGACTGTTCTGTCAAGCCTGCCATCCTCCAATGCTAAGGAGAGGATGGGGGAGGAAGCGCTGCCTTTTGTTCTTTCCTCTGACAGACACAAAGGTTTAAGGCTGACTGCACTGGCAACCTCAGATTGTGTTCCCCTAATACTAGAGCTGTCATCTTTGAATATGGACGAAGTTGTAGTTTGCTTCTCAGATACAATTTCTAGAGGGTATATGTGAAAAAGTGAATAGCGGGTAAAAAGTACTTATTTAATTAGCAGTTAATCTTAGCAGCTTGTTGACCAAGATGAGAAAACCTTATTGATCTGTGGAATCAGTGTTTTCATACAAAATTTAGTATTGAGCTGGGGAGAACCACCATAAAATCGTTCAAGATGCACTTGAAAATGTTAAAATGAGTATTTGTGTTAAGAAACTTGCATACTTAATGAAGGAGTGTGTGAAAAGCAGTAACCAGAAACTCAGAAATCAATTTTTACAGAGTTCTGTTTGAAAAACAGATTTCCTGTGTGCAACTTTGGGAAGAGGGTGTTCTTTTAATCTAAGAAAATCAAACGTAAAATAAAATTTAAAAAAATGAAGCCCTTTTTGAAGAGGGTTTGCTGACTTAATGAATCAGCCCTGGCAGTGCCCAGCCATCTCTTGACTCAGTCATTGAGCTCTCTTTTTAGCAAGTTAAGAAACTAGTTTGGAAAGAGGTGTGCTGAGAATTGAAATTTATTTCAAAAACAATTTTGTTCTTTAAAAGCTCTATTTTAAAAATGTAGCAGTTGGTGGTTAAATTGTGTCACAGTTCATTTTCTACAGACAGAAGCTTAAACAAATAGTAAAATCAGTAGGAATTCTTCACTTCCTTTGTTGTTAGTCAGAATTGTTAAATCCTGAAATGTGTTATTATTTAAGGGAAAACCTTTAATTCCTCACAAGTTACCTCAGTGTAGAATGTGTGCATTCAAGCAAAAATGAACAAAGCTCTTGCCCCTTCATCCCCATGTCAAATTGCATCTTGTTTCTTGGATCTCCAAGCCTAGCAGGGACTTCTTAGGTGTAATAAAATAAATTTACTTTCTTTTATTCTCTCCTTTCCAGGTGGGGAAGGAAGGGGGTAGAAATACCCCAAATTTCTTCTAAACAATACAAATAATGATTTTTGCTTCTCTTTCAACAACCTCTAATTCATGTATTTTCCAATATGTAGTACATATAAAAAGCAGATGTGTAGATTGTCAGGGTAGTGATATTACTGCACAAGAATGTCTGAAATAGTTGAGAGCCAGGTGATAATTTTCTGATTAGAAAGTAACTGCATTCTAGGTATTTTACTAACAATATTTACCTCCCAATTATTTTTTGAACTTTAACTACTCTTTCACTTTATACTCTATATTACTATGATTTTTTAGAAAAGACACTTTTGGGGGAATTAGGAGCACATCTTCTCTATAATATGAAGAAATAAAAGGTCTCAAAGGCAGGTAGCCTCTTTTTACTTTCTTGTTATAACATCCCCTCTCCTCCATTTAAAGGTAGTTTCTGGGTTCGATACTGGATGGTCAGGACCAAATCTAAGGAAATTTGTTTTCTATCAAATGCCCTTAGACATAATATATGTTCAGTAATGAATTGAAGAAGATAATATTCTTAATTGTTTCAGTCTGTATGGCACTGAAATATGAAGGAGAAACGGAATAGTTATGCCAATAAATTTACTTAATTGCAGTGAATGCACTGTGCCCCTATTCTGTCTTTTCAACTAAATCCATGTTACCTGAAAACAGGACCTGTTATACCCAGTGTATGGTATTTCTGACACACATTGAACACTCACAGTGAAATGAGTTTTTTGTAGGTCATAACAGTTGAACAATGGCAATTTCATATGAATCCAACTTTAGTAACAAGTATTTTTGCCAATAAGAAATAATCTTCCGCAAGTATAGGGTGGTCTTAAGATGATCTTGTATTTAAAAAATCAATGGCCCATTTTTACAAAAAGAAGTACTCATGTAGTCATTTTTTAATTTTATTGGAAGTTTTCTGAAAGAAAATATTTATAAATGTTTCCAGTGATTTTAAACGTAGTATCTAACTTAGATACTTTTTATCTTAAATTTGATAGTCATGTTTACTTACACTGGATATTTTCTCTAGAATAGTCTAGTGATTCTTCTAGGCCAGTGATTTTCAACCAGTGTTGTTGCAAGAATTTTTAAAATATGCAATACCTGACTGTTTAGTCAGGGGCACTGACCTCTTTTCCCTTAGATGTCGAATGAAAAAATGACAATAGCCAGCACAACAATAGCTGTCTGATGTGAATTAATAAAAATTGTACCTATTTTTTTTGTCAGATTGGCAAAAAGTATATTTTTTGGTGTGTCACAGAACTTTACGAATTAGTTTGTGTGTGCCATCAGATGAAAAAGGTTGAAAATCGCTCTTCTAGGCTAATGGATGTTCACATCTGAAATAAGTAAAAAGGAGGAAGTACATTAAGAAATAAATGAAGTAAAACTTTTTATTTTTAGAGAGATGGGTAGTTATTCTCTTTGAATAGATCCCAGTTATCTGACTCCAGAAAAGCTTTCTCTTTTCCTTGTCATTTAAAATTATTTTCGCTGAAACCGGTTTGGCTCAGTGGATAGAGCGTCAGCCTGCGGACTGAAGGGTCCCAGGTTCGATTCCGGTCAAGGGCATGTACCTTGGTTGCGGGCACATCCCCAGTGGGAGATGTGCAGGAGGCAGCTGATCGATGTTTCTAATTCTCTATCTCTCTCCTTTCCTCTCTGTAAAAAATCAATAAAATATATTTAAAAAAAATAAAATAAAATTATTTTCTTCCTTTATTGTTTCCTCACATGTGACTTAAAAAATACTCACTTAAAGCTTTTTCTTCCTGTCCTAAATCCTCTGCACGAGCCAGCCAATATAGTCAGAAACCTGACAGTGTTTTTTTTCTTTTTCATTTTACTTAATTCTCCTAATGATTCTTCAAGTTAGATGGTTATAAGCTTCATTCTGTCATTAAAGAATTCAGAAGAATTAAGTTTTTTGCCCAAGATCAGCAGGAGGTATAGAGTCAGGTTCAAACTTACGTTTAACTCCAAACCCATTTTGTTTCTCCACACCAGTTGCCTCCATAAACTTCTCGTATATTAATCATTCTCTGATACTGCTCTATATGTTTATCCATACTTACAGAAAACAAATGTAGTAAATAACTTGGGTAACTTCCTTAGAGCAGCCTTTTCCCAGAGAGTTGAAGTTAGTACCTGATAAGATTAAAATTTTTTCAGTCAAACTCGTTTCCCACAATTCAAGTTGTTTTCTTTGGCCAGAGAAACATCGATTTGATAATTGATTTCATAAAGCCATATTAAATTTAGTTGAAGCTTAACTGCATGCACTTATATGAAACTTTACTGTACTGCCTTTTAAAATACTCTATGGAGAAAAATTTACTCTTGAGTTTCTGTAATAATTTTTAAGGGAACAAAGTAAGACATTCACAAAGAGATGATAAGTTAGACATTTAGAAAGTTTTGTCTTTACTCACTAGTTTTTAAAATGGGTAAGAGAAAATCAGAAAAATTTTTTTCTTTTCCAGGAACTTCAGTTTTTTAGAAGGTCTGATAAAAACTGAGGAGGCTTTGAAAAAAATAGTTTTTAAGAGTGATGATTTCATTAAAATATTACATCCTTTTATTTTACTGTTGAATGACAATCATTTCCATAGTTCAAAAATTTTAAATGACATAACTGTGAAAGCTTGCTTCCAACCATACCTTTTCAGCTAGTTTATAGGTAATCAGTTTTTTGTTTATCCTCCCATTGTTTATTTATGCATATGTAAGAAAGTGTAATTATATATTTTCTGACCTTTCTAAAATGAAAGATAAATGCTATATAGTTTTTTCTAAAAAAATAGCTTGAACTTTAATTTTCCAGATATGGATTGAATAATTTTCTCAATTTGGGGTTCACATTTATTTTCGTATTTTCTTGGGAGGCTTACTTTCTTTAGGACAGGTATAACCATCAGAATTCATTTTCTATATAAAAAATAATTAAAATAACAGCAAATCAGTGATAATTCTTTTTCAGTCATCCCACATTTTCTTTCCTACTCAGTTTTGCTATATTAAAATTTTTCATATGGTGAAAAAAAACATACAAGATAAAAATCATACTTGTATATCTTGAATTGGCTTGTGAAGAGATTAATGGCCAAGAAATAGGAATTGTGGGTCCACCCCCCCTCCCGTTCTGCTATTGATTTATTGAAATAATTTAATCCACACTTGTAGAACACTTGAAAATATTTTTGTTTAAAAATGTTATTCTTGCCCTTTTTATATTTGATAGTGTCCTGTTATTTGGTATCAGTTTGGTATCAGTTTAAGAAACTTAAGATTTAGAGAAGTCTTCATTGTTAAAAACACACACACACACACACACACACACAAATAAAATAATTTGAATTCTTAATATAAATTGCTATTTTCCAAAAGTAGTAATTTCCTTTGAATTTCTACCTGATTTTTAAAAAAATATCTTTATTGATTTCAGAGAGGAAGGGAGAGAGAGAGAGAAATAGAAGCATCAATGATATGAGAGCGAATCATTGATCGGCTGCCTCCTGCACACCCCCTACAGGAGATTGAGCCTGCAACCCGGGCATGCACCCTTGACCAGAATTGACCCCGGGACCTTTCAGTCCACAGGCCAACGCTCTATCCACGGAGCCAAACCAGCTAGGCAGTGATGGCGAACCTTTTGAGCTCGGCGTGTCAGCATTTTGAAAAACCCTAACTTAACTCTGGTGCTGTGTCACATATAGAAATTTTTTGATATTTGCAACCATAGTAAAACAAAGACTTACATTTTTGATATTTATTTTATATATTTAAATGCCATTTAACAAAGAAAAATCAACCAAAAAAATGAGTTCGCGTGTCAGGTGTCATAGGTTCGCCATCACTGAGCTAGGGTAATCTTCACGTCTACCTGATTTCTTTTGGGTTTATGATCTGAGGTAATATACATAACTGGCTTAATATTTCCGTGAATATACAAACTGTAGCAAAAGTAGGTTTATAATTGTTCATCTGGAAAATAATACAATAAAGTAATAAGTAATTATTAATAAATAATAAGTAATACAAGAATAAACTGTTTTCTTTTTTTAAAAACTGTGTTTCATGTACTCACAACTGTAAACCTACTTTTACCCCACACTGTATTCATATTAGTAAAAGGAATAAGGATCTCATTTCTATCTTATGCAAATTAATTAGGGTTTTTAAAAGTATTTTGATGGCTAAAATAGTATGTATATTTTATCATAATTTTTAAAAAGTTTTTATTTATTTATTTATTTTTTTTTTTTTTTAAAGTTCAAAATCGAAATAAAGAGATGCTTTTAATCAATTAACATTATCTTTGTATATATGCCATGCATTGAGAAAATAGGAAATGGGTTATTTTTTATTTAAAAAGTGGAAACCTTTGGCTTCAAGCCTGCCATGCAACACTCCCTGGTGACTTCTAGGTCGTGAGCCACTGTGGGCCTTGCCTAGTCACTGCATATGTGCAGCCAGGTGTGCAATCAGGTCTTTGGCATCTTGCATGATGGACGGTATCTCTGAGCCATTCTCAGTCACTTGGGTCCCAAACAAGAACATCGTCCTGTCATTTCCCACGTCAGATAATGCCAAAGCTTCGTGGATGTCTGTAATGTGATAGGCTGCTTTAAGATCCTTTTTCTTCTTCTTCCTCTTCTTACAGGATACCTTTCAGCATTTCATATAATACTGGTTTGGTGGTGATGAACTCCTTTAGCTTTTTCTTGTCTGTGAAGCTCTTTATCTGGCCTTCACTTCTGAATGATAGCTTTGCTGGATAAAGTAGTCTTGGTTGTAGGTTCTTGGTATTCATCACTTTGAATATTTCTTGCCATTCCCTTCTGGCCTGCAAAGTTTCTGTTGAGAAATCAGCTGACAGTCGTATGGGTACTCCCTTGTAGGTAACTGATTTTCTTTCTCTTGCTGCTTTTAGGATTCTCTCTTTGTCTTTTGCTCTTGGCATTTTAATTATGATGTGTCTTGGTGTGGTCCTCTTTGGATTCCTTTTGTTTGGGGTTCTCTGCGCTTCCTGAACTTGGAAGTCTATTCCTTTCACCAGGTAGGGGAAGTTTTCTGTCATTATTTCTTCAAATAGGTTTTCAATATCTTGCTCTCTCTCATCTTCTGGCACCCCTATAATTCGGATGTTGGTACGCTTGAAGCTGTCCCAGAGGCTCCTTACACTATCTTCATATTTTCGGATTCTTTTTTCATTTTGCTTTTCCGGTTGGGTGTTTTTTGCTTCTTCGTATTTCAAATCTTTGACTTGATTCTTGCAACCCTCTGGTCTGCTGTTGGGAGTCTGTATAATATTCTTTATTTCAGTCAGTGTATGCTTAATTTCTAGTTGGTCCTTTATCACAACATCGAGGGTCTCATTAGATTTCTTGAGGATCTCACTACATTTATCGGCGGTCTTACCAGTCTTTTCGAGGATCTCACTACATTTATCGGCGGTCTCACCAGTCTTTTCGAGGGCCTTACTCAATTTATCGGCGGCTTCTAAACAGTTCTTTAAAGACCTTAAAAGTGTGGTTTTGAACTCTATATCCAACAGTTTGCTTTCCTCCAATTCTGTCGTTTGTGTCCTGTTTCTTTGTCTCGGCATTTTTTATGCTTCGCTGTGTCGATAGAGTGCCTTTCTGTGCTAAGTGTCCCAATTACCTGAGGTAGACACTCTTGGTGCACCCCCTTGTGGGCTTTGTGCACAGTCTTGTTGTGGTTAAGCCTTGATTGTTGTAGTTATCACTGTGAGGAATTGACCTCCAGGCCAATTGGCTGTGAGAATCAGCTGTGTCTGCGGTGGGAGAACTTCTGTGCTGGAGACACCCCTCTGGGGCTAGACTTGCTTCGATGGGGCTTTGGTGCTCACTGAGTCTGCCCCCTGAGTGTGTCTTTTATGGTTCCACGGAGCTGCAAGCTGGGTGGTCCCACTCTGACCTCTGGGCTTCCTGGCTCCTGGATCTCTAGGGAGGTGCTAATCTAGCCTTTGCCTGAGGCTATCCAGCAAAAGCCTCCCTGCAGGGCTTGGGCGGGGCGGGGTCCCACGGGATCAACAGGGCGGGGTTAGCAATTATGGCTGCTCTCAGTCTTGCCCTCAGAGGCTCTGCTTCTCAGTGTCCCAGTAGTCGCTGCAAGCCCCACGGAGAGAAAGCTGCCCTAGGGTTCTGAGCGATGCCAGACAGTCCCGCTTCTCCCGTATGAGTGTGGGTCCTTAGAGACTCGCCCGGAACTGGAGCTCAGAATCTGAGACTCCCTCCCGATTGAAAACGACAACCACACCCTCAGCCTCCAGTCCGCTCCGCATGCACTCCGAACCTTAGTATTTTACTTCAGCACTGCGCCTCCTCTGAGCCTCGGTATGCTTTTCTCTTTCCTCCTAGTTGTAGAACTTCCACTCAGCCAGCTTTCCTGTGGTTCTGGATGATGTCCGTTCCATCTTTTAGTTGTATTTTTGAAGTGGTTGTTCGAGGCAGCAAACTCCCGTGTTTACCTATGCCGCCATCTTGGTTTCTCCCCTAAAAAGTATTTTTAATTCTTTTAATCATAAGTACTGTATGAGTATAGGGAAGTAATCCTATATAATAAAACCCTAATATGCAAATCGACCAAACGGTGGAACAACTGGTTGCTATGATGCGCACTGACCACCAGGGGGCAGATGCTCAATGCAGGAGCTGCTCCCTGGTGGTCTGTGCACTCCCACAGGGGGAGCACCGCTCAGCCAGAAGCCAGGCTCACAGCTGGCGAGCACAGCAGCAGTGGCGGGAGCCTCTCCCTGGAGGCGGTAAGGAGCAAGGGGGGACTGTGAGCTTGCAGGCCGGGCTGAGGTACCCCCCCACCACTACCACCAGTGCATGAAATTTCATGCACCAGGCCACTAGTATTGTATATAATTAACTCAAAAAAGTACTGGATGGATACTTTTAAAATAATAAAAATGTATACACCATCTCTTTTAAAAAGAATATTCTTATTGATTTCAGAGAGAGGAAAGAAGAGGGAGAAAGATAGAAACATCAGTAATGAGAAAATCATTGATCTGCTGCCTCTTGCATACTCCCCTACTGGGGATCGGGCCCGAAACCCGCGCATGTGCCCTAACCCAGAATTGAACCATGACCTCCTGGTTCATGGATTGAAGCTCAACAACCACTGAGCAACACCGGCCAGGCCATCATCTCTTTTTTAATGCTGTTTTTATTTAATTACTTTTCTCAAAGTTACTTCAGATATTGATTAGCTTCATACTTGGAAATATAATGTTTTATATTTATATTTTGCTAGCAATTTTACATCTTTCTGTTAATCATTAACCCACTTTTAGGGGGCTTAAATTAGGTAGTGGTGTCATAAGTATTATAGGATCATTCTGATGTATTATATAACCAAAATAGGAAGACTGATGCTCTTCTTTTATATGAAATGAGATCCTTAGTAAGATCAACATATATTGTAGATGTGGTAGGAATAGGTAAGGAATAGAGAATGGCTTTCCTATTAAAATATATTAACAATAACAGGTTAAAGTAGAGAAAACTAATTTAGAAATGTGTGTATTATAACTGAAATATTTTTGCAATATTGATATGAGTTTAAATTTAAAAAAATAAGTTACTGACTATAGGTCTGAGAGTGGAATATGCTACTGAGAGAAGATAGTTAAATTTCCTTGGAAGTGTATTGGTTTTTTAAGTACTCAACTATTATTTGGTGTTGATTTGAGTAGCATTTTCTTGAGAGAGTTGATTTTATTAAATAAATCAATTAGGTGATTTTTTTAAAAGTTTGAATATATTTACCAAGGGTTGTTAGTTTAGAAGGTCAATGAGCTTATATACTTGAAAATGCTTTGAAAACTATAAGGCACTATATTAATTTAAAATGATGGTATTTTCATCATTAGATCATTCTATACATATTTTTGAAAATAAGTGATTGGCCGAAACCCGTTTGGCTCAGTGGATAGAGCGTCGGCCTGCGGACTGAAAGGTCCCAGGTTCGATTCCGGTCAAGGGCATGTACCTGGGTTGCGGGCACATCCCCAGTAGGAGATGTGCAGGAGGCGGCTGATCGATGTTTCTCTCTCATCGATGTTTCTAACTCTCTATCTCTCTCCCTTTCTCTCTGTAAAAAATCAATAAAATATATTTAAAAAAAAAAAGAAAATAAGTGATTGTTTTTAAAATATACTATGAAACACACACATACATAGGCTATCTTTGGATAGGTAACATAGATTGCCTCTGGAAAGAGGATCTGAGAGACCTGGTTGGGAGGTGGAGGTTTTTTTTTATTAAAACTTCACAATATAAAAGAGAATTTTAGGCTCATTATTCTTCAATGAAAACCATCACCAATATTATTTAAAGATTAATGATTGAAAGATGATATTCTTCTGGGCTTGGTACTTTCTCCCAACCATCCATGTTATTCACAGATTGAAGATAACCTTTGTGTGTAACACATAAGTTTGTAGTATAGAATTACTAATTCTTTATAAATTCTTTGAATGAACCTTTTTGGAACAAGTTAACACTACTACTCTGAGAGCACATTTTGGTTAATGGTGTATAAAAGCAGGAACAGAATACATTTTACTTGTTATATCTATATATAAAGCTGTATGTAATACTACTATTAAATATTCTGATTCATTCTTTTTTAAAAAAATGTTTTTATTGAATTCAGAGAGGAAGAGAGGGGGGGGAGAGGAGAGAGAGAGGGAGAAAGAAAGAAAGAAAGAGAGAGAGAGAAAGAGAGAGAGGAAGAGAGAGAGAGAGAAAGAGAGAAAGAAAGGAAGGAAGGAAGGAAGGAAGGAAGGAAGGAAGGAAGGAAGGAAGGAAGGAAGGAAGGAAGGAAGGAAAGGAAGGAAGGAAAGGAAGGAAGGAAGGAAGGAAGGAAGGAAGGAAGGAAGGAAGGAAGGAAGGAAAGAAAGAAGAAAGAGAAAAGAGAAACATCGATGCGAGAGGAACATCATTGGTTGGCTGCCTCTTGCACGGCCCCTACTGGGGATCAAGCTCACATCCTGGGCATGTGCCCCTATTGGGAATTGAATCAGCGACCTCTTGGTTTTTGGGTGGGTGCTAAACCGCTGAGCCACATCAGTCGGATCTGATTCATTCTTAATCATTTTGGCTTACGTAAGAAAATGAAAAGAATTTGGTCTCTAGGATACCCTGGGTTAGTTAGGATTTAACCTCTCCTATGTACATGAACCTGTGACAGAATCTTGCAAAACATGTTGAATAAGAATAAAACAATGCAGCTGGAACTTGTGGTAGCACAGAAAATCTTCATTAAATCTCAATCTGTTCCATTAAATGTTTTGTAAGAAGCAAATCACTTTGTCTTTACTGGAAGTTTAGTGTTTTCAAAAGAATTCATCTTAAAGTCAGTGGTATCTAAAATTAAAATCCACAGGTAACACATATAATAAACATTTCATAGCTTTCCTTTTCATTTAATAAAATTTATCTCAAAGATGTTTGTTACTGAAATTGAGTAAACCATGGCTGGATAGGTGTCTTTGGATAAGTAATTTGATCTCTCTGAAGCTATCTCCACATTTGAAGGGTGTTAATCTAGTATTAATGGAGGATAGAGGGCCTCATCTCTCCCTGTTGCTAATGGGGGTGTATTTTTTTTTTTAACGATATCCCAAGAAAAGGAATTTTCTGAGACTCCCGCAGGAGGATGAGATATAGTAGAAAACTTTATTTTCATGGAATTAAATACCTGACTTTTCAAAGTGTCATTTTCTTTTGCCCAGTCATAGAAGAAGTGTAGTTGGACTTTAGCAGAGCTAAAATCAGAGTCAGTGTCCAGAGTTTCCTTTCCATGTTGCAGCCAGGTTCAGTTTAGCATCAGACTAGCTTAGTTTCTGTTTCCCGGTACAGTCCATTCGTCCATTGCATGTGGGGTCCCATGGCCATGGGCCATATGAGCGAATGCAAGAGAGCCAAGAGTCAAGAGCCACATGAGCAACAAGAGTCAAAGTCAAGTGCACCAAGAAAGGGAAACAACTCCTTTGTTTAGGAAATCATGTATTCCCAAGTTTTTAAGTGCGTGCAGTGGCTACACCCATTCTGGCCAATGATCTCTGTTCCCAAGTGTGATTGATAGGCAAGTGCCTTCTCTATGTCACCCCAAATTTATCTGGGCATACATCTATTCCTCCTTTGTCCAGTCCTCTGCCCTCAGTGTCTTGCAATGAATAGCCAGTGGTTCCCTGGGGAGTGCAAAGCTGCAGTTTCCTGGTGAAGCTGCCCAAATGACATGCCTATAATGTCTGGCCTTCTCTTTGCTTCTTTTCTGTTATTACTAACTAGCTAATTACAATGGTATCACTAGTACCCCTTTGGAATGTAAAATTATGTTATGATCTGTTATGTGCGGGCCAGGTTAAAGTTCTAAGAAAAATGACTAGATAGAAAACGCCAGAGAAAACATCCATTTTTTTTATATCAGGAGGGATCTAATTTAATACAGTTGTTCTTAGCAAAAGTAAATAAACAAACTCATGAGTTTAATAGACAGGCTTGGTTGGAGTTTAGTTTCTAGCCAGTACTGATCATTCTAATTTGAGAATAGCAAGTGAACTTAGTGAGTCATATACTTACATATTAGAGTCCAGGCACTGAGAAGATGTACATTTCTTCTACCTCCTTCTTTTCAAGAGAAAATTTGAAATTTCTTTATGAAAACAGACATTCCTCTCAATGGAAATTTACGTTATGCATACGTTTTTCTTCATGTGATAATATACTGGAACTCAAGTCCCTTTTCTTACACAAAGCACTTCTAAGCTTTTAATTTTTATGAAATTAATAATCACATTTTGAAGAAGTCATTAATTCCTCCTTTGAACCTGAAATGGGTTTGAAAAGCATTGTAGAGGAAGTGGGATTTTAGTTGGATCTAAAGGATTTGGATCAGTGGTTCTCAATTTTTCCTTCCCAGTATACCTCAAGAATGTGACTTAGGCCTGGTTGGTGTGGTTCAGTGGTAGAACATCAACCAATGAACCAGGAGGTCAGGTTCAATTCCTGGTCAGGGCACATGCCTGGGTTGTGGGCTCGAGCTCCTGTAGGGGACGTGCAGGAGGCAGCCGATCAATGTTTCTCTTTCATCATTAATGTTTCTCTTTCTCTCCTCCTCCTCTCCCTTCCTTTCTGAAATCAATAAAAAAACATATTTTTCAAAAAGGGTTGTTGTTGTTTTTTAAAAAAAGAATGTGACTTAGGCTCAAGGTAGTAATCATTTGGGAGGTGACTTTAAAAATCCCTCATAATCTGATGTATACTTCTGGAGGAACTCTATTACTTTGCACATCATTGATTTAGATGGAAGACATGAGGGAAGCATTCTAGGAAAGGGTCTAGATCACCAGATATGAGTTTGTTGAGAGGGCGAGGCATGTAACATTTAATATCACATTTAGGGAGTTCTAATATGAGCATCCTTTCAAAATCTAATCTAAAAGTTAGTTTATATTTTCTATGGTAAAATTCAACAAGGTAATGGGGTTGCCAAACTAAATGCTTTAACTTCTGTGGAGTGAACAGAGGGTAAATTTAGGAAACACTCTTCTAGATAATGTGTTTGGGTTGTTTAATATTACTTCTTACTATATGGAATGTTAGCTTCAGAGTCTTAACATACTTGTCTAACATTCTTTCCCTGTTTTCTAATCATTTGAAGATAGATATTGAAATGATGCAAATGCCCTGTTCTCTTTTTGGTGCAGTGTGTGTGTGTGTATATGTTGAGACAGGAAACTAGGGTCTCATTTAACAGATTCTCTTTGGACACAATTGAAAATCTGACCCAGTCTATTCAATATCTATTCAGTGGTGAATGATTACATATTTGAGTTTTGAGTCTTATGAGGTGATGTTGTTGATCACTGTATACAAATAACACCTAACCATGGGGACTTCAAGACATTTTAGAGCATATAATATAAAGTTCATGTATATTCTAACTTGGAGAGAAATTAGAACATAGTAAATGGAGGTAGTAGGTTGTGTAGAAAGATAAATACAGTATCTATTTATTACTACTCTTTTCCTTTATTATACCACTCAGACTGGGCCTCTTCCTTGCTGTTTTTCAAGTGCACCACAGTTCTGCCTCAGGTCTTTTGCATTTGTTTTTCCTCTGCCTTTTTCTCCAAGTGTCTGCATGGATTGCTCTCATATATCCTTTAGGTCTCAGGTCAGGGGTCACCTTTAGAGCAAGGCTTTGAATGACTGTATACTTTATTAAAATAGCAAAACCACTCCCTACACACACACTCCCCCCCACCCCCAGCATCCATTATCTCCCTTCTCAGTTTCTTTTCTTTCTCCCCTCCAATGTTTTTATCATCATCTAATATACTACATATTTTAATTACTTTTTTGCCCCCTGCACCTGCCCCCATGTAAACCTTATGAAAAGGATGTTTATCTATTATGCTAATTTATATATCCAAGAACATAGAATAGTGTCTGGTACCTGGTAAGCGCTAAATAAATATTTGTTTCATGGATGAATTTGAATATAAAGAATAATTTAAAAAGTGGCTAATCTTGTCTACTTTCTTCCAGTTTCCCATACTACCTACTGCCACCATCCTTACCTCCGGCTACTTCTAATCCAGCCTTCCTACTACTGCAGTGTAATCTTCTGTCTGATAAAACTTGCCACTTAGTAGACACCGAGTAAATATTTGTTGAATCTCTGTTAATATTATCTTCTTTCATAGATATCAGACAAGTCTAAAAGTCAGAAATGGCAATAAATTGGCAACCCCATTCTGGTTCTTGAATTATAGGTATCCTCATTTCCAAATTAATTCCAAATTTTGATGTAATGAAAAGAACCCAGTAGTAGAAACCCAGAGTTTTCCTATTCTGTGTGATTTTAGACAATATTTCTCTGTGTTTCAGTTCCTAAATTTTAAAATGACATAATATTTACTCTTCTCATCTCAAAGAAACAAGTAAACAATAGATGTGAGTAAGTTTGGAATGGTATTTAAAACTCTTAAACACAAGGTAGTATTCCAGAGTACATTTTACAACTATCAAGTACTTTTAAATAGTCAAGGCCAGCCCTAGCCGGTTTTGCTCAGTGGATAAAGTGTCAGCTTTCAGACTGAAGGGTCTCAGGTTCGATTCCAGTCAAGGGCACATGCCTGGTTTGTGGGCTTGATCCCCAGTGGGAGGCGTGCAGGAGGCAGCCGATCAATGATCCTCTCTCATAATTGATGTTTCTATCTCTCTCTCCCTCTCCCTTCCTCTCTGAAATCAATAAAAAAAGCACTTCCCGGCTTAAAAAAAACAAGATTACATAATATAACCCCTTATTTTACTAATAAAGAAATCCTTGCTTGCCTGGCTTTTCTAAATGTGAGACTAGAAATACTTTGAACGAAATAAATAGCAGTGTTATATTTTCCCTACAGGGTAAATAAATTTCATTTGGGACTCCAGTATAAAGTCTTAAACCAGACTCATGTTTTTCATTGCAATTTAGTTCTCAAATCTTATTCATGAGCCCTACCTGGTTTGGCTCAGTGGATAGAGCGTCGGCCTGTAGACTGAAAAGTCCTGGGTTGGATTCCAGTCAAGGGCACATGCCCAGGTTGCAGGCTTGATCCCCTGTAGGGGGCATGCAGGAGGCAGTTGATCAATGATTCTCTCTTATCATTGATGTTTCTATCTCTCTCTCCCCCTCCCTTCCTCTCTGAAATCAATAAAAAAAGTAGAAAAAATCTTATTCATGAGCTATAAAAATAAATGGACAGTTAATTTTCTCCTGGCAGATGACAGTAGGAGGGAGAAAGAAACATCTAATCAGTGGGATTTATGATAAATATAAACGAAGTTTATATCTAGATTGTGTTGCTTAAATCATTTCTTTCTCACTAGGCACTTCTCATTAAACTAGTTTTTGTTTTATAATAAACTCATGGATACATTCAAGTCCTTATTTAAATATGTGGGCATTTAAAAAATTGATTTTCAAAAGTTGTTTGGATGTGGTGACTTTAATATTTTTATTTTGTCATCAAATATTTTCAAGTCTGTTTATGAGGGAGAACTGATCACAAAAGACCACATATTATATGGTTCCATTTATTTTGGAAGTGTCCAAAATAGGTAAGTCTGTAGATTAGTGATTACTTAGGGCCAGGAAGGTAAGGGTGGGGTTGGGGGGTGGGGGATAGAAGAACAATGGCTATGGGGTACAAAGTCCCCCCCCCCCCCCACATAACAGGTGGGTCATGTGCCAAAGGTGTAACAGGGTTTGTGGGCTGCACATCTCACACGGCAGCGTGAACACCCAATCATCATGCCCGTGAACTACAAAAGGATCTACAATGTTTCTTTTTGAGATGATGAAAATGTTGATTGTGGTAATGGTTGCACATTTCTGTGACTATACTAAAAACTATTGAATTTTACCCTTTTAAACAGGTGAACTATATGATGTGTGAATTATATCTCAATAAAGCTGTTTTTAAAAAGCATTTATCATAAGAATTGTTTAGTGAACAATGTTATGTCATCTAAATTACCATTGGATTTTTTTGGTAATAGTGGCTAACATTTGTTGATTGCTCATTTTGTGCCAGGAATTGTGCTAAATCCTTTAAAGACTACATTTTTTTTACATTAGGCATTAGTTTCTATGAAGCTTTTCAGCAACACAGTCATCTTTGTATTCTCCAACCACAGAGCCTTACAAATGCCAAAAACTCAAAATATTTGAATGAATGATTATGTGTATGAATGAATGAATTTAGCATTCTGGCATGGCATCTCAACTCATCAGGGCATTGCTTTCTCCTTATGTTTTTAACAGTCTACTCTCAGACCTACTAAGCAATTCTAGCTCACACAGGGATTAGTGGTTATATCAAGTAGAATTTTTCTGACTTGGTTTTGCCATTTCCGTAGAAGTAAGGAAAGAGAAGGAAGAGGAGGACATTATTGTATTGTTCTCCTTCTCTTTGCTCCTTATTTCAGTAGTTGGCAACTCATCTTTAGCTTTCAGTCTTTATATTTACACCTAGTGGGAGTGTTTTAATCTTCCTGCAGATCTTCTCAAGAGAACAATAGCCCAAGAGATTTGACCTCAAGTAGTATTCACAATAGCCAAGAGGTGGAAACAAACCAAGGGTCCATTGACAGATGAGTGAACAAAATGTGGCCTACACATACAAAGGAATATTACCCAGCCTTTAAAAGGAAGGACATTCTGACACATGCTACAACATGGTTGATCCTTGAAAATATTATGCTAATTGAAAAAACCCCAGTCACAATAGAAAAAAATACTGCATGATTCCACTTAATATGAGGTTCCTAGAACAGTCAAATTTATAGAGACAGAAAGTAGAGTAGTGGTTGCCAGGAGTTTGGGGGAGAGGGAAATGGAGAGTTGTTTAATGGGTACAGAGTTTCAGTTTTGCAAAATGAAAAAGTTCTGGAAATCTATTGCACAATAATGTGAATATACTTAACACTACTGAACTGTACACTTAGAAATTATTAAAATGGTAAATTTTATGAGTTTTTACCACAATTTTAAAAAATTGAAAAACACACATAAAAACTGTTTATTTGGGAGAACACAACATGAAATCACTTTGAAAGTAATAGATAGACTCAGCTAAATTAAAAACAAACAATAGAATAAACTGTAAAACAACCCTAATTACATTTCAAAAAGGCTCACTAAGATAAACAAAACAAGCCATCATCTTTTCACTGAATCTAATTCATAGCCATGATTTTATGCTAAACGTACTGAGAAATGATTGTAGGTTTTTAAGAGGGGGAATTATGAAAATGATGTTTGAAGATGCTTACTAGAGGTCTTAAGAAGGAAGGATTAAAGCTAGTTCATAGAGAGAGCACCCTGAGCTGGAGTAGTCTAAGGAAGCTTCCATGAGGAGTCATTTGCAATGGTTCTTTTTTTTTTTTTTTTTAATTCTTGATTGTTGGAAGTATTACATTTGTCTCCTTTTTCCCCCCACTGACCTCTTCCAGCCCACTCCTGACACCCCCCCCCCCCCCATGCAATGGTTCTTAAAAGATAGGTAAGATTTAGATGGGGAGGAGGTAATTACCTTAGGTGGTTAATGAGGAGTCACAGATAAGTGAGGTACAGATAAATAAGAGAAAGTTTAAACACCAGGATAAAACATTTAAATTTGATTTGGTAAGCTTGAGAGATTCTAAATTATCATCATAATTAACATTTGCAAAATACTTCATGTTTATTATCCCATGTGAGCCTCAGAACCATTCGAGGAAAGCACTCCCACTTTACAGATAAGGAACCTGAATGTTGGGGTCCAACCCCAGCAGGTCCAGGGGTCCCCAAAGGTGTGGACGGAGTCGGCAAAGAAGGAATGACACGGAGACAGCGTTCAGTTGATCAGCAGCCTAGCCAGGTTCTAGCCACGGAGACAGCGTTCAGTTGATCTGTTTAGGTTCTCTTGCCATGCCAGGATCTCCAGCCAGGTTCTGTTTAGGTTCTCTTGCCATGTTCTCTCGCTAGGTTCTCCAGCCAGGTTCTGTGTTTTATTGTCTTGTTACATCTGTATTTATACCAGTTGATTTTAATCCTATCAATTTCTATTCCAAAGGTTAGGGCGTTTCTTATCTCCATTCCAGAGAGTAAAGATTATGTAGCTTAAGCGTGATTGTTCGTAGTTAAAGTGATTAACTACCCGCCTGGCACTTAGTTGAGGGGCTTTACTGATAAAAATCCTCACCTGGGGAAACAACCTTTGTCGGGGAGGTGGTCCTGTTTAAAACACATAGCGTTAAGAGGGGGAGCAAACATATGCCATATACGCCAGATCCCTTGAAACATAAGCTGTGCAGATGTTTCTTCCCTGCAGCGACTGTGTCAAGCAGCAAGGGTGGACCGGCTTCCGGCACCTGAAGCTCCCAGACTAGCCACCAGATTATGTTATGCTCATATAGCTTTTTGAGCAATAGAGTGATGTATGCTGTTATGACTGTGATTGTTTTTTAAAACAAATGGAACTTGGTAATTGAAGCCTACCAAAATGGAAAGAAAAGCTTTGATTTGAATTTTATGAGAGTGAAGTTATTTTTAAAAACTCGAATTGGAAGATAAGTTAGTAAATAACAACCAAGTTGTGAGTTTTAAGTTTTTCTTAGTGTTTAGAAATTGAACTCAAGAATATGTCTCTCACCCTCAATTATCTTTATTTTTGAAGCTATGAGTCAAGATTTTTTTTCTTTAACAGCACAGGGCATTTTGCAGATAGATTTGCCTATTTGCAAGTTTGTATAAACTGACTGCAACATACATACAATTAATTTCCTTGGTCTGCAACATATAACAAAATAGTAAATCTTTAGTATAACTAACTCAGTGCCCATCACAGTATCTGGCTTAATGTATGTATTTTATTATTCATTCATGAAATTCTATGAGAGTTAAGAGGAAGATAATTTATACAAAGAAAACGCAAGAGAAATTTTTAGGTGGGCAATGACATTTGGACCTTTAAGATCAGGGTGATCTTGGATATATAGAGATAGAAGGACATTCCAGGGTGAGAGAGCTGTAGGAGCCTAGACCCAGAGGCGGTACCATGTGGAGGTTATATGTAATTTACAAGCCATCCAGTTCTGTTGAGCTGCTGTTACAATGTAATGCTAAAGACATTAGAACAAAAATGATGCTAACATTACGGTGTCGGGTGAATTTCCCGCCAAAATATAAGATGGCGCGTTAAAATGCCTATATCTTTTGAAGTATGGGTTCGATTGAAATGAAATATTTGGTAATACGCAGTTACAATCGGCCCGAGTTTACACGTTTCCCGCACTCCACCGCAAATCTATATGAACCGAGTTAAAGACGGCTCCCGCGGAGTACGCGCAATTCACGCGAGCCGACTTAACTCGTTTCCCGCAACCCAAGTGCTAACAAGGTTCCTGTAGGATAAGTTGAATAAAATGAAGCATGTCCCTTGAGATTTGGTTTGTCTTTTAGGTAGGCCAAGCTATGAGAACATCAAAGATACAGTAGATGGTTTGAATAGCAAAGATAAGCAAGGTGCTTGCAGTCTCTAAGCCTTAATTTCCTCATCTTTAAAAATGAAGCTAGTAAATAACTAGATTGCAGGGTATTTTGAGGATTGAATAAAATAATGTACATGAAGAGCCCTGTTACATAAAAGGTCACTCATTTTGGTGGTTACTGATAGGATCTGCAATGAAAATAGTAATGTATTGTTTAGGGTAAAGAGATGTTTTGTTATCTAAAAGAGTCCATGGTACAATGCAGTGTAACAGCTTTATAAGTATTTTTAATTTTGGTATCAATCACACATACTCCAAAGTGCCATCTGTGTATTGTGACTACAACTTTATCTTTGAATTTCATGGTTTCATGTTTGCTCTGAATATTTCACATAAATATATAGAGGAGTAGCTGCTTATTCCACAGATTCATCATAGCAGATACCATAGAGTACAGATGACACCTTTCTACAGAAGTCCCTTATCTAGCCCCCCTATAAATTCAAATTTGAATAAATTACAAGAAGATCTTTCCAAGAGAGAGTCCATCAAGAATTTTATCGTAAGAGGTTTTAAAATTAAGGAAACTGGGGCTTAGCAAGACTTGTCTCCACAGGTAACTGATGCCAAAACTGGGATTCAATATATGTTTTCTTCTCTCCTTGACTAGGACTTTTTCCATAGAATATACCATTCTGTTTCTTATCAGGTACATCTATATAGTAAACCTGTATTGATCTTAAGAGTTGAGATGGCTGAGGAGAAAAGTTCTGTTAGAAATATTACATGGAGGAGTGATTTTTAAGTTTTAACAGCTTTTTAACAAACTTAACATCTTCTTACAATATAAGTCACATATCATACAGTTCACCCATTGAAATTGTACAATTCTATGACTTACTATATTTACAGAGATTTGCAACCATCACCACAATTTATTTTAGAAGATTTTATTACCCCAAAAAGAAACCCTACTCACTTTAACCATCATTGCCCAAACTCCCCCATTCCCACCAGCCTTAGGCAATAACTAACCTAGTTTCTATCTCTCTAGATTTTTTTATGTTCTGGACATTTTATTTAAATGAAATCATACGATATGTGGTATTTTGTGACTAGCTTCTTTCACTTGACACTGTTTTCAAGATTCATTGGTATTGTAGATGTCAGTATTCCCTTATTGCCAAGTAATATTTCATTGTATGGATATATTATATTTTATTTAACTACTCATCAAGTGATGGACCTATGAGTTGTTCCACTTTTTGATATTATGAATAATGTTGTTGTGTTTATCTGTGCACAAGTTTTTGTGTGGACATGTGTCTTCATTTCTCTTTGGTATGGACCTATGAGTGGAATTGCTAGATCATATGGTAACTTTATGTGTAATCACTGAAGAAGGAACGCACGAGGCCAGAAGGGGTAAAGAATTATGAATTTATTAGGTCATCTGGATACTAGATGGGCTGAGCCCCAATATGGCGCCAGCACTCAAAGATGGGAGTCAGAGGTTTTTAAAGGACTCTAGGCGGGCTTTTTCTGGGCAAAGAATTCTCTATGCAGGTCCGGATTCTGGGAAGCCCCGAAGAGGAGAGATAATGGTCTTAGCAAGTGGAATGTGGTCTAAGCAAGTAGAATGTCCATTGTGAAGTGGCCTAAAGGTCAGTTCCCAGGGGAGGGGATATCGATTCAATTATTTGATCAGACCTAACAGTAATCATTTGAGGAACTGCCAGACCATTTACCAAAGGGACTGCATCATTTTACATTCCTACCAGCAGTCCAGAAGGTTCCATTTTCTACACATTCTCAACAACTCTTTTTATTATCTGTCTTTTGTATTATGGCCACCCTAGTGGGTATGAAGTGGTATCTCATTGTGCTTTTGAATTGCATTTCCCTAATGGCTAATGATATTGAGCATCTTTTCATGTGCTTATTGGCCATTGGTGTATCTTCTTTTGAGAAATGTCTATTCAGGTCCTTTGCCCATTTTAAAATTGGCTTTTCTTTTTAATATTAAGTTGTAACAGTTCTTTACATATTCTCTGTACAGATACCTTACAAGATAAATTATTTGCAAAAGTTTTTCCCATTCTTTGGGTTTTCTTTTCACTTTCTTGTGTTCTTTGAAGTGCTTATGCTTTTGGTGTTACTAGTATATCTAAGAAACCATTGATTAAATCCAAGGTAACAAAGAAAACCCATGTTCTAAAAGTTTTATAGTTTTAGCTTTTATATTTAGATGCTTGATTCTTTAAAAAAAAAAAATCCTCACCTGAGGATATGGTTTTCATTGATTTTAAGTGGGGGGGGGGGGGGGGGGGGGGGGGGCGGGGGGAAGGGAGGGAAAAGAGAGAGAGAGGAGAGAGAGAAGAGAGAGATATCAGATGCTTCCCGTAAGGCAGCCTAGGTATGTGCCCTGACTATAAATTGAATCCACCATCTTTTGGTGTACAGGATGATGCTCCAACCAATTGAGCCACACTCTTTGATTAATTTTGAGTTAATTTTTGTATATGGTGCGAGGAAGGGGCAGCTTCATTCTTTTGCATGTTAATAGCCACTTCTCTCACTACCATTTGTTGAAAAGACTACTCTTTTCTCCATTGAGTTGTCTTGGCAAAGAAAATGATTCTTAACCACTGTTGTTGTTTTTGTAATCCTCACTAAAGAATAATGATGTTTTTTATTTATGTATTTGTTTATATTTTTATTCTCAGTGGAGGACTTGCTTAGAGAGAAGAAAGGTGGGGGTTGGGGAGACAGAGAAAGAGAAAAAGGAAGAGAGAAAAAGAACATCTATCCATTGTTTCCCATACACATCCCAACCGGGAATAGAACCCACAACTTAGGTATGTGCCCTGACTGGGAATCAAGCCTGCAACCTTAGGGTGTACGGATGATGCTCCAACCAGCTGAGTATCCTGGCAGGGCCTTAACTATTGTTTCCAAATGAGAGATATAAAATGACAGAAATGAAAGCATTCTAGGGAAATTATGCAGATAGAGAGTGTGAGGTCAAGATACTTAGATCCAAGAGTCCTTTTCCTGAGGCTGAAAGTTGTAAATCATAAGTAATAGATGCAACATCTGCTGAGAAGGAATTACAGTATGGAATTAGAGAGTGAAGTTGTAGTGGTAGATGCCTATCTTGAAATGGCCTGATGATCTCAACCTCTTCTGTTGAATTAAGTCATGGAATCTTCAGTGAATAGGATGAGTGAATAGAGAAACTTTGAGAGAAGTTTAATATGCAAAAATTGCTGTAAATTTATAAAATAAAGAGAGCCAGAGTGGCTCAGTTGGTTGGTCCATTGTCCTGTATATTCCCAGGAATATACATGGCACATTACCTGGGTTGCAGTTCGCATACAGAAGGCAGGCAGTCAGCCGATTGATTCTTTCTTACATTGATGTTTTTCTCTCTCTTTCTTTGTCTCTGTCCCTCTGTCTGCCCCCCCCCCCTCCCGCTCCCGGCCCCTCCCACTTTCTCTAAGCATGTCCTCAGGTGAGGATTAAAAAAATAAAGCCCTGGCTAGTTGTTTGTCAGTGGTTAGAGCATCAGCCCTTGCACTGAAGGAAGGATCGCAGTTTCAATTCCCGGTCAAGGACACATACCTGGGTTGCAGGTTCAATCCCCAGCCCTGAGGCAACCAATAAGTATGTGTCTTATCAAATCTATGTTTCTCTCTCTCTCTCTCTCTCTCTCTCTCTCTCTTTCTCCTCCCCTCCCTCCCTCTTTCCCTCCTTCCCTCCCTCCCCTCTCTAAAAAACCAATGGAAAAAATATCCTCGGGTGAGGATTAACAACAACAAATATAAAAAAGAAAAGTGGTTGAGATTGTGCGTGAAAAATATGTTATAATTTTACTAGAGGCCCAGTGCATGAAATTCATGCACGGGTGGCAGGGGGTACCTCAGCCTGGCCTGCGCCCTCTTGCAATCCGGGACCCCTCAGGGGATGTTGGGCCTAAACCAGCAGTCAGACATCCCTCTCGCAATATGGGAAGCTGCATGCACCAGTGACCATACTTTTCATACAGGTGAAAGGCATCTTGCTGTTGTATGAGTAGCTACATTTTTTTACCCTGATTATAAAAAGTAGTACATAACATGTTCCTTCTGAGGCAGTAGTACCATTTTCCCCATCTTATGGGTAGAAAAACTGAAGCAGAGAGAAGTTAAGTAATTGGCTTTGTCACACAGTTATAAGTGTCAGAATCAGTGCTGACCACAAAATGTGCAAGCCAGAGTCCATGCATGTCATCACTGCATCATCCTGTTTTTTCAGTGTTAGAGTAGCCTTGCCAGGTTTTAATATTTAAATCTAAGAGACTGTTCCCAATATATAGGGTAGGGTCCCTAGGCCTGGCCGGTGATCAGGGCTATCTGTGGTGCGACCGGCAGGCAGGGTGATTGGTGGGGGGGGCCCACTGGCACCCACCTTGGCTGGCGGCCTGGTGCCGCCCACTGGCTGACCCCGCCCCCTGATCACACCGCTGGTTGCCTCCCGGCTAGGGGCAGCTTCTTTGTTGAGCATCTGCCCCCTGGTGGTCAGTGTGTGTCATAGCGACCGATCGTTCTGCCATTTGGTCTATTTGCATATTAGGGTTTTATTATATAGGATTTTCTTCAAATAAACACAGAAACACAGTATAGGCCAGTGGTCGGCAAACTGCGGCTCGCGAGCCACATGCAGCTCTTTGGCCCCTTGAGTGTGGCTCTTCCACAAAATACTGACTTCTGCGCATGGGCCACGAAGTTCAATCGCACTGTACATGCGCGCCCGCATGTGGTATTTTGTGGAAGAGCCACACTCAAGGGGCCAAAGAGCTGCATGTGGGTTGCAAGCTGGAGTTTTGTGCCCCCGGGGAAAAGGGGATGACCTGAATGGCAAAGTACTGGAAAGAATGTTATTGAAGAGTCAGAATTCCTTGGTTCTGATCCTAATCTATACTAGGTGTGTAACCTTGACTACGTCACTTACCCTTCAGAATAGTATTTTGACATTTACTGAAGCGCTACCATATTCAGGACTTTGTGTAAGCTTCAGTCTCCTCTCTTGTAAAATAGAACTGATGTCAAATTAATTACTTTGAAAACTTACGAAATAATCATATACAGAGAAGGGATTATTATGTTTGAAATTTGGAAGTTCAGTGTAGTTAGTAGGAGCAGCTGATAGTTTGTGTGTCTGTGCTCAAAAGAGTTCTGCAAGGTGTGTTATATCCTTATTTTGATAGTGAAGAAACTGATGTTCAGTGATTATGAAAGTTGTACAGTCAATAATCAATAGAGCAGTTATTCTAATCCAGTTCTGCATGATTTCTTTGTACCACCCTAACTTTGGCTTGAAAGATCCTAATGTGTGAAGGAGGAGGTGGGGAGGGAATAGGGTAGCACCAATGAGATTTAAGTTAGACATATATATGCTTAAGATGTAATTCCAAAGGGCTAACTAGTCCTAAGATTGGTGATCTCACAGGTGAGGTGGAACAGTGTCATACGTTAAGGTCAAAGGTATATCCCAGTTGATTAACGTGTAAGTCCCAGAAAGAGCTAGATGTTACGAAGCACAGTTGTATACGAGTTTATCCTTGTGTCTGCTGGAATCTTGGAAATTTTTGTTCAGGAGGCAGGGGAAGACAGAACACCAGTGAGGTAATGAAGTCAAGATGGAAAGCAGAGGTAAGTGCAAGAGGCCAAAATAATGCTAGAGCTTGTGGAGGTGAGTAGACTTTGCCTTGAATCATGAGGCAGTCATTTCTTAGAATTCTCTTATTCATATCCTTTGAAGACCCTTTTCATCTCACCAATAAGATGACCGTGGTTAATTTCTAAGTGTCATGTAGCTCAGCATCTTTTGAATACTTCATAGTTCTGATCTCTCAGCCTCTGCACTCTTCTTATCCTTTCCATGGTCGAGAAACATTATTTGGGAATATAAAACCAATAGACCAGGAAAAGAGTACAAGAAAGGAGCAGACCAATTTTTATTCTTTGATTTATCTTGTGCCATTATCTTCCTAAGGACAGGTACAAAGTTCAAGCTTCAGTTCTTATCTTGCTGCTGTTACTAAATTATTAAACAGCAGACATGCTTCTTTTTGATGGCGTTTAGCTGTTGGAGATATCGTCACCTGGCACAGGGGAAGCAAAGAACTTTGATCTCTAATTATGATTTGCAAACTTTCAGTTTCTGCATAGAAATCCATGATGATTGGTGTCTGTGAGAATATATCTGTGATAAAAATATGTATAGGAAAGGTAACTAATATACAGGATGGGACAGAGGTAGATTTACAGTCGTGAGTATGTGAAACACAGAGTTTATTCCTGGATTATTATTGTATTATTTTCCATATGAACAACTATAAATCAACTTTTGCCCTACTCTCTATATTGAGCCCATGCTTTATGTGAGGTAGTCTGAAGTACTTGAAAATGAAGTAAGAGTATCAGAGGTTACAAAGGCCTAAGCTGTTTTTGTTTATACTGTCTGCTTCTCAGAAATGGCAGAACTGGGTTTCAGAAGAAAGGACAGTTGAGTTGAGAAACATCAAGAGAAAGGTAATGCTGTGTGCTAATTTTGCATGCACATGTGTGTACATGTATAATTTAATAAATAGGAAAAGAAGGAACCAAACATATGATTCTTTTATCCCCCTTTTTTTAAAAAAGAGAGAGTAGAAGGGAGAGGGGGAGAGAGAGAGAAACATTGATGTGAAAGTGAAACATTGATCAGCTGCCTCCTGCACACCAGCTACAGGGGATCGAGCCCCAAACCCTGGCACGTGCCCTGCCCAGGAATCGAACAGCAACATTTCAGTGCATGGGATGACGCCCAACCAACTGAGCCACATCGCCAGGGCAAAAACTCTTAAAATATATTAAATGTTTTCTTAACAATAGAGCTTCAGAATACTGGAAGAAAAATGGACAAAGCTGAAAAGAGAAATAAATCCATAATTATAGACTTCAACACCCCTTTCTTGATCTATAGAACCTAGTAGGCAGAAAATCAACAAGGATATAGAACTAACAGCACCTTCCACCAACTGGATTTTTTAAATGGAACACTTCAACAACATCACAATACGTATTATTTTCAAGTGTCCATGAAATAGTCATCAAGATAGGCCATAACATGGGTTGTAAAATCAACCCCAAATAAATTTAAAAGCATTGAAATAAATTATGTTCTTGGACCATAGGAGAATTAGATTAGGAAATAGTAACATAAAGATAACAGGAAAATATCCAGACATTTAGAAATTAAACAGTATACATTTTTTATTTATTTATTTTTTGTTTTGTTAATTCTCACCTGAGGATATTTTTTCCATTGATTTTTTATTTTTTATTTTAGAGAACGTAGAAGGGAGGGGGAGAGACAGAGAGAAAGAAACATCAGTGTAAGATAGACACATCAGGCCTGCAACCAAAGTGTGTGCCCTTGCCCGGAATCGAACCGAGACCCTTCAGTCCTTGGGCCAACATTCTAACCACTGAGCAAAACCTGCTAGGACTAAACAGCATACTTTAAAATAATCCATGGGTCAAAGAGGAAGTCTCAAGGGAAATTAGAAAATATTTTGATCTGAAAAAAAATGAAAATACATTATATCAAAATTTTGAGGATGCTAAAGTAGCACTTAGAAGGAAATTTGTAACACTGAATTCTTATATTGGAAAAGGAGAAACTTGTCAATTCGATTATATAAGCATCAGTCTTAACAAACTAAAAAAGAAGAGTAAAATCCAAAGCAAGCAGAAAAAAGGAAATTAAAATAAAGATAAGAGCAGTCAATGAAACCTAAAATAGAGAAAAACAATAGATTCATAGAAAAGATTAATAAAATTGATAAATTTCTAGCAAAATGATAAAAGACAAAAACTACTGCCCTACCTGGTTTGGCTCAGTGGATAGAGCGTCGGCTTCGGACTGAAGGGTCCCGGGTTCGATTCCGGTTCAGGGCACATACCTCAGTTGCAGGCTCCTCCCTGGGCTGAGCCCTGGTCAGGGCTCGTGCAGGAGGCAACCAATCGATGTGTTTCTCTCACATTGATATTTCTCACTGTCTTTCCCTCTCTCTTCCACTCTCTCTAAAAATCAATGGAAAAAATATCCTCTGGTGAGGATTTTAAAAAAAAGACACTAATATTCCCTGTGTATCATAAAACCAATCAAAATTTCTTTTGATAGTCTAGATATCAACACAAAAATTTGTGTTCAAAGTAAATTATTCTTTCAGAGGCCCTGATGAAATGACCTAAAGCAAAAGTTATTAAATATGGGAAACTGCATATCTAGTATTTAAAAACTACCTGTTTTGAAACTATTCAGTAACAATTTTTTTTCTATTTGTTTCCTAGACTTAAAGAAAAATAAGATGCTGGAATATATATATATGGCTAATATGCAAAGTGTCCCCTCGGGAGTTCAACTGGGAGACCGGGAGTTCGATCACTCGCTATGATGTGCACTGACCACCAGGGGGTGGTGCGGAATGAAGGAAGGCCCCGGCCAGCAGCCGGAAGGCCCCAATGGTCCCTGATCACCAGCCAGGCTTAGGGACCCTACCCATGCACGAATTTCGTGCATTGGTCCTCTAGTCTTTAAATTCTTTTTTAAAAAATATTTTTTTATTGATTTCAGAGAAAAAGAGAGAGGGAGAGAGAGATAGAAACATCAATGATGAGTGAGAATCATTGATCAGCTGCCTCCTGCACGCCCCACACTAGGGATCAAGCCCACAACCTAGGCATATGCCATGACTGGGAATCAAACCATGACCTTCTGGTTCATAGGTCGATACTCAACAACTAATCCACACCAGCCGGGCTAAGTAAGAATCTTAAAGAATGGGAAAATTGTATTAGGAATTGTAAGATTACCTATTAGGTGTTTGGAGGCAAATATAGGTCTCAAAAACCTTTATCAGAAATTTGGAATTTGACAAATTATCATATTACTAGAGGCCCAGTGCATGAAATTCATGCACTCAGAAGGGTCCCTCAGCCTGGCCTGTGCCCTCTCGCAGTCCAGAAGCCTCGGGGGATGTCCGACTGCCATGGAGGTGGGAGAGACTCCCGCCACTGCCACTGTGCTCACCACCTGTGAGCCGGGCTTCTGTCTGAGCAGTGTTTCCCCTATGGGAGCTCACTGACTACCAGGGGGCAGCTCCTGTGTTGAGCATCTGCCCCCTGGTGGTCAGTGCGTGTCATAGCAACCGGTCATTCCACTGTTTGGTCAATTTGCATATCAGCCTTTTATTATATAGGATGTATATCTCCTTTTTAAATCTAGCAGCGAATTAATATTTATAAAATTAAAGCTAGTGTATCTTGTAAATGAAAAGCCTTTCTTTTATTTCCTTTATTTGCTTATTTCTTATTTCTCCCCACCTCACTTATATGATGTATTAACAGACCCTTTTTTTGCTTCCTCAGTATATGTCAGATAACATGTATTAGGCACTTGTTGTCTACTATCTTGCATGGACTACTGTAATAGCCTCCAAAGTTCTCTTCATACACGTACCCTGTCCCTTATTCACTCCAGGGTTGTCTGTTCTTTACTCAGAGTGATCCTGTTAAAATCTAAATCAGAGCCTATTCCTACTCTGCTCAAGACTGCCAGTGACTTTCTTATGGTACCTACAATGTCCTATATAAGTTTGACCTGCTTCCCACAAACAAACCTCTCTGTCCTTATTTTTTATCTTCTCCTCCCTTGTTCATTCAACCTCCTTGGCATATCTTGTGCACACCAAACCCATTCCTATCTCAGGGCCCTTAAACTTGATATCTCTCCCTGGAACTCCCTTTCCCAGATATCCATATGGTTATATTCAGATCTCTGCTCAGATGTTATTTTATCAGAGAGGTCCCATCATCCTCTGTCTCTTTTATTCTGCTTCATATTTCTTCATAGCACTTATCATTAATGACTATATTATATATCTATTGTATTTGTTTATTGGCTGTCTTCCCCATGTATGATGTAGGCATAATCTGTTCTCTGATGTTGCTCTAGAGCCCAGAACAGTGCCTTAAATATTTGAATAAACAGCTCAGTTCAAGTTCTACCTCTAACTTTGAAGCTATTCTCCAATGCAGAGTCATCTACTTTTCCTCGTTTTTCTGAACATCATTATAGTGCTCCTGTTCTGTCTCCACTGATTCTTTAAAGATTGAGCTCTTATCGTGTGTAGAGTCGGTGTGGCTTTAAATCCCAGCCCTGCCATGTAGCCATATAACTGGCTAAGTTACTTACCTCTCTATTCTATTTCTCTGCATGTAAAATGGCAATAATGAGTAGTACAATTGGAAGACAGGGGAGATAGAATGGGAATAGTGGGCAGAGACCTAATTATCACTTTCTTTGTGTGACATAGCTGTTTGGATTTTTTCATGTAAGTAACAGAGAGCTTTGACAGATTTTTTTTTTAAGCGTTTGTATGACAGGATAAATTTTCTGTTCATTTAAAATTTTAACTTCATTCAATCTGTGTTAATTCTGAACTATTAAAGAACTTCTTACAAATTTACCTTTCTGTTTGTGCTGTCATGCAGTTTTTGTTCATTTCCATGTCCTGTGTTTACTGCTGTTACCTGGCTAAGTTTTATGTGTTAAAAAGATTGGGGCCGTGGCCGGTGTGGCTTAAGTGGTTAGAGCCTCGGCCCATGCACCATACACCAAAGGGTCGCAGCTTCCATCACAGGTGTCTCTCTCACATCAATGTTTCTTTCCCTCCCTCTCTCCCTCCCCCTCTTTCTCTTCCTTCCTCCTTCCCTCCCTTCCACTCTTTCTAAATATCAATGGAAAAAATAGTATCCAGTGGGTAATAACAACAAAAATAAATAAAATAAAAAAAGATTGGGTCATTTTTGGTCTGAAGTTGAACTTTCATAATGTAAGGGAAACCACAAATGTCAAGGATTATCTACATTGCACTGTTTTCTCTTGACAAAAATTTCATGTTCTGGCTCCTTTTCCTTTTTAAGATATTTTATTTTTTCCCTTATTCAAGGAAAAATTTCTAATAGTATACTTGTATACTTTCTTGGTGACCTAAAAAGAAATAATAATGTGCATTAGGTTTGTAACAACCTTTGCCTTTTGGGTACATGTGAGAAATGAGATTATTTGCCATATCTTCATTTCTGGCATATATCTGTTACCAAAAATATTTTTTCAGAACATTCTCCCTACTCCATTGTAAAAACACAGAGAAGGGATTCTTTAGCTAGGTCACAACGTCCGGAAGACTGTGTCTTGTCTCAGATTAGAATCAGTATATTATATATGATACAAATCGAATTAACCAATAGTTCTTCAATTTTTTTTTTCCTCCAGACACAAAATATGTTCAGGGAGAAAAGTTCTTTCCTAACTTTTAATATTTTGTGCTGCCTATGTTTGGGATTCAAAGTATTTTTGGTGCTTATTGCTTAACTGGGCTGAAGATTATCTCATGTGACAGCAGAGATCTCTTGTTTTGGAATTGCCATTACTTTCTAGAACAGCCAGTCTGTACAGCGGCCAACATGCCCTGGATCCTCCTGCTTCATATTACAGTGATACTGCTTTGTCAGGGTAGAATTCAGCCTCACAGGGCTGGAGTCAGTCTCTGCTGACCTCATGCCACGGTACAGCATGTTCAAATCTGGGAGAAACCTGAGGGTTATTTGGCATATTCCACCTCCTCCTCCTTCACAAGCATGGAACCCTCACTCTCCTCGGAAACCGTATGTTGTATATGTGTGTGTATCTGTCTCTTTTTTAAAAATCTATCCTTAATTCTACAATTCTATAGCTTTAAGTGGGGGCTGGTTGAATATACAGACACAGGAAATGCTTTGAGCTGCTGGAACTTAGCATTTTTCAGCAGTTGATTTCAGCCACGGCATTTTGCTATTTTTGGACTGACTTGTGTGAAGTTGCAATAATCGAGAAGCATGTTACGTGTTTTCTAGTAGTTCATTTTACCCATAGCTATTTGGGCAGAAAGGACAGAGTGCTCTTTAGCTGTGTGGAAATGCTCAGATCCTACTGGAGTGTCCCGACTCTTGTATGATGGGCTGCTTCAGTGCAGAGTCAATGTTGTCCTCAGGCTAAATAGTTACCAGAAAATAAGTGTTTTCTTCAGTGAACAAAAGAGTTTGGTTTGCTTTTTGCAGCTTGGGTTAAATTTGAAGGTGCCAGGTATGCATAACAAATAAGTATCTGGATTAGAGCCATTTGAAATATTACTCGCATTAAAAAAGGTTATTACCACCGAGCTACTTGTTTTCAGTGTATTTTTTACCTAAGAGTTGGCCAATTTCTGAATTGTAAAGCAGTATGTACATATCTCAGTGCTAAGTTCATGTCTCTAGGTTAGCAGAACAGGTCCCTGAAATACAACTGGATAGGAGGATGATCCAGCTTTATGCAACACAGCGCCATTTTCACATTTCACCCATATCTTTGAGTGGAAAACAGCCTAAAGCTTGATTTTTACCATGCTTTTTTGAGTTGATTTTATAAATGATACATAGGTATTTCTAAGAGACTAATGCTAAAGCGAAGTAGATTCTTTATAGTTTCTGATACTGAAGTTAATGTACACTAATATTGTTTGCTGTTGAGACATTGGATTTAAGATCCAAACAGATTTTTCACTCTGAAGTTTGATGTTAAATTACTCTCATCCCTTATGGTTGATTGTTTAAATGCTAACTTTGTTAACAGATTTGTGTCTCTTATCTGTACCTTTTTTTTCCTGTTGTTTCTGTAATCTTGGGTTTTAAAATTCTGGCACATCTTTGCTTATTCTGAACTAATAAAAGGTCAGTTTACTTATCTGTGTTTTATTAAGAACTAGAGGCCCAGTACACGAAATTCATGCACTCAGCGGGGGAGTGGGGTCCTTCAGCCCGGCCTGTGCCTTCTTGCAGTCCGGGAGCCCTTGGGGGATGTCCTTAGCGCCGCTGCGGAGGTGGGAGCCGCCACTGTGCTCACCAGTGTGAGCCCAGCTTCTGGCTGAGTGGCGCTCCCCCTGTGGGAGTGCACTGACCACCAGGGGGAAGCTCCTGCGTTGAGCGTCTGCTCTTGGTGGTCAGTGCACATTCATAGCAACCAGTTGTTCTGTCGTTCGGTTGATTTGCATATTAGCCTTTTATTATATAGGAGATAGTCCAAGGTTGAATGGGTGGTCAGAAGGAAAGAATTCTTAGGAGAGCCCTGAAAGAATAGGGGGTAGAGACTGACTGTAAAACAGAAGTTAACTGCTTTTTCTCCATTATTGACAGTCCAAAGGGAGGAGGAAAATGTAAAACATTTTTTAAACATGCTTAATTGATTTTATTTTCTCCATTGATTCCATTAATCCATGAGAAGAGAAAGTTTGTTAAAAAAACAAACAAAAAAACTTAGGCCCAGCCAGTGTAGCTCAGCAGTTGAACATCAGCATATGAACTGAGAGGTCACGGTTCAATTCCAGGGCACATGCATGCAGGAGGCAGCCAATCAATGATTCTCTCTCATCATTGATGTTTCTATTTATCTCTCCCTCTCCTTTCCTTTCTAAAAGCAATAGAAATATATTTAAATAATAAATACATGAATTGATCAGTCATAATACCTGAGTAAATGATTGTAGATTAAACTGTTTCCTTGCTTCCCTACCCATGTCTCTCTCTTGCTCAAACTATTATCAGCTCTGATGAACTAAAATACTCTTATTGAAACAATATTTAAAATGTTCAGAAATGAAAAAATAAAATGTTCAGATATGAGGTACTTGCTCCAGCATCTGGAATTCTTAATAAAACTATCTGGTATATCAAACTGCTAAAGATTAGAGTTCAATTATGAACTCTTTGTATGAAATTGCAACATGCTTTGTGAAGAGTTCATACTAAACTTCAGAATGAACATTTTAAAGAAATACTCAAGAAGGGAAAATGTATCTGATTCTAGAAAAAGACTTTTAGAAAAGTGGGACACTATAGAACCCATTCTGTAAATGTTGAATATATCTATATTTTTAATTGCTAATTATCTACTTTTATTTGTGTCCTTTTTAAAAAAAATTATCTTTATTGTTGAAAGTATTACAGATGTCCCCCTTTTCCCCCCCATTCACCCCCTCCACCGGCCTTCACTACACTGCTGTTAGTATCTATGGGTTATGCATATATGCATATATGTTCTTTGACTAATCTTTCTCCCACCCCTTACCCCCGCCCACACCTTCCCTGTAAGATTCATCAGTCTGTTCCATGCTTCTGTGTCTCTGGATCTATTTTGTTCATCACTTTATTTTGTTCATTGGATTCCACATATAAGTGAGATCATGTGATACTTGTCTTTCTCTGACTGACTTATTTCACTTAGCATAATACTCTCCAGGTCCCTCCATGCTGTCTCAAAGGGTAAGAGATCCTTTTTCACATCTGCATAGTATTACTTACCTATATTTTAAACACATTAGATTATACTATCCCCAGATGTTGACCAGTTCTAAAGATTAGTAATTCCCTTTCTTAATAACCCTGCAACAATATACATATGTTAAAATCATGTATGTGATGCAAATAGTCCAGACAATTTCTTGGCAATGTTGACATTGCCTCGTTTTCTATACAAATGCCCAGAATTTACAATGGGAATTTAGAACATGCATGTGAGGTCACTTGTCATATATAGATGCTATGCCTTTTGAATAAGTGTTATTTACATTGGGTTATCACTATATTAAATAGTGAACTTTTGAAAGATAAAATAAAACTCCCCTCACACCTTCAAACTGCTGCTGTCCTAAATCTCATCATTCTATAGGGTTCAGAGTGCCACATAAAGGTCAAATCCCATAGAAACAATGCAAAGGTCTGCCCATCTTATTTCACAGGATTCCTTTTTAATTGAATTCTATTCAAAAGTAATAGCTAGGATAGTGATTTGATGAGAATTATACAACACTACATCAAGAGACTATTTCAAGCCGAAACCGGTTTGGCTCAGTGGATGGAGCGTCGGCCTGCGGACTGAAGGGTCCCGGGTTCGATTCCGGTCAAGGGCATGTGCCTGGGTTGCGGGCACATCCCCAGTGGGAGATGTGCAGGAGGCAGCTGGTCGATGTTTCTCTCTCATCGATGTTTCTGGCTCTCTGTCTCTCTCCCTTCCTCTCTGTGGAAAATCAGTGGAATGTATTAAAAAAAAACAAAAAAAACAAAGAGACTATTTCAAGTTGTAGTGTTTCCCTATTCTCGGTGCTCAAAATGCCTTTATTTCCTCTTTAAAATTAATAAACTCATGTGACTGTATAAAGGTTGGAGGGAAAAGGTCAAGAACTCCAACTTCAAGCTTAAAACATTTGCTATAAGTTATTTTAATTTATACCAGAAATGATTAAATGCCAGCTCCATTATATTCTATCTGGAACAGAGGGGAGTGTAAACCAATCATTTGTTCATTCATTGAACAATTATTGAGTCTGCTGTGTATCAGCGTTTAGAGTTTGAGATGTGTTTGGGATAGATCAGCTAACAATACAGATATATTCTCTGTCCTCATGCAGCTAAAATTCTAGTTGGGGAAGATGACGACAAATATAAGCCTAATGAAAATAACAAGGATAGGTAAGGGAGATTGGAAGTTATGGGAGTAGACGGCCATTTTTAATGTGATAATAAGGGTAAGCCTTATAAAAAAGAAACATTTGAAGAAGGGCTTAAAAGACCAGTAAAATAAAATAGGAATATTTGAGATGTATAAGGCCAGGAAATATGATTAGAATATGGTCTTTAATTCTCACTTGCTCTTAATGAAAAGTGTAGTTGTTGTTTTTAAGTCTGAGGATAGTAGAGTATACACACTGTTTAGGTTGGTATTTGGGTGGAAGAAAGTATTTTATGTTCAATGGAAACTTGTGAGGGAAATTTTATAATGAATCATTTCTTCGGAGTGTAGAAGCCTAATTCAAGTTGGCTTTTCTTTCTCCTGGTGGTTCCTCATACATATTGTCTAATTTGAAAAATCAAGGCACATTTTAATTATGCTACGATTCTAAGTTCAGAGAAGAGGTTTTTATGGAGGTCCAAAGAAGCTCACAGGAATATGTATGGTCAAGTTACATATCAAACAATGGTCAAGTTTACCCATCATTAAAGGAATGCAATTGATAATTAAAATGAGATCTTGCCGCCCGCCCAGCGTAGCTCAGTGGTTGAGCGTCAACCTATGAACCAGGAGGTCACAGTTTAATTACCGGTCAGGACACATGCCCGCGTTGCAGTCTTGATCCCCAGTGTGGGGCGTGCAGGAGGCAGCCAATGGATGATTCTCTCTCATCATTGATGTTTCTTATCTCTCTCCCTCTCCCTTCCTCTCTGAAATCAATAAAAGTATATTTTTAAAAAAGAGAGATCTTGCCTTAGCCGTTTTGACTCAGTGGTTAGAGCATCTGCCCAAAGACTTTCAGCTGGCCCGGCCGGTGTAGCTCAGTGGTTGAACATCGACCTATGAACCAGGAGGTCACAGTTTGAGTCCCGGTTAGGGCACATGCCCCTGGGCAGTCAATCAGTGATTCTCTTTCATCATTGATGTTTTTTATCTCCCTCTCCCTTCTTCTGAAATCAATAAAAATATATTTCAAAAAATAAATGAATAAAAAATGAAGTATTTTTTTAAGAATAGAAATGAAAATAAAATACATTTTCCTAAGGTTCTCAGAAATGGACAGAGACTCAGGTCTTAAACTTTGCATATATCCTCTGTTTCTAGTCAGTTATTACATTTTAAAAAGCAATTTCTTAACTGTTCTGTTTCTTTCTCTCACTGTCTAGCCAGAGTAATTTTAATTTAGAACATCTCAGAATTTTTTTCTTAAGTAGCCATTTTAAGTCTAGTATGATATTATTAATTACTAGTGGCCTGGATTCATGCACATTGAAAGGAAATTAAAAGGTGGCTGGTGGGGTGGGGCGGGACTGGGCAAGACGGGCTGGACATGCCCTGGAGCCAACATCCTGCAGTCCCTCCCTGGCTGACCGCACCTGGGGTGGCGCTTCGGCTTGAAGGGCGTCTGTGAAGTGGGCGGGGTCACTCCGGCAGGTGGGGTCCCTTGGCCTGGCCTGCGGGGATGGGGCTGAAACCGGCTCTCCAACATCCCCCGAGGGGTCCCAGAGTGGGAGAGGGCACTCTGCAAAGTTGCTGTCGCTCAGCAGTTCCTACATTGAGCATCTGCCCCCTGGTGGTCAGTGCATGTCATGCCAGTTGGCCGGTCAGCCGGTCACTTAGCCTTTTATATATATACTAGAGGCCCGGTGCACAAAAATTTGTGCACTCGGGGGTGGGGGGGGTCCCCCAGCCCGGCCTGTGCCCTCTCACAGTCTGGGACCCCTCGGGAGATAACGACCTGCTGGCTTAGGCCTGCTCCCGGGTGGCAGAGGGCAGGCCCAATCCCTAAGTGCAGCCCCTGGTCAGGCTCAGAGCAGGGCTGATTGGGGAGTTGGGGCGCCGCCCCGTCATGCACAGAGCAGGGCGGATCGGGAGGTTGCGATGCCACCCTCAGTCACGCTCAGGGTAAACTGATTGGGGAGTTGGGGCGCTGCCCCCTGTCACTCACAGAGCAGGGCCCATCAGGGGGGTTGGGGCTCCGTACCCTGTCACACACAGAGCAGGGTCGATCAGGGGTTTGGGGAGCTCCCCCCTGTCACGCACAGAGCAGGACTGATCAGGGGGTTGAGGAGCTCCCCCCTGTCACTCACAGAGTAGGGCCGATAGGGGAGTAGGGGCACCGCCCCCTGTCACACACAGAGCAGGGCGGATCAGGGGGTTGGGCGCTGCACCCTGTCACACTCAGGGCAGGGCCAATGGGGAGGTTATGGCTCTACCCTGTCACACACAGAGCAAGACCCGTGGAGGGGGGTTGGGGCGCCACCCTCTATTACCCACAGAGCAGGGCCGATGGAGAGGTTATGGTTCTACCCTGTCACACACAGAGCAGGGCCCGTGGAGGCGGGAGGTTGGGGCACCGCACCCTGTCACACACAGAGCCGCAGGGCAATCAGGGGATTGGGGAGCTCCCCCCTATCAGGCACAGAGCAGGGCTGATCAGGGGGTTTGGGTGCTGCCCCCTGTCACGCTGATTCGGTGCCGGGACCTCGCTCTCTGCCGCTGATCCCAGTGCCGGGAGGCATATTACCCTTTTACTATATAGAATAGAGGCCTGGTGCACGGGTGGGAGCTGGCTGGTTTGCCCTGAAGGGTGTCCTGGATCAGGGTGGGGGTCCCCACTGGGGTGCCTGGCCAGGCTGGCTGAGGGGCTGAGGGCTGTTTTCCCGCTGGCAGTTGACTAAAAGCTCCCAACCGCTCCTTGTTTTCTTTTTTTTTTTTTTTTTATTCTGGGCCAGCTTTAGCTCTGAGGCCTCGCTGCTGAAAACATGGATACAATGTTGCGGTCCGGGGCTGACTGAAAGCCGGGTTTGTTTAGCTTCTTATTTGCAACATAGTAATAGTTGCTTAGAGTTGCAGTTGAGAGTCCGGCAAGTGAGGCGGGGAACGTTGGAGTCTGCAGTTCCTGGAGGAAGCAAGCCTCCCTGCTCGCTTCAGTGCATGGCTGCCGGCCGCCATCTTGGCTGACAGTTAATTTGCATAAGGATACGCTGATTAGCCAATGGGAAGGGTAGCGGTCGTACGCCAATTACCATGTTTCTCTTTTATTAGTGTAGATACTAGAGGCCCGGTGCACAAAAATTTGTGCACTCGGGGGTGGGGGGTCCCTCAGCCCGGCCTGTGCCCTCTCGAATTCTGGGACCCCTCGGGGGATGACCACTTGCTGGCTTAGGCCTGCTCCCTGGGGGATTGGGCCTAAGATGGCAATCGGACATCCCTCTGGCAGCCCGGCAGCCCTCGGGGGATGTCCACTTGCCAGCGGGGAGCAGACCTAAGCTGCAGTCAGACATCCTTACGCTGCTGAGGAGGCAGTAGAGGCTCCCACCACCACCACTTTACTGGCAGCCATCAGCCTGGCTTGTGGCTGAGCAGAGCTTCCCCCATGTGAGAGCGCACTGACCACCAGAGGGCAGCTCCTGCATTGAGCGTCTGCCCCCTGGTGGTCAGTGTGTGTCATAGTGACCAGTCATTCCCAGTCTTTCTGCTGTTAGAATCAGTTTGCATATTACCCTTTTACTATATACGATCGAGGCCTGGTGCACGGGTGGGGGCCAACTGGTTTGCCTTAAAGGGTGTCCCAGATCAGGGTGGGGGTCCTGCTTGGGTGCCTGGCCAGCCTAGGTGAGGGGCTGATGGCTGTTTTCAGGCTGGCCACACCCCCTTTAGGGTGGGGGTCCCCACTATGGTGCCTGGCCAGTCTGGGTGAGGGGCTGAGGGCTGTTTTCAGGCTGGCGGGCGACTGAAGCTCCCAGCCTCTCCTTTTTTTCTTTTTTTTTTTATTCTGAGATTTATTTACCTTCTATAATTGAAACATTGTTGCCGTCACTGGTGCTCCCAGCTCTGAGGCCGCGGCTGGGTTTGTTTAGCTTCTATAATTGAAACATTGTTGCTTCCGGAGCTCAGAGCCAGGCCGCGGCAGGCGGGGAACCTTGGCTTCCTCCATCACTGGAGCAAGCAAGCCTCCTGCTCGCTTCAGCTGCGTGGCTGCCAGCCGCCATCTTTGTTGGCAGTTAATTTGCATATTGCCCTGATTAGCCCATGGGAAGCGTAGTGGAGGTATGGTTAATTACCCTTTTTGTCTTTTATTAGATAGGATATGTGTGTTTGTATGTGTGTGTGTATATGTATGTATATATGTGTATATATATGTATGTATATGTATGTGTACATTAGTGGCCTGGTGCACGAAATTCGTGCACAGGGGTGGAGTTCTCTCAGCCCAGCCTGCACCCTCTCCAATCAGGGACCCTTTCAGGGATGTCTGACTGCCTGCCTGATCACACCTAACTGCTTCTACCTGATTGCCCCAATCCCTCTACCTGCCTGCCTGATTGCCCTTAACCTCTCTGCCTGCCTACCTGATCACCCCTAACTGCCTCTGCCTGTCTGCCTGCCTGATCACCCCTAACTGCTCTCCTCTGCCGGCCTAATCTCGCCCCCAACTGCTCCCCCCTGCCGGCCTGATCTCGCCCAGCCTCTGTCTCTCTTTGTTTTTCTCAGCAGGCCTCCCTGCCTCCCTGTGTCCCTCTTCCTCTTTCCCGGCTGGGAGGGGGTGGAGCCAGCGGGGGCCGCTCCACCCTCTGCCAGCCCTCCTTTCCATCCAGGCCTCTTCAGGCCCAGTCTGTTTTGTTTCCTCATTCTGAGAGAGGCTCCAAGAGTGAGCTGGGAGGGAGGGAAAGAAAGGGAGAAAAGGCTTTGAGCTGGTGGGCGCTGTGTGTGTCTGTGCGTGTGTGCAGTTGTGAGTGAGTGTGAGTGCCACCCCGCCTCCCCTGTCCCCGTCTCTGCTGCCACAAGTCCCCACCCACCAGAGCCTGCTGTGCAAGAAGGCTGGGAGTTAGGTCGAGTCTCTGGTCGTTGTGGATGTGACGGACCCAGGGTTTTTATATATTAGGACTAGAGGCCTGATGCATGAAATTTGTGCAAGGGGCTTGGCCCTCACAGCCGCCACCCCAGCTTCGTCCAGAAGGTCATCCGGAAGGTCGTTCAGCTGTCTGGTCTAATTAGCATATTATGCTTTTATTATTATAGATAATAAATTATTCATATGTAATCTTTAATTTATGTATAATTTTACAGAAACAAAATCTGCTTTAAGTGACAGCATATCTTTTTTAACATTTTATTTTTATTATTTTAAATATATTTTTATTGATCTCAGAGAGGAAGGGAGAAAGAGAGAGGGATAGAAACATCAATGATGAGAGAAAATTGGCTGCCTCCTGCACGCCACACTGGGGATTGAGCCGACAACTCGGGCATGTGCCCCAACTGGGAATCGAGCTGTGACCTCCTAGTTCTTAGGTTGATGCTCAACCACTGAGCCACACCAGTCGGGTGTGACAGCATATCTTAATGTACATAAGATTAATCTCTATGGCCTACCGATTAATAAATTGGAATTTGAAATCAGTAAAAATTGTACAGTGAAATGGATATTACTATATGGTATATATGTGTACTTTTAACATTTACTTGATGATCTAAAGTAGGGGTAGGGGACCTTTTTTCTGCCAAGGGCCATTTGAATGCTTACAACATCATTCAAAAGCCATACAAAATTATCAACTTAAAAATTAGCCTGCTATATTTGGTCATTTAATTAATTCACCCTTAATGCCTTGACAAAGCCAGACCAAATGATTTTGAGGACCTTGTATGGCCCTCAGTTCGGGTGGTCCCAACCCCTAATAGAGTTTCTGAAACATTGAGTCTTAAGGTAAAACTGTGATGCTTAAGTTTAGTTTTTTTAAATTAATGTTAAAATTAGGTGTAGAAAGGTACCTGTTAATTCTTTTTTTTTTAATTAAATTTATATTGTTCAGATTACATTTGTTCCTCTTCCCCCCCCCCCATAACTCCCCTCCTTCCAGTTCCCGCCCCACCCTCCGCCCTCACTCCCCACCCACTGTCCTCATCCATAGGTGCACGATTTTTGTCCAGTCTCTTCCCGAATCTCCCATTCCCCTTTCCCCCCCAAGAATAGTCAGTCCATTCCCTTTCTATGTCCCTGATTCAATATAATCACCAGTTCATTCTGTACATCAGATTATTTATTCACTTGATTCTTAGATTCACGTGTTGATAGATGCATGTTTGTTGTTCACAATTTGTATCTTTACCCTTCTCTTCTTCCTCTTCTTAAAGGATACCTTTCAGCCTTCGTGTAATACTGGGTTAGTGGGGATGAACTCCTTTAGCTTTTCCTATCTGTGAAGCTCTTTATCTGACCTGCAATCCCGGATGATAGCCTTTGCTGGAAAAGGAAACTTGGTGGAGGGTTCTAGGAATCACTCACTTGGAATATTCCTTGCCATTCCCTTCCTGGCCGGCCAGGTCTCCGTGTGACGAAACCAGCTGAACATGCGAATTGGGAATTCCCTTGGAGAGCAATGAGCCCCCTTCTCTGGCCGGCTTTAGAAATTTGCCTTTGCCTTTTGCTCTTGCGAATTTTAA
>NW_005871056.1:12677908-12769533 GCF_000147115.1 Myotis lucifugus
TAGCATCGAAGGGGTCTCATTAGGTTTTCGTGAGGCTCTGCTCAAGTTTTATAGCAAGCCCCTCAAAAATTGCGATTCTTTAAGCTCCATATCCTCCATTTCGTCATGTTTTTTTGGCTCCGCATTTTTTTATGCTTTCTTGGTGCACCCCCTTGTGGGTCTTTGGTGCGCAGTCTTGTTCTAGCCAAAGCCTTTAAATTGTTGGTAGGTTAACCCTAGAGGGGATTTGGCCCACCAGGCCCGACCTGGCTGTAGGGAATCAGCTGTGTGGAAAACGTCTGTCTTCTGGGGGAGGGGGCTAAATCCAGCCTTTGCCTGAGGCGACCGGCAAATAGCTGTGCGCAGGGCTTGGGCGGGGCGGGATCAACAGGGCGGGGGAGGGAGCCGCAATGGCTGCTCTCAGTCCGTCCCAGGGGCTCTGCTCTCTGTCCCAGCAACCGCTGCAAACCTCGGAGGGACCGTAGCCAGACAGTCCCGCTTCTCCCGTTTGAGTCTGGGTCCCTAGAGACTCGCCCGGATCTGTAGCCCAGAGTCTGAGACTCACTCCTGATTGAAAACAACAACCGCGCCCTCAGCCACCAGCCCGCTTTGCGCGCGCACCACCATACCTTTAAATTTTCCACACTGCGCCTCCTCTGAGCCTCGGAATGCTGTTGTTTTTCCTTCTAGTTGAAGAGTCTCTCCTCAGCCAGCCTTCCTGTGGTTCTGGTTGATGTCCGTTCCGTCTTTTAGTTGTATTTTTGAAGTGGTTGTTTACGGCAGCAGTCTCCGGTGTTTACCTATGCCGCCATCTTCCGATGTCTCTCTACCTGTTAATTCTTTGGAAAATAGACACATTTTCAGTCTCCTTAGCACTAAATTGTTACCATTAAAGACCAGTGGTGTTAGAAGTACAGAAAAAAGTACTTTATAAAAGAAGCCCTAATTACTAAAACGTTAAGTAGATTTTCTAAATTTAAGTTATTCCAGACTAAACTCATTTCCTTTTTAATAGGATTATTACACTAGTGGATGAAAGCTACTCTGAAAACATGGTATCTAGATTTCAGCAGTGCTTTAACAGAGTTTTTGTTGTTGTTTTTTTGTGTTTTTTTTTTTAACAGTTTTTTATTATATCTTTGGGGGGAAATTATAAGTGGTTATTCATAACTGATTAAGTGAACAAATGAGTGAAAAGAATACTAACTTAGATAAATATCAGGTCTTTGATGGTTTGCTGCAAGATACTTCTTGTCCTGTTCAACCTCTTCATTAATTCCTTTGCTAAAGAATTGCTATGCTTGGGGTTGCCAGTACCACAAAAACTACATAATGTAAAGATTAAAGTAGAGAAATGTGAGCATCTGTGAATACTGAGGTGTCATTTTTTGACAATCTTGAATGGCAAATAACCCAATAGCCTGCATACCAGAGACATCTGTCATTGTTCTATTACTTGATTAGTGCTGCAGTCTTTGTTTTTTTAATGTTTACAACTATTTAGTTTTAGAAGAGAGAGACTTTTAAATATGTTTTCATTGATTTTTTTAGAGAGAGAGGGAAGGGAGAGGGATAGAGAGATGGAAGCATCATTCAGCTGCCTCCTGCACACCCCCTACTAGGGAATGAGCCTGCAACCTGGGCATGTACCCTGACCAGGAATCAAACCAGTGACCTCTTGGTTCATGGGTCAGTACTCAACCTTTGGCCATGAAGAGAGAGACTTTAACGCCATTGCCTGATTATTTGTTTTATGTTGTAATCTAGTTTATTTTATGTAAAATGTATATTGAATGCTTTCCTTTTCTATCCCTCCTTAAATAATTTGGCAATCAGAATTAAAAATATTTTTTTATTTACAAAAACAGACATTGCTATGCTTAATCAGAGTTGAAGATGTCAGGCAATTGAAAAAAATAATTAAAAATTTGAGCCATAGAATTGGAATCCAGTGGTGTTCTCAAATGAAAAGCAGAAGTCAGCACATTATGAGATTAAACTGTATCACATTTATGTGATTTATGGAAAGGGCAACTATTCTATTATTTCTTTTGTTTTTTAATCACAGTTGACATTTAATATTATATCAGTTTTAGGTACACAGCCTAGTGATTACACAGTTTTGGTATTTCCCCCCCCCCCCCCCCCCCGCCAATTAAGTCTAGTAGTTACCTGGCACCATACATAATTATTACATTCCTGTGATTCTTTTGTAACTACCAATTTGTACTTCTTAATCCCTTCACCTTTTTGACCCAGTCCCCCAACTGCCCTACCCTTTGGCAACCATCAGTTTGTTCTCTGTATCTGTGGTCCTGCTTATGTTTTGTTTGTTCTTTAGATGCCACATGTAAGTTAAATCATATATTATTTCTATTTCTCTCTGACTTATTTCAGTTAGAATAATACTCTCTAGGTCCATCCATTTTATTACAAATGGTAAAGATTTCATTCTTTTTAATGGTCAAGTAATATTCCATTGTATATATGTACCATAATTTCTTTATCCAATCATCTTTTGAGGGACACTTAGGTTGCTTCCATATCTTGGCTATTGTAAACAATGCTGCAGTGAACATAGAGATGCATATATCTTTTTGAATTCGTGTTTTGGATTTCTTAGGAAAAAATACCCAGAATTACTGGGTCATAAAGTAGTTCTATTTTTAATTTTTTGAGGAACCTCCATACTGTTTCCCACAGTGGTTGCACCAATTTGCAATCCCACCAACAGTGTATGAGGGTTCCCTTTTTTCCATATTCTCCCCAACACGTGTTATTTGTTGATTTATTGATGATAGCCATTTGGATAGGTGTGATTTTAATTTGCATTTCTCTGCTGATTAGTGATTTGAGCATCTTTTCATGCCTCTTGGCCTGTATGTCCTCTTTGGAGAAATGTCTATTTGGGTCCTCCTTTTTTTTGTGTGTGTGTGTTAAGTTATATGAGTTCTTTATATATTTTGGATATTAACCCCTTACCATATGTATTGTTGGCAGATATCTTCTCCCATTCCGTAGGGTGTCTTTTTTTTTTTTTTTTTTTGATGGTTTCCTTTGCTATGCAAAAAGTTTTTAGTTTGATGTAGTCCCATTTGTTCATTTTTTCTTTTGTTTCCCCAAATGATGCAACTATTGTTAACATCATTTTCAGTGAAAAAGGAAGCAAACACAGGAGCTAAATTAAAGGCTATTTAATTTGCTATGTTGTCTAGCAAATGTCTGACTCTTAACAAAGTGATTTAGATACTGTACCAGAAAGAGTCTGCCTCGTGGGATCTTAATGAACCTATATCAGACAGTGCTCTTGTTAACATTGCAATACATTTAAAATATTAGGATACCTTACTCATATTTTGAAATTAAAATTCTAGAAAAAAAAAGCATTGTTAATATTGCCTTACTATTAGTATATTAGAGGCCTGGTGCACGAAATTTGTGCATGGGAGGGGGGTACCCTCAGCCCAGCCTGCACCCTCTTCAGTCCGGGACCCCTCGGACATCCCTCTCACAATCCAGGACTGCTGGCTGCTAACTGCTCACCTACCTGCCTGATTGCCCCTAACTGTCCCCCTCACCCCCCCTGCTGGCCTGGTCGCCTCTTACTGTCCCACCCCTCGCCAGCCTGGTCTCCCCCAACTGCCCCCCTGCCAGCCTGGTCGCCCCCAACTGCCCCCCCTGCCGGCCTGGTCACCCCACATAGCCTGCTGTTCAGTCATTTGGTTGTCCCTCACTAACCCCCCTGCTGGCCTGGTCGCCCCATGCAGCCTGCTGTTCAGTCATTTGGTCATCCCTCACTAACCCCCCTGCCAGCCTGGTCGCCCCACGCATCCTGCTGTTCAGTTGTTTGGTCATCCCTCACTAACCCCCCCTGCCGGCCTTGTCGCCCCACACAGCCTGCTGTTCGATCGTTACTGTTACTATGACAGTGTCCCAGACAATTTGCATATTCCTCTATTATTAGTATAGGTTATGCTAGAAACATTGTTGTTAATGTAATTACAACATAAAACACCCTGAGAGAAAACAGTTTCTAGTAAATGAATAAATGAAATGCCTAACAATATCCCTATCTCAAATTTGTTTGCAGAGAAATACTAAAAGAGCATCTGTTATCAATTGATCATGGACAAGTTTATCTGTTTATTTATTTTTTTAAATATATTTTTATTGATTTCAGAGAGGATGGGAGGAGAGATAGAAATGTCAATGATGAGAAAGAATCATTAATCAGTTGCCTCCTGCATGCCCCCCTAGTGGGGATCGAGCCTGCAACCCAGGTATGTGCCCTTGACCAGAATCGAACCCCGGACCCTTCAATCTGCAGGCCAACATTCTATCCACTGAGCCAAACTAGCTAGGGCCAAATTTATCTTTTTAAACTTTTCCCTTTAATGTACAAGACAAAGCACTACGTTAGAAATGTTAATTAGGGCTTTTTCCTTTTCAACTCCCTGGCTTAGCGGTCTACAAATTCTGTCATCCCAATTTTAACTTTAAAATCTTTTGCACGGTATTTTTTGTCAAATCATAAGAACATAAAAGCAATTTTGTCAGAACATATTTGTGGGAAGATGGAAAATGTTTATTTCCTGAATGGCTGCTGAAGTCAGGAACAAATGAGAGACGGTTTCATAGTGATTTTTCTAAATAATGGCTTATAGATAGAGGTCTTTCATATTTATTGCTTCTTAGTTCTATATGAGAAATTTGTCTCCTATTATTAATTGTGAATGAGTTTTTCCCCCCTCAGACATTTCTAATAAATTTGCTTAATCATTGGGTAGACTATCTTTTATAGACTCCTGCAAGTATAGTTTGAAATTCTGTGTTTTGTTGTTGTTGTTTTGTGTGTTGTTGTTTTTTGGGGGTTTTTTTTGGTAATTCTACTTTTTATATAGTTGTAGAATGTCAGAAACTAACTCAATCCTTGGAGGATTAATATCAATTCATAAACAAACACTGCCTAACAATCACAGGTGACTCTATAAAACACTGAATAAAAAAAATGGAAGATTTCGATTCAGAAACCAGCCACAACTAGCTGTAGACTTAAATAATATAAGCATGTATTTGAGCTGATATGATTTTATGTTTTTACTAGAGGCCCGATGCACGAAATCGTGCAAGGGTAGGCCTTCCTTCCCCTGGCAGATGGCACCGGCTTCCCTCTGGCTGCCGGCAGCCAGCCCTGCCCCCTGCCCGCACCTGCCTTGGCCTGGCACTGCCCGCAAGGTTGATCACCCCGCCGGCCAGTGACCTGGGCCTCCCTCTGTGGGCGATTGTGGGGCGATGGTGAGGTGGGGGGAGGAGGGTGGCACGACCAATCGCATTGCACCTGCCTTGGCTGGCCTGGTGCCAGTGCATGTCATAGCGTGGTCGCCCGGACAGTGGTTCTGCTGCTCAGCCATTCCATCGATTTGTATATTACACTTTTATTATTATAGATTTCTTACTGATTCATTCAATAGATGTTTACTGAGTCTATGCTGTCTGTGTGGTCCTGGAAAACTAGAAGTGAATGTAAGGCCTTCCATTTGTATCTCTCCCTCTTTTTACAAATAATTATAATGAGCCAGGCCAGTGTGGCTCAGTGGTTGAGTGTTAACCTATGAACCAGGAGGTCATGGTTCAGTTCCTGGTCAGGTCACATACTTAGGTTGTGGGTTTGATGCCTGGTCAGGGTAAGTAAAGGGAGGCAGCCCAAAGATCAAAGATCTATCTTCTCCCTCTCCCTCCCTCCCTCCCTCCCTCCCTCCCTTTCTCCCTCCTCCCTTTCCTCCCTTCCTCCCTTTCTCTCTCCCTCTCCCTTTCTCTCTAAAACCAATAATCATATCCTCAAGCGAGGATTAAAAAAATAAAACAAAAAATTTAAAAATGATGATAATTATGATGAGTTGGTCTTATGTAACCTTTAGGGGGCATAATTTTTTGAGTTATTTCACTAGAACCACAGATTGTTGACCTTATTTTATTGTTAAGAGTTTAATCATCTCCTGTTAATTTACTTATTTAAATACTATGGCAAGTCTGTATACTATAATGAAATACTGAAATGTTTGAACAAGGTTTTTTCTCTCTTTGAATTTGGAACAAGTCATTTTATTGTTATGTTAGATTTTTTAAAAAATTATTTTAAATATATTGAGCCTAAAGAAATCAGACCAGTGAATGTGATGTCATCTGCTACTGGATTCTGGCAAGTAAAATCAAGATTGAAGGCTTTCAGGTATTTAAAGAATGAATCATGTTTTGTGAAAACTCAAATTGTAAAAATCAGATGTCTAGGGATTTATCAACCCATCCACCTCCCGCCCTCTAGTTTTTCATCTTCAGCCTCAACCCTGCAAGCTTCAATCCCATTTCTTAGGTACTAAACCTTGATTGGTTTTAAGCTCTGTAAATCACAGAAGTCCCACAACTGATGGGTGGCAAAGCAGGGACTCAATTCCATCTCCTCTGCAGACTGGCAAGCACCCTTCCAACCCCATCTTACTAGTATAATATGGTCTGCTATCTAAGCTTAATGGTGTAAAAAAGTAGAGTACTATATAATATGTCGGTATATCAAGAGAAAAGGTAAAGGGATGAGAAACTGGCCATTTGGTTGTTGTTGTTTTTTATTTTATATTATTTTTAATATTTTTTATTGATTTTTTTACAGAGAGGAAGGGGGAAGGATGGAGAGTTAGAAACATCGATGAGAGAGAAACATCGATTCAGCTGCCTCCTGCACACTCCCTACTGGGAATGTGCCTGCAACCAAGGTATATGCCCTTGACCGGAATCGAACCTGGGATCCTTGAGTCTGTAGGCCGACGCTCTATCCACTGAGCCGAACTGGTTAGGGCGGTTGTTGTTGTTTTTTATAACAAACTTAAAGAAATTTGGAAGGAGGTACGTTTCAGTAAGTAGCCAGTTAATACCTATAGAATCAGTCTTCACCTTGCTTTCTACTCTTTCTTGGTTGTATTTCTATATTGAGTCATGTGGCTATTCTTAGAGAATATTTGACCACTAAGGTTCTATGCAGTTTAGTGGAAAATTAAATAGTAAAGAATAATGCAGCCAGGTTATTTTCAGTTAAAATAGCTTTGTATCTGTCCACTCCCCCCTTCTCCCCCCCGCCCCCAACACACACACCCCAAAGCCATCTATGGCTGGTAATATTTTGAAAAGAATAAATTGAGATGATTCCTTGTTCTTCTCACATGGACTTGAAATAGTCCATTTGATGCTATTTTTCTTCATATTTTCTAGGATGTGGAAAGTTGTGTTTATTTTTTATTCCTGAGAGCCTCCAGTTTGGGATTTGGGAGATATAAAATAGATATTAAGTAAGGGTTTTCAAGAGATGGCTTATATAGCTCTGACATAGTCACTGTGGTGAATAGCATTTTCTAAAACATTATAGCATTACTTATATATTGCCTCCAGGTGGTAATTTTCCAGGCATAGAATATGCATATTCTAATGATTTACTTTATACTTTTTAAATTTAAGTGTTTTGGTTTTTATTAACATTGAAGGTGTAATCTTACTTAGAAAATGAAACTTAAATCAACCTTATTCACCAGTATTTTTTTCCCCTCATGAGCCTGCTATTTTGAAAATGTTTGTTTACAAGCAGCATATATGATTTTCCCTTTAAAAAAAAAAATAGGGACTAAGAGTCAGTCAGCATTTCTGAACAGCACTGATACAATGATATCACCTGGAGTAATTATAATTCCAGACAAAATTAAATGTTTGTCATTTTGGTCTGCCTATACACCTTTATTATGGGAGAATGTACAATTTCCATTGGGCATTTGGAAATCTTGAAAACAACTTGACCCTTTTGTGGACCTGAGGTTGGAAATCACTATTTTATATTCTTTTTTATGACATTAAAAAAAGACTTTTTTAATACAATTTAATTTAATAATTTATATGATTCTGCAGTTGCTTTGCAGAAGGTACTAGGGGTTAACTGGCCCTTCCTTGAGTTGGGGGGTGGTATTCCCGTCATGGCTTTATGTACTTTGCAGTTGTGAAACAGCTCATGCAGCACCTTTGAGCCCCTTGGGTGATAGATGGCATCATGATACATGATTCCTTTGATGTAGGCAGAGCCTAAATAAGCAATTTTCATTGCTTATTCTACTTATTCAGTTAGGTGTCTCAGATAATTTAGCTAGTTTTTAAAGGAGGTCAATGCCTATATTCCTTCCTAAAACCTCATAATTCTGATATTGGCTTTGACACTAAGCAAAAGCCTCTCTTGCTCTCCTTTCTGAATTAATTAGTTCTAAGCAGTAAAAGAAAGTGCTTGCCTTAGTTAGAGATCCATATGATCATATTAATCTCAGAAGATTTAAAAACCTTTTCTAATTCCTTGCTTTGTCATGTTTCTGCTCCCTCACGGGCTGGCTGGTTATGGGCATTTGTTTATGCATAAAGAAAGCTGCTGAAGTCAGAATTGAATCCCAGTGGGAGGTGTAAATGCAGTTAGGGACTTTTTAGCTGAACTGGTTGCCACATAGAGAAGCGCAAAAGAAACTCCTTGAGGAATGCCCAGCCAACTGATGGGACACATTTTAACTTTAGTGCCTTCCTTGCACATCTGTTCTCTGCCATCTAGAACTACAGATAGTAATTGATTTGTTAGACTTATTCTTCCTTGACTCACCTTTACCCATCTTTTGCCACTTTGGAAAAAATGTATCTAGTCAGTCATCAAGCATCAACATCAAGACCATCAGTCCATAGAAACAGAATAAGTTCTATCGTCTTTGGACATTTTTCCCCAGTGGATTCTTTATGAATATAATATAGTAAAGGGTAAAAGAGGAGGAGAACATTAGGCATTTTATCTGAAAAAATATAGTACAGTATTCATGAAGTCTGACAGCTGAGATAGGCTTTAATAATATAGGAAAGCCTCTGGAATTAGCCTTGGTTTTTATAAAGAACATCTTTTGTCTGGAATTTGCTTCCAAATAATTATAGGAGAGGGGAGCATGGGCTATGAGTTAAGCTGGATGAAGACTGCGCAGGATTTCTTATCTTCTCTGCTTTTATATATGTAAATAAATAGGTTTTTAAAAAGCATCTTTCCCAGAAATTTTGGAAAGATAAAATATATTTCCTTATGAAATTTTCAACATCCTTGATACTCAACAGTATTGAATACAATAAAGATATTATTGTAGGTTTGTAGTACTGGGGAAGAAAATATTTTCTTGTCAGATAATTCTAAATTTAATAAGTCATTTATTTATGTTATTGTAAAGATTATGGTATATTTATTAAGGAGCCTATTTTCTCAGTCTGGGTCCTAAGTTGACTTTGCTGCTAAAATGCTGACTTGAGTAAGTCAGTCTCTTCTATATTGTTAGGTTGATCACTCATATTAAGATATCAATGCCATTTGAGATACTGTAACTTTAAAGCAAGTATTGGCAAACTTTTTTTGTAAAGAGCCAGATAATAAATATTTCAGGCATTAAGGGCCATATATTCTCTGTTACATAGTTGTCTTAGTTTTGTTCTTCTTCACAATTCTGTAAAAATGTAAAAATTCTTGTTAGCTCTTTTGTAAGATCTTTTAAAAAATAGGCAAAAGGCTAATTTCAACTACGCAATTGTTTTTTAGTTAGATGCTTTGAGAAATAAAAAGTAAGGATACAAATATTTTTAAAGGTAAAATTATGACTCTCATTCAAAATGTGTCAAATATTTATTTAACTCACTAATTAACCAGTTATTAAGAACTAGTAAGATGTTAAATTAGTCCAAATAAGAATTGGACTTAAGGAAATTTATATTCTCTACCAGACAACATTTATTTGCATTGCATCACCAACACTGTCCCCAAGGTAATTTCCATCTCTTCAGAGCTGTGAAATAACCTAGCCAAAGACAAAAAGCCAGAGAATCGGATAGATAACACTAGGAAGTCCCTCGAAAAGACACTTAAAATCTTTTCCATTTTAGTTTTTCACAAATTTTGCTAAAACTCTCCCATCCTTCTGGTGATCATAAATAATTCCTAAAGATTATTCTTGATCACAAAATTATTGGTCTCATTAGGTTTGACTGGATTATTTACATAAGTACAGCAAGTGTTAATTAATCATACAGACATCCTTAAATTTTCTTTGCAAATCCAGAGTTTTAAGCAATGATATTTTATCGAAAAAAATTTTTTTTAGAGAGATGAAGGGAGAGAGAGAGAAAAACCCCCACACACATCAATCAGTTGTCTCCCGTGCCCCAACTGGGCATCAAACCCACAACCTTGATATGCGCTCTGACTGGGAATCAAACCTGCAATCTTTTGGTGTACAGACAACGCTCCATCCAACTGAGCCACCCAGCCAGGGCTTGAACAATTATTTAGGCTGCAAGATTAATTCCTGTATGGAAGTTTTCATAAGGAATCCTAGAATAGACTTTTAAACACCTCTATTATTTACTATTCCAAGGTTAGGAAACCATGTCTAAGAAACTCTCTGACTAGATTTCACCTGCAGTGCTGATAAAGTTGGATGAGTTAATCTTATCTTCAACTCCCCAACATTTGCTAAGGCTTACCAGGAAGTAAGTGGCCTTCTTTACCACCTGTAAGCCAGGGACCCTGTAAATACAGGCATCAGGTCAGTTTTCCTGGGAAGGCTTCTTCATAGACATTGGTTCCCTATATAAAGTCAACTATTGTTCCTTAATGTGGTTTTCTTTTGGTTTCTCACCCAACAGAAGATAAATATTTATCATTCTTCAACAGAGACCATCAAATGGTCAGCCTTAAAAATCAAATTCTCAATAAGTGCTGCCATCAATGAGGAGTAACTTATCAACTGTGCTTAAACCAGAAACAAAAGCAAAATCAGCAAGAGAAAAACGTTTTTTGAGAGAACAGAAAGTCAGCAAAATTAAAGTTCTGTTGCCACATGAGATTTACTTGGGGATCCAAGAAGAGATATACCCAGGCTTATTGCAGCTAACGAGGGCCACTTCTCTGGCAACTCGTAAATCTATTGGCATCTTGGTGGAACCTCAAAAACTGTCCTAGGATAAATTTTTTTGTTGTTAATTCTCACCTGAGGATATTTTCCCATTGATTTTTATAGAGAGTAGAAGGGAGAGGGAGACACACAGAGAGAGAAACATCAATGTGAGAGAAACACATGGAGTGGTTGCCTCCTGGTTGCCTCCTGCATGCACCCTGACCCGGGCTGGAGCCTACAACCAAAGTATGTGCCCTTGACCGGAATCAAACTTGGGACCCTTCAGTCTGAAGGCTGATGCTCTATCCACTGAGGCAAACCAGCTAGGCTGTTCTAGGATAAATTTTAAAAGTATAATCATGTCTATCATACAAATATACAATGAACACTTCTCATACACAGGGTCCACTTGAGACCCAGGCACCTCGTCAGGGCTGCTGTCTTCCATATGGTAGCCTATCCAATCAAGGCAGTTTTGATCTTATGGCACTTTGTCTCAACACAGGCTTCAATGATCTCAATGGTAAGAAAAGAGGATAAAAGAACCTCATACAGTGTCTGGTTTGGCTTTCTGTGAGCAGTGAGATTACAAAAAATTTTTACTTTTATGCCCATTTATAATTTCAAAATTTTCTATAATGAACACAATTGTCTTAAAATAAGGGATATTAAAAATGCTAATAAGCAGAATTAAGCAAACATCAGCTAGTGGTGATGATTTTTTTGACATTGTTTTTATTTTTATATAAACAAATATTTACTCTGTTGAAACAAAAACAAAACTTGTGTTAAGTCATTAAATTTTTTATTAATTTTTTCTGATGGGTCAAGGTCAGAGTTCTGTTCCTCTAAACACAGAAGAGGAATTTCTGGAACCCTGGTTTCAACCCAGAATTTTCTTGAAATTCATTTAAGGGACCCAACCTGCGTGGCTCAGTGCTTGAGCATCGACCTATGAACCAGGAGGTCACCGTTCCATTCCCGGTCAGGGCGCATGTCCAGGTTGCAGGCTTGATTCCCAGTGTGGGGTGTGTAAGAGGCAGCCAATCAATGATTCTTTCTCATCATTGATGTTTCTATCTTTCTATCCCTCTCCCTTCCTCTGAAATTAATAGAAATATATTTTTTGAAAAATTAAGGGGCTTTGGATTCTATTCAGAGGGCTTTGTCTGATTTAAATGAAAGAATTCTATATGAAGCTGGTGAATACTGTTTGGAAAGACCTTTGACCTTTCAGTACTATGATAGCCTGAGCTTCCAGTTCAGTACTTAACTAGAAGAGAAATTATCACAACTTTAGGCTTATAGAAAGGACTGTACTATACTATATCAAACTGTTGTCATGTTCGATTTTTTTCTACATATTAACCAGAGAGAAATGTTACTAGATATTATACATTGTACATGCTACACTGTATTTTATAATCATTAAAATTCTTCCTATGTGCAGTCCCCAAAACTGTTTTTACAGTAGAAGAAATAAAGCTTGTTTCTGATAGCTTGCCTAAATCCCGAAGTGAATTTTCAGGGCAGGAATAGTATCCTTAAGGTGTTCAGTTATTTCATGCAATATTGCACGTATTCAATAAATAGTATGTGGTAGTACAGGGACTAAGCCTGGGCTTATAGTTGTGGTGTTTTAATCTGTTGCTTAAACTTCACAGAACAATAATGCCTTTCATTCAGAAGAGCTTTTTTCTCTTTGTCCATAAGAATAAGACTTTAGGGTCTCATGTTCAATTTTCTTTTCCTTGCTCAATTTTCATTTAAATGGTTTTGTGAGCCTAATGTGAAAACAAGAGAAGAAACATTAGGAAAGCGCATAAGAAATCTGTTCTGGCAATCTTTTATTAATCCTTTATCAAAGCATGGGTAGATTTCTTTGTATTTATTAAACCAAGGTACCTAAGTGGTGTTACTTTATTTAGAATGTTTTTAACCTTCTTTAAGTTATTCTAAATTTTATTTGGTTTTAAGTGAGAAGACACATAATGTTGAATTAATGTACTGTAGCTTTAAATTCAACCAGTTTGGTGCCTTTCTCTTTTATAAAAGATGCTTACAGCTTGAGAAGAGAGGTGGATACTGTTTGTGATCTCCATTCTCAAACTTCATTTGCATTAGCAGCTATCGCAAACTACACACATGCACACTCACACGCACACGGATATTTGTTTGGCAGAAGCTTTCGGTTTATTCAGCACGGAGTCCTCCCAGGCTCTCAGATATAGAAAGCTCTAAGAATTGGTGCAGCAGACAGAACCGGAACTGTACGTAGGCTGAGGTGGGCACTGCGGAGGATTGGCTATGCGGGATGTTGATGTGGTGCGGCTGTACCTGCCTGTTCTGTGAAAGGCCCTTTTCTGAGTCTGTGAAGGTGAGAGGCCCAGGGAGAAGCTTCATTTCGGCTGGCTCTTTGGTGGGGGAATGAATTCCCAGTGGTAGCTGTCCTCATTTACAGCGTTATTCTCGGAAACCAAGTACGTGCAGCCGTGACAGACTATGCCACAGCTCCTCTGCAGCTTGGAAACTGGGACAAATGGAAAGAGCTTATAGCCAAAGAGGTTGTGATTTGTTTTCACGATCCAAGCTTGCTCTGGCAGTGCACAAATGAAGGATGAGCTTTGTGGCAAGCAAAATCAGCAGACTGCCTGACAGGGGGTTTTGGTAAGGTAAATGTGTTGCTTGTGTTTTGTTTTTGTTTTTTCTTGTTTTTGTTTGCTTGTTTGTTTTACTTTCCTATATCAGCTACATAGAATTGTGTCTGCAATAATTAAAACATTTTGCAGATTCACATTTGATTGAAAGGGATGGCTAAGGGAACCAGAAAGGAAAACATTATTTCTGGTCATTCAGTTGTGACCTTCAGAGATAATTATCACGTTTTCTCAGATATCCGTAAACAGGCAGAAGCCAAGAATTTATAGAGCCAAGAATGCTAACAGATAATCTTTCCCTTCTTTGAACAGTCATATTTACACCCTTCCTCCACCCTACTTTTCCTCCCCTTCCCCACTCCTCCCCCTCACACCAGCTTTTTCCTATGGCCTGAAGTGGAAAAGAAAAAATAAAGGCTTTCTGCTTTAACTGAGTTGTTGTCACGGGAACAGTAATAGGCTGAGAATATAAGTATGGAGGTAGAGGAAGGCAGGATGAGGAGTCTGCTGTTTTCATAGCTGTGTGTTGGTGAGCATTTGTCTTGGATTCATCATCATTGCAGATCAGTATCAAGTGGATGTTAGTGCTGTATCTCTTTTTCTGTACTGTGATTTAATCCCTTTTATATGTTCTTTTTTGTTTACTAGACCCAGTTTTATCATTATGAAGCCTTTTTCTGTTACTATTAATATATATTAGCTTATATTAGAGTAAGAAAGTAGCCCTGAAATATTTATGGACCCCAAAATATATAAAGACATTTTCTCTTTAAATCTAGGTTTTGTTTTCAGCACCTTCTGGAGTCTTGATTTTGGAATCTTTACAAGTTAAAGAAATGGGCAACATTAGATCTGTGAAATCTTACCGGAATTGCCTTGCTCTAATCTGCTTTAAGTTGGATCCTGTTTCTTATGTTTTGCTAAGCAAGAAGGTTTACTTTTCCTCATGCTAATAAATAAGTTAGGCAAGTATTGCTGGAAGATATGGTACCTTTAATTAGCCTGCCTCAGATCTTGTTCTCGGCCCCTCGTCTCACTGGTAGAGAGAGCCAAACTTCCTAGATGTTTAGAATGGGCATTGAAGAGATCCTGTGCCCTGACTTTTTGCTGACTCATTGGTTATGTAAGCCTTGTAACCACAACTGTCCATATACTCCATTAGGATACTGGGCAGGTAGTCCCCTTCCTGACTACTCACCTTTTCCTATCTTAGCATCCTTCTGCTCCTTCCTTAACCTTTATTTATTTATTTATTTATTTATTTATTTATTTATTATTTATTTATTTTTTAATGTATTTTATTGATTTTTACAGAGAGGAAGGGAGAGAGATAGAGAGTTAGAAACATCGATGCGAGAGAAACATCGATCAGCTGCCTCCTGCACATCTCCCACTGGGGATGTGCCCGCAACCCAGGTACATGCCCTTGACCGGAATCGAACCTGGGACCTTTCAGTCCGCAGGCCGACGCTCTATCCACTGAGCCAAACCGGTTTCGGCCCTTAACCTTTTTTTAAAAAAATATATTTTATTGATTTTTTTACAGAGAGGAAGGGAGAGGGAGAGGGATACAGAGTTAGAAACATCGATGAGAGAGAAACATCAATTCAGCTGCCTCTTGCACGCCCCCTACTGGGGATGTGCCCGCAACCCAGTTACATGCCCTTGATCGGAATTGAACCTGGGACCCTTCAGTCTGCAGGCCGATGCTCTATCCGCTGAGCCAAACCGGTTAGGGCTCCTTAACCTTTTTTGTTAACACTTTCACCAAGTGAATTCTCAAGCAATGGACAAACAAATCCTTTTCTTTTGTCTTTACTTGAATTGCCATGTTAACTGTGTATTTTCATCTTGAGTATTGATAAAATTCCAAATTCTGTATTCTCTTGACTCATGTAACATATAAGTATAGTAATAGTAATAATAGTATAGTATTATTAGTATAGTAATAATATACTAGTATAGTAATAATACTTTTCTAGTATAGTAATAATACTTTTCTTCATTTATGACCTGGTTAAAGTAACAACTTCTTTTTCTGTCTTTGAGAGCTCAGTTCAAATGCCCCTGTTCAAAGAATTCTTCTATGATCTCCCAATTGTTAACGTAAGAAACATTCAAACCTGTGAAGAATTTTTGTGAGTTTATTTGAGCCAAACTGTTGACAATTGCCAGAAAGCAGAATCTCAACAGATTGAGATAATGCTCTGGAGAATGGCAGTTTTGCACCTTGTTTTATACATTACAGTCAAAAGAGAGAGATGTAAGTGGGTTACATGAAATCTATTGGTGATAGATTAGGGAGGTGGGAGAAAGCAAAGTGGGGGGGAGCGGGATTGGATAAAATGATAGACACATACTTCCTTTACTTAGGTGTGTACAGGACAGTTAATGGTCAACAGTGAACTCAATAACAGTGAGGGGATTTGTGGTGCTTTGAGGGATCCAGATAAAGGGAAATTACTTTGTTAATCAGGCATGTTATCCTAGATACAAAAAGACAAAAGGATAGGCTTAGTTAATGTGACGATTAACCTTTGTTATGGAAAAATACTGCCTTAGGACATAACTGTCCACCATAAACTGCTTTTAGTTTAAAAAAAGTTTTAATTTCAGACCATCCTTTGTGGTTACTTTAGGTCTCTAAATTTGCAAGGCTGCCATGCAGGCCTTCCTTGAGCTAGTCAGGTTAGCATGTGACCCCTATTTGTCCACACAATCTAAAGTAGATTTCCCTTCCTTACTTTATTCCTTTTCTCACATCACTTTGTTCTTTTTCTTCATACCACTTTTCAGCAATTTTTATTATTTGATTATTGGTTTTTCTGTCTCTACCACTTTCTCCCCCTCAGCCCTAAGCATTGTGAAAACTGAGACTTTGTTTTGTTCATCAGTATATGCCCAAGCTCCTAGCAAAATAACTGGCTGAGAGTTGAAGAAAGGACAAGTACACAGTATTGCATGTGCAAAGGCCCTATGGTGAGAAGAAACAGGATGAACCAAACAGGCTAAAAAAGGCCAGTGTGATCAGAATAGGGGAAGCATGCTCTAAGATGAAGCTAGAGAGAGATCCAGAGCCTAATCACGTAGGACTGACTTAATAGACCCTTTTCAAATTCTTGTTCTTAATATTTGAAGAGTTGTGGGAAGCTACTAAAAGAATTTAAGCATTGGGTGATTTAGGACTTCTTTTGTTTTTAATATATTTTTATTGATTTCAGAGAGGAAGGGAGAGAGAAAATGAGAGAGAGAGAGAGAGAGAGAGAGAGAGAGAGAGAGAGAGAGAAACATCAATGATGAGAGAATCATTGATCGGCTGCCTCCTGCAGGCCCTACACTGGGGATTGAGCCCACAACCCAGGCATGTGCCCTTGACCAGAATCGAACCTGGGACCCTTCAGTCCACAGGCTGACACTCTTATCCACTGAGCCACACCAGCCAGGGCTAGGACTTCTTTTTTAAACAAATTCTCCAGCTTAACTGAGAGCCTAAGTGAATGCAGATAGATTGATTATTCAGAGTGAGTGATCCAGGAGAGAGATGACAAGGTGGTGGCAGTAGAAACAGATGGAGAGTATTACATAGGACTAGAGGCCTGGTGGATGAAAATTCATGCACTGGAGGGGGGGGGGGGCATCCCTCAGCCCAACCTGCCCCCTCTCACAGTCCGGGAGCCCTCAGGGGCGGGAGGCGACCTGGCGATCAGGGGAAGGTGACGCCCCCATCACAACTCTGCTGCTGCCACTGCCAGCAGAGCAAGCCTTGGCCGGCCCTTGTTTCCTGCGCTTCGGGCCCGCCCTGGGCGGCTGGGGGGTTGAGGGGACTGGGGGACTCTGGAGGCAGGCACCCCGGAGGGGCTGAGGGGACTGGGCACCGCCATCTTTGAGGGCGGGGCAGTCAATTAGCATATTCCCTCTTTATTAGATAGCATGGAATTAGGAAACTGAAATAGATTGGATTTGATAGAGGTAGAAAGCATATGTCAAGATTGGTTCCTGGGCTTTGGTTTGGTTTGGACTTGTGTAACCTGATGGATAATGATGCTTTTCCTGAGATACAGAATGCTGTAAGAGAACCAGTGTTAGAGGAGAATCGTGGTGTTGGTTTGCACATACAGATTTTGATATAGTCAAGTAAGTCTAGATTCAAAGCAGATTATATAACTCTTACCATTGGGAAGCCTTCAGTGATATCCTTGGAATAAAATCCAAAACAGTAGTTTAGACCTACCTTCAGAGCTCATCTCCCACCGAAGGCTCTCCTATGCCGTACTTTTACAGCCTCATGAACCATTCAGTTACCATGAAGGTGTTATTACATTTCATCTTCCAGACCTTTCCCCATACTAGGCTGTCAACCTGAAATGCCTTTTCTTCTCTTTTTAGGTTCATTTCTTCCTTCAAGGTTCATTTCATTTGTTAATTCCTCCAAGAAGCATTTTCTGTTCCTTTTCCCTTTAAAAAAAATGTTTTTATTGATTTTAGAGAGAGAGAAAGGGAGAGGTATAGAGAAATACAATGATGAGAGAGAAACATTGATCAGCTGCCTTCCGCATACCTCCTACTGGGGATCGAGCCCGCAACCCGGCCATGTGCCCTGACTGGGAATTGAATCATGACCTCCTGGTTCATGGGTCAACACTCAACCACTGAGCCACACCAGCTGGGCTGTGTTTTGGGTTTTCTTAATTAAAAATATGTTTTTATTGATTTTTAGAGAGAGAGAGAGAGAGACATCGATGTGAGAGAGAAACATTGATTGATTGTCTTTCGTTAGCACCCCAACCAGGAATCAAACCCACAACCTTGGTATATGCCCTGACTGGAAACCAAATCGGCAACCTTTCGGTGCAAGGGACAACAGTCAACCAACTGAGCCATACCGGCCAGGGCTGGAAACATTAGTTTTAGAAAACTATTATAATATTAGTTTTTATTCTATCAGAAACCAAAAATTTGTTTTTGCCACACTTCCCACTAACCTGTCAAGCACTTATCTGATGGTGGGGAGGGAGCAGGGAGCTGGTCTTGTTTTAATGGAACCTGAGTGGGAATCAAACTGGTGGTTTCTTGGTTCATGGGTCAACGCTCAATCACCAAGCCACACTGGCCGGGCTCAACTTAAATTCTTTATGCTTCAGTTTTCTTAGCTATAAAATAGAAATGATAATAATACCCATGCTGTAATATTGTTGTAAGAATTAAATAATTTAGTAAACATACAAAGAATTTAGAACAGTGTCTGGCACATGGTAAGTACTATACTATATATATTAGCAGCTATGAATTATTAATGTTGTTGTTAACTGGATAGGGTATGTGAGAGAAAGAGGAATCAAAGATGACTCCAAGGCTTTTGATCTGAGCATGGGAATCAGTGGAATAGCCATTAGCTGACATGGGAAAGACTGCACAAAAAGCAGGTTTGGGGGATATCAGGAACTCAGTTTTGCACATAGTAATTTTTTAAAAAATATGTTTTCATTGATTTTAGGGAGGAAGGGAGAAGGAGAAAGAGAAACATTGATTGGCTGCCTCCTGTGTATTCCCTGAACCAGGGTTCAAACTTGCAACCTGGGTATGTGGCCTGACCAGGAATCGAACCAGCAACCTTTCAGTGCATGGGATGACACTCAACCAACTGAGCCACACCGCCAGGGCTGTACATAGGAAATTTGAAATGACTGTTAGGCATATATTAGTATGTAGAGATATTGAGTAGATAGTTAGATATCTGAGTTTAGAATTAAGGGAAGTGTGGGTTGGAGGTATACATTTGGAAGTTATTAGCAAATAAATTATATTTAAGACCATTTTAAGAGGAAGGATCAGTTACACCCTAAAATTGAGATTGGGAATGTATAGTTTGGACAGGTCCTTCTTAAAGCCTCTACTCTTCAAAAGCTACCTAACAAGCCTAACAATAGCTAGTTCAGAGAGAGCCAGATTATCACAGACCCCACCGAGCATTCCAAATTCTTTCATTGCATTAGAATTTTATTTTATCAAAATTACTTGAAATAAATAGGATTAACTGAGTCTTAGAAATCTTTTGTCTCAATGAGACTTGTGTCATAAAAGTATTTGTAGGGAATTAACTTGTAAAGGGGAACTCAGTGGTTTTACCAATTGGCTTATCTGCATATGGATTTTTTATGTTTATTTAATCCTCACCCGAGGATATACTTTTCATTGATTCTAGAGAGAGAAGGGTTGTGGGAAAGGGGAAGAGAGAGAGAGAAATATCAATGTGAGAGAGAAACATTGATCGATTGCCTCCAGTATGCACCCTGACCAGATTAAACCCACAACCTAGGTATGTGCCCTGACCAGGAATCGAACCCGAGATCCTTCTGCGCACAGGATGATGTTCCAACCAACTGAGCCACATTGGCCAGCGCACTTTACATGTATTTTTAAATCCTCAGCAGTGAAAACATTTCTGTGTTACCTTCTTTTACTGGTGAACATTTACTCAGAAAATAGAGACTAATTTTAGGATTAGCAGGTATGTATGCTTCAGACTATCATTTTCCATTTTTTTAAGCATTTTTATTGATTTCAGAGAAGAAGAGAGAGGGAGAGAGAGATAGAAACATCAATGATTAGAATTGGGGATCGAGCCTGCAACCCAGGCATGTGCCCTTGATCAGAATCAAACCCAGGACCTTTCAGTTTGCAGGCCGATGTTCTATCCACTGAGCCAAACCAGCTAGGGCTCATTCTTCATTTTGAAGTCATGTTTTTTGAATAATCCATAGCCTGAGTCACTATTTTTTGCAAACAAAAGTTAAAATCTTAACATTAGAAGGAAACTTGGATCATCTATCTGTTCCAACCGTCAATCAGTGTATACTCTATGAAATTCTTTTTTAAAAAAATATATATTTTATTGATTTTTTACAGAGAGGAAGGGAAAAGGATAGAGAGTTAGAAACATTGATGAGAGAGAAACATCGATCAGCCACCTCCTGCACACTCCCTACTGGGGATGTGCCCGCAACCAAGATACATGCCCTTGACCGGAATCGAACCTGGGACCCTTGAGTCCGCTGGCTGACGCTCTATCCACTGAGCCAATCCAGTTAGGGCACTCTATGAAATTCTTAACATGCAGAGGTGAAAGTATGCACTTGAAATACTCCAGTAGCATGCAGAAACTGTTATCTCCTTATTTCAGTATATGTCACTTATTTTTTCTTTTAGTATCAGGGAGAGATCTTTCTCTTAAAAATCTGTTACTCATCTATAAAATAAATTTTCTTAAGTGGGTGACCTCTCAGTTTCCTTCCTATAAGCTCAGAGAATCTGTGCTTATAAAAATAATACTAAACCATAACAAAGCATCTTATTGTCTACTTACACGATCACTACTAGGATTGCAGGCTCCTAAAGAGCTTTTTTTTTTTTTGCCGGGGGGCGGGGTACCTCAATTGTTTAATGTAGGCCATGTCCATAGGAGGCATTGTGCAAAGTGTTAAAAGAACAATAAATCATCTGGCCAGGCTCACATGTATCCATTAAGTCCAAACATCAGATCTAAAGAATATCTGGCAGTGGTAATTCTCAATGATGTCTTTCACATAAGCCAGGAAATCAGTCCTCCAGTGACAAAGCAATTCTGAACAGTAGCTCTAGATCCCATAATGGATATTTTGCAGTTGGGTTGGAGCAGGGTGGGCCAGATAGGATGTTAATAATCTAAACTGATATTCAACCCAGTCAGGAGTTTTTATTCAGCAGCCTTGGAAGGATGGGTATCATCTATTGGAAGCTATTTTTCTTGCAAAAATTCTGACATTTGTTCCATTCATGGTAACATAGACTCAGTGCTGCCTGGCATAGGAGATCTAGAAGGATCATGCTAAGAAGATGCTGGTGAGCATTTATATTAAACAGAAATTCACTGTGTGTCTTCTTTGTACAAGGTATTATGCGAGCTTCTTGGGGTCCAAAGATAAATGTGGCATGACCCCGCCCTCAGGAACTGTCAGTGGAGGCAAGACACCCAAACAGTCATTTCAACGTAATATGATAAGAACAGTGATAGAAATGTATATACAGATATATGGGAATATAAAGGAAAAGTCATTAATCCAGCTGGGAAAGAGGTTGTCAGGAAAGACTTCCTAGAAAAGGTTACACCTGAACTGGGTCTTGAAGGATGAATAGTAGTGAACTAGAAAAGGGAAGGAGAGCAAGCCCTGGACTGGCTGAGGCAACTGTATGTGCAAAAGCCTGGAGGTGTGAAACAGCATTCCACATCAGTCCAAAGAACCAAATGATAGTTGTGACTCTTAGCATATATGGATTTAAATTTAAGGTTTCCATTATTCCCAGGTAATCCATGATAGAGCTTTGTTTTGTGTGTGTGTTTGGTGTTTTGTTTTGTTTTTTGTCATTTTGCTTTAGTTACAAAGCTGGTGAGCAAACCCCACCAGAATTCACATTTGAGCAAGCATGTCCTCTACTCATTATCACATATTCAATATCACCCATGAAATGATTTTAAAACTTTGTTTTTTATGAAGATAAACCTGGACCTGGAATATGCTGGTGGTGGGAAAAAGAGTAGGGCCTGCCTGGCCAGCGTGGCTCAGTGGTTGAGTGTCGACCTATGAACCAGGAGGTCGCGGTTCGATTCCTGGCCAGGGCACATGCCCAGGTTGCGGCTTGATCCCCAATGGGGAGCAAGTATGATTCTCTCTCATCATATGTTTCTATCTCTCTCTCCCTCTCCTTTCCTCCCTGAAATCAATTAAAAAGTTTTACATTACACACACACACACACACACACACACACACACACACATTAGAGGCCTGATGCACGAAATTCATGCATAAGTGCAGTCCCCAGGCCTGGCCGGCAATCGGAGCGTGAGCATCTGGCGTGGAAGGTCAGGTCTTAGCTGACCTCTGGGCCGTGGGCAGCACCTGGGCCCCCGGGCCCCTGCGTGCCCCCCTCTTCCGCCTGAGTCATGGTGCCCGAGTCCCCACGCGGAGATGCGGTGAGCACAGCCAGATGCCGCGAGCTGGGGTGCAGAGTGGGCCTCTGGGCCACCTAGCAGTGCCACACATAAGCCAGGTGGGCAGTGTGCGCTCTCCGGCCAGCCTCGCAGACCAGCTCCTGCACAAACCCACGGGGAGCTCAACTGGCCCCTGCGGTCCTGGCGGCTGCAGCCCAGCTCACCCGGAAGAGGCCACGCAGGTGCGGGGTGGGCTCCTCACGGGCACCCAGCATCTTGAGCGCAGAGGGTTGGGAGGGGGCTTCCCAGTGCACGAGCCCTGGTATCCTGGAGGAGGGTAGCAGGGGGAGTGAGAGTGAGCTCAGCAGACACCCTGCATTCTCACGACACCGCCATCCTCATCACCCCCACCCTCAGGCAGCCAGCAAGAGGTCGCAGCCCCCTGTCTGGGTGCCGAGGGAGGTTGGTCACCGCCACCCGCGCCCCCCCCCCCCGTTCCAGCCCGGGGCCCGGCCCCAATCGGGTGATCAGGGCCTGATCAGCAGGGCGATCAGGCCCCTGCTTGCACCCACTTAGGCCTGGCACCACCCACTCACCTGCTCCACCATCCTGCCATGGTCCCGCTCTCATCGGAGCCCATAGGGGCTGGCAGCACTGCATCACTGACACCCACCATGTTCCGCGCTGCCCCCTGGTGGTCAGCGCACGTCATAGCAAGCAGTCGAACTCCTGGTCGAGGGGACAGTTTACATCAGGGGTCCTCAAACCTTTTAAACAGGGGGCCAGTTCACTGTCCCTCAGACCGTTGGAGGGCCGGACTATAGTTTAAAAAAAAACTATGAACAAATTCCTATGCACACTGCACATATCTTATTTTGAAGTAAAAAAACAAAACGGGAACAAATACAATATTTGTATTTGCATGTGGCCCGTGGGCCGTAGTTTGAGGACCCCTGGTTTACATGTTAGGCTTTTATTATATAGGAGGATATATACACAAAATCATTGGGGGGGGGGGGGGAAAGAGAGCAGGGCCTAAAGTGGTTCTTAGTAGAAAAGGGAAGTTTGAGGCAAACTAGACTGTAGTTCCAAATTCAGAAGTGACCAGGATTATTATCATGAGTATTATTTGTGTATCAATGATTTTTCAAACTTTAAAAAAAAATTAAGCAGTAAAACTTTGTTTTACTTTTCTAAGCAAAATTTCTCCTGCATACCCATACAAAATAGATGAAAACAGAGATAATTAGGATTCCAGGAATTCTGTTAACTCGGCTCCAGTATTCCCTTTATTGGTGGTCCAGACACATCTCCATAGAACCTAGTATTATTCCATCTACCAAAGTTCTGTGCAAAAGTGATTTCTAGGACTTACAGAAAATACTCCAGTCTATACAGGAATTATCAAGTGAGAAAAAATTTTAGTGACAACTGAAAAGGCCTGATTTTTAGACTATAAGCTGAATCTTGATTTTTAGTTCCAAAGTAAAAAATGGAATACTTAGAGAAAAAGCTTTTTGTCTGTGAATTAGTGGAACTTAGTCCATTTTTATTTCCTACTACCCCCACTTGAGATCTCTCTATTCCACAGCACAGCAAACTAAATATCAGTCAGAATTGTACATGAAAGAATTGCTCTATAGAGTGAGAAGGGAAGGACATATAATTTCTACAGTGAGACAGTGGAGATAGGCGAAAAATACCGTCATGATTAAGATATACTTTCTTCACAAAATGCTAATAGACTGGGATTTCTTTTCTTTTTGTTAGGGATAAGGTGTGGGGGAGTTGGCAAAGGAAAGCCTCAAGAAGATAACAAAATGCAAACCCAGAGCTATATCACTCCTAAGGCAGGACTCTTTATTCTGTTTTACTTCCTCAACACAATCTGCCTGGCAGAAAAAGAAAAGCTGATAAGACCAACCAGAGCATCTTCAGATTTATTATTGATTAGAAGATTCCTGTATAGTTCTTAGGGCCAAGATTATGGATCTCTTGGGATTACTATTTATATTGGATTTGGAGGGTGTTCTCCCCAAAATTAAATATTCTATTCTATTGCCCCCACCAAGTGCACTTGAATTGGACCACACACTCCAATTTTGGTTCAAAACATGGTCAGTTTATCTCTGAGATAAAATTTTTAGCAGAACAATGGACTGGGTCTGCAGCATCAGTTTACATCGCCCATTCTATGAAATAGGCCCTGGAAAAGATCCACTTTTAGTCAAGTTTCTATTTGTTTTCAGATTACTACAAAGATTTCCACACTCTCCAGCCCCTTCTTTTACTCTAAAAATGTTGCCTTAATTTTCTCAGAAATGATGTGGATTATTTAGTGTGCAGAATATGAAACTTCCTGAAAGAGAGTTAATCCTTTATAATAAAGGGGTAATATGCAAATTGACCCTCACTCCGTTACACCACCACAAGATGGCTGCACCCACAGCACAGGTGGAGTTTCCATAATGAGCTGTAATGAGCGATCAGCAGGGATTTGAGGCTGCGTGGTGCTGGGCTGTGGCAGGGGACCTGAGGCTGCGCCCCCCCCCCCCGCCTGGTGGGGCTTGACAGGACCTCAGGCTATGCCCCCTGCCCGGCGGGGCTTGATGGGTGACCTCAGGCCACACCTCCCGCCCAGTGGGGCTTGACGGGACCTGAAGCTGCGCCCCACATCCGGCAGGGCTTGACAGGGGCCCTGTGGCTGCGCTCCCTACCCAGCGGGGCTTGACAGGGGACCAGAGGCTGTGCCCTCTGCCCGGCGCCAGGGAACCTGAGGCTGCGCTCCCCCTCCCCCGCCCGGCAGGGCTTGACAGGGGTGGGGCCGGCCGGGTCTGGGTCTCGCACAATTTCGAGGTGCACACTGGTGAGCAGAGACTTGACTCTGGGTCCTGCGGCATGCCCCAGACTCTGACAGGAGGAAGATTTTCATATACATTTTACTAATTTTCTTTCATCTCTGACACTTCTATTATAGAGAAAGGGCAAATAGCAATATTAAAATATTTCCTCTAATTAGTTCCCTTTTAATGTGCACAGATTTTGTGCACTGGGCCACTAGTACTCTATAAAGCATAGATAAGATGACTTTGGCATACTAAAGTAGGGGCTTTCATCTTTTGAAGATAGTAATGTCAAGTCAGATTTCTGAATCTTTTCTAGTTACAAATTTGGATTTTAAATAATGAACCAGATAAGGAATAGAAAAGATAACTGCTTGAATGCTTACCATGTTTGGCAGGCATGATCTGATTTAACACACATTTAACATCTTTTCAGATAATTTCCTGAGACAATGTTAACTCCATTGTGTAGATGAGAAAACTTAAGACTCAAAGAGAACAAGTAGGTAGACCAAAGACATATAGCTAGTAAGGAGGCATGAAGCCAGATTTGAACTTAGGTCCTTTTGCTCTTGTCCTTGCTTTTTGTACAATATTGCCTTTAACATGATTGTTCTCAAAGCCAGGTGTTGCCATGTTCTGACACTTTCATTCACTTAGAGAAAATAGATATATTTTTAATATGTTTGCAAATGAAAATTGCAAGCCATTATAAAGCTTATCTAATACTCTGTCCTAGATGGCTCTACTCTGCCTCTGATTAATTGGTGTTTTGAGGTGTCTGTTTAAATGTTGTCTTGGGCTGTTTTCTGATAATTCATTTAGATCAATTAATAGATAATTTAAGCCTTGCAAATGAATTCTTAATAGTAAGAGACAAACTGCAAACAAAGCAGTAGTGTCTGCTTGTTATAGCAACAATTAGATAGCTTTGTATCCCTGACTGGTTTGGCTCAGTGGATAGAGCGTCAGCGTGTGGACTGAAGGGTCCCAGGTTCGATTCCGGTCAAGGGCACACACACACAAAAAATAGCTTTGTAGCACATTGCCTAGCTTATAAGTAGTCAATATATAATATGTTTTGTCAAGATATAATATAATATATTTAACTGACTGAATTTTGGTCCTAGATTTTTTTCTTTCTTTTTCCTTTTAAAAAAAATATATATTTTATTGATTTTTTACAGAGAGGAAGGGAGAGGGATAGAGAGTCAGAAACATCGATGAGAGAGAAACATCGATCAGCTGCCTCCTGCACACCTCCTACTGGGGATGTGCCTGCAACCAAGATACATGCCCTTGACTGGAATCGAACCTGGGACCCTTCAGTCCGTAGGCTCTATCCACTGAGCCAAACCAGTTAGGGCCCTAGATTTTTTTTTATACAAATTCTAACCTCAGCCATAAATGTCTTTGACTCGCTACATTGATGGATATGATCAGGATATCAGGGCAGCTCTATTGAGTAGGTAATACTGCTATTGCTGCTGTTGTCAAAACTGCCTTGTGGTAAGGGAGTAGGAGGCATCTCAACAGTCAGTTCATCTGTAAATTAGTGATAAAAATTCTATTTTTTTTGGGTTGTTGTGAGGACTGGAAGATAAGCTAACTAGGTGCCTAGCCATAAGACCAACTATTCAGAAATGTGACTATTATTTTACTGTAGTGTTTAATTACATTATTCCTTTGGTTTAGACCAGCCGTGGGCAAACTACGGCCCGCAGGCCGGATCCGGCCCGTTTGAAATGAATAAAACTAAAAAAAAAAAGACCATACCCTTTTATGTAATGATGTTTACTTTGAATTTATATTAGTTCACACAAACACTCCATCCATGCTTTTGTTCCGGCCCTCCGGTCCAGTTTAAGAACCCATTGTGGCCCTCGAGTCAAAAAGTTTGCCCACCCCTGGTTTAGACTCTCTACATATATATCCCTTGTTTTGCCTGAAATGTAAAAAATTTAGGAAGGAAGTATATTCTGGAATCTTTTAATATTTGAATTTTTTAAAAAAACCAATTAAGTGATATAAAAGTAATAGCCAGTAATAGCAGTTACTCTGTGCCTGGTACTGTTTTGAGCACTGTTATATTTATTGACTCATTTTATCCCTACAGCAGTTTTCTGCAATGGGCATTAATATTATCCCCATTCATTTTACAGTTGATGAATTTTACAGTTGATGTAATGAATCCAGATGGAAAAACCTGCTTTAGGAAGGGAATCAGCATATTCACCTTAAGGATATTCACAGTAGCCTATCTGAATTAAGTTTGGTAGATAGGAAGGATCCAAGCAGGAGCCTATTAGCTAGATTCCCCTAAATCCCATTGTTTCTGGGTTGCCTCGCAGGAACTTGGCCATGAGTGTGTTTTACTCTTTCTCTGCTACCTGTGAATTGCCTATCTCCTCTTTAAAATCCCAGACCCATGCCCCCTTTCCTCCTTTGTCCATATATTATGTAAGTCTCTATAGCCCAGTGTGTTTTGGAACTCATTATTATGACACCCCTGATATACGTAATAATAAACCTTGCACTTTTTCTCCTCTTAATCTGTCTCTGTTAAATTTTATTACTAGCTTATAAGCTTTATAAGCTAGAACTTAGGTGGGAGGAAAATTACTTTTTTAGCTTAGCCCCCACAATATGGATAACCTAATATGCTAGCAAAGGCCGTTGTAAAAAAGAATCACTTTTCAGTTGGTGTCTTCATAACTCATGGCTAAGTCAGGCACTTCCATTGCTAGGTATTTGTATTTCTAAGGGCTTTGTTCATAGCTGACCTATAATTCTACAGTTCAGTATATCTTCCTCTTTCCTCCTCCACTCCTGCCCCCCTGTCCTCTGCTATCTTCCCCTCCACTCCCTTTTGCTTCCAATTTCTCTCTTCTCTCTCTCCTTCCTTTATGAGGATACTGCCTCCCAAAATTGGGAGTAGTTGGTGAGTAATCCAGTGACTCATGGTTTCAGGTGTTAAAACTATCTTCCTGCTGAAGCTGTGGGTTAGTTTTCTTTGGAAGCTGAGGACTGGATTCTGTCAGCTGAGCTCTTGCAGGGGAGCCATGCACTGGAAGGACATAGCCCAGGTAGGAAAGAAGTCAGATTAAAGCCTGGTTTATTTCTTTAGTTACTGTGTAGAGAAAACAACACATCTAACTGATCATTTGTAAATAATTATATTAAAAGTTTGTTGGGGTTTTTTTTGTTTGGTGGTTGTTTTTTTCCAGTTCTAAAGATTCTAGTCTCAAAGCCATCTTTTCACCAGTATAGTCAATTTTTATCCTCCCAGAGTAATAGTTAAACTTGATTTCCATATCTGTATTTCCTTAGACAACAGATTACATGTAAGTTGATATTCAAATGAATAACAACAACCTAAGAAAACTAAACCATGCCTACGCTGGTAGTCTTGGATCAAATTATATTTCGTATTTGCTTCCCTTTTATATTGTGGTAGATTCTGAGCTATTAAACATAAACATAAGGGTCATATTGTTATCTTTTATCAGTGGAAGTGGGGTTCTTGGGGTACCGCTGGAGTAAACATTTCCAGAGGCCCTCACAAGAGGGTGAGATATGATAGAAAGCTTTATTTCCTTGGAATTATACCCCTTGGTTTCCAAAGTCCCATTTCTCTTAGTTCAGCCATAGAAGAAGTATAGCTGGGGTTTCAGTAAAGCTAGAATCAAAGCCAGCATCTAGAGTTTCCTTTCCATGTTGGAGCCAGGCTAGCTGTAGTCCATTAGTCCATTGTGTATGGGGTCCACATGGCCATGGACCATGTGGGGGAATGCAGGGGAGCAGGAACAAAAGAGCCCCATAAGCCCAGAGTCACATGAGTCCCAAGGAGCCAAGAGCACAAGAGAGCAAGTTTCTTTGTTCAGGGAATTGAGTATCCAAATTTTGCTTGCAGTTGCCACCCCTATTCTGGCCAACCATCTCTGTCCCCAGGTGTGATTGACAGTCAAGTATCTTCCCTATGTCATCCCAACTTTACTGGGCATGCGACTATCTTCCTTTTGGCCAATCCCCTCCCCCCAGTGTTTTGTGGGGAACATGCCTATAATACCTGGCCTTCCCTTTGCTCCTTTCCTATTCTATATAATAAAAGGCTAATATGCAAATCGACCAAACAGCAGAACGACTGGTCACTATGATGCACACTGACCACCAGGGGGCAGACACTCAACACAGGAGCTGCCCCCTGGTGGTCAGTGTGCTCCCACAGGGGGCGCACCACTCAGCCAGAAGCCGGGCTCACAGCTCTGCGGCAGCACTAAGGATCCCTTGGGGGATGTCCGCTGAGGGGTGCCAGACTGGGAAAGGGTGCAGGCCGTGCTGAGGGGACTCTCACCCCCCACCCCCAGTGCACTGGGCCTCTAGTTATTAATAACTAGTTAATTACAATGGTATCAATATTACATACTGTAATTATGGCATCTGAAATCCCATTCAGAAAGAAAAATCACACCGTGGGAACCCTGTACAACCTAAGAGAGTGAACCTAAGGCACTGAAGAGTTGAAACTCTTGGCAACTTGACTATCTGGAACTTTCACTCATCCTCCCTCTGCTGCCTTCCTCTGGTCTTTTCACTGCTAGTTAGCATGTACTTAAAAGATGAATAGGGCAGATGGAGGAAGCGATACAAAACAGTTATTGTAAAAAAAAAAAAGGAGAAGAAGAAATAAAAAGGAAAAACAAAAAACAAAATAGTTATTGTACTAGTCCCTAACTATTCTGTATGGTGTTGTTGTTTTTTATTATTATTAGTGGAGTATATAATGTCATTTTATTATTCATTTTGGTTTTAAATTATATTTTGATTTTATTTAAAGGCACAATATTTCTTTTGTGTTCATCTAGAAAGAAAATAATATTGTTTTATTCACATCAATAGTAATATATTGAATTCATTTATGAACTCAGTGTGTTTTAGAGTTAGAGATCAGCATAAATTCTGTTCAGACGGCAAACTGAGGAGATACAACCAATATGAAAAAAAGAGAATGCATGTCTGGACTGGCAAGTTAATTATTAGCATTTTATGAACATTTCAGAATTGGTATATTATTGTCATCACAAAAATGTAATTCAACTTTTTTTTTTAATATGAGAGTAACCTATATACAGTTCTTTCTGGCAAATTGCTGATGATGACAAATTAGGGATGGGAAGCAAGGAAAAGGGTGTGCTCTTAAGTCTCTGAGATGGTAAATTTGTAATTTGACATGCTTATTGGGAATTTTTATTACCTAGAGTGGTTATTTAATTATGTATTTCTGTTATTGTTCAATAGAGAATAGTTTCTAAAACCTTTCTGCATAGGCCCTACTCTAATTCACCACCACAAGCCATATCAATTGGCACCTTCTTAAAAGACTTTTTTCTCCTGAGTTAGATAAAACTAACCTATCCCCTGCTTTGGCTAAGAGTTTTGAAGTATGATAGTTTAAGTTTTCATATCTAAGCAGCATGTCTTTTTCTTCAGCTCTTTTTAATGGTTGCTTACCTGTATGAAAGGATAGTCATTGTGTGTGTTTTGGAGTCTCTTGCCTAATAAAAACTGTTTCCTGGTTAGAACTCATAGAATTTGGCCTCCAAAAGGTCTGAACTTAGTCATTGACTTTTTAAATTACTTACCTTACTGTCTCTGTCTCTAATGTTCACATAATGTTGCCCAAGTTTATCACAGTTGCTTGTGTTTTGGAATTTTAACTCTCAAGAGTGTACACATTCATTCTTACCACTTTCAGCAGTACCTTCTCAATCTTACCTGCACCTGTCTCCAGCTACCAATAAGTGTCCCTATTAGAATGGAAAGAATGATTCCATTGCCCATGACATGATTTAGACCAGAGGTGGGCAAACTTTTTGACTCGAGGGCCACAATGGGTTCTTAAACTGGACCGGAGGGCCGGAACAAAAGCATGGATGGAGTGTTTGTGTGAACTAATATAAATTCAAAGTAAACATCATTACATAAAAGGGTATGGTCTTTTTTTTTTTTTAGTTTTATTCATTTCAAACGGGCCGGATCCGGCCCACGGGCCGTAGTTTGCCCACGGCTGATTTAGACCCAAAAATCATGGGTCCACTGTGATAAAAATTGGATTTTTATATCTAGCCAGTAAAATACTTGTTCTCACCAACGTTTTCAGATGACCGTAATCTTAGAACATGGGTTGGAATTACAGTGATGTCTGAATACTAAAATGATTTTTGTATAATTAAATTGAACTGCAGATGTACCTTGTTTTACATAGATATGCTTGTAAACAAAAGTATGTGTGAAGAATGTAAATTAATTTATGCTTTAAACCCACTAAGGAGCTTTGTTATTTCAAGATATACCCTACTAAATCCTCTAACAAAGGAAAAATATCCCAGTTTACATCTTGTGTAAATCCTCATATATCTGTCTTGCTTAAAGCTAGGTATAATTGATTGGCCTATTGATTCTGGAAAAGTAGTCTTCTTTTGGGGTCTTTTTAACATCTACCTTTTACTGTGATGCTAGATCGAGCGGTTGGAAGTAAGCAGCCTCGCCCAGACTTCCAGTGCAGTGGCCTCCAGCACTGATGGCAGCATCCACACAGACTCTGTGGATGGAACACCAGACCCTCAGCGTACAAAGGCTGCTATTGCTCACCTGCAGCAGAAGATCCTGAAGCTCACAGAACAAATCAAGATTGCACAAACAGCCCGGGATGACAACGTTGCTGAGTACTTGAAGCTTGCCAACAGCGCAGATAAGCAGCAGGCTGCCCGCATCAAGCAGGTCTTTGAGAAGAAGAACCAGAAATCTGCCCAAACCATCCTCCAGCTACAAAAGAAGCTTGAGCACTACCACAGGAAGCTCCGAGAAGTGGAACAGAATGGGATCCCCCGGCAGCCAAAGGATGTCTTCAGGGACATGCACCAGGGTTTGAAGGATGTGGGAGCGAAGGTGACTGGCTTCAGTGAAGGTGTGGTAGACAGTGTCAAAGGTGGACTTTCCAGCTTCTCCCAGGCAACTCATTCAGCAGCAGGGGCAGTAGTCTCAAAGCCCAGAGAGATCGCTTCATTAATTCGGAATAAATTTGGCAGTGCAGACAACATCCCTAACCTGAAGGACTCTTTAGAAGAAGGGCAGGTGGATGATGGGAAGGCTTTGGGAGTGATTTCAAACTTTCAGTCGAGCCCAAAATATGGTAGTGAAGAAGATTGTTCTAGTGCCACTTCAGGCTCAGTAGGAGCCAACAGCACCACTGGAGGCATCGCTATAGGAGCATCTAGCTCCAAAACAAACACTCTGGACATGCAGAGCTCAGGGTTTGATGCACTATTACATGAGATCCAGGAGATCCGGGAAACCCAGGCCAGGCTAGAGGAATCCTTTGAGACCCTCAAGGAACATTATCAGAGGGACTATTCATTAATAATGCAGGCCTTGCAGGAAGAGCGATATAGGTAAGTTATATGGAATTACAATCCAAAATTACTTATATTTGGGGTTCCCTTTGCTTTGGCTATTGTGGGCGGGGGCTGGCTTTTAAAGATCTTTAGTAGAGTGTCTTTTTCTGGAACGTCCAGAGCACTTTAGATATGTAATATGATGTCTGCATGAGTTCCTATCATAGAATGCAAATGACAGGCACGACAAAATTAAGTAACTCCCGAGGTTACACACCAGTGAAGCATTGTAGTTGAGAGGTGATGATTACTGTAGCTCTCCAGTCTTCCATTCTAGATTAAGACTTTCAAATGAAGCCCAAGGTTTCTGAGGCATTTCACCTATTTGTAATTACAGAATCACAAGTCATTGCAACCTGTAGTATGTATACTACATTAATGTAGTATGTATACTAACTCTGTATAAATCAAAGACATAACCTGTCCAAAATGTAATGAACCTGTAGTTATTGGGCCTTAAGCACATTTATCTAGGCAGTTGGTGTAGAAAGATTAGACTGGAAATAAATCCAGATAAGCATGTCTGTTACCTTTACTATGAATTGGCAAACATTTGAATGGGAGTGAACTTAAACATGTGAAATGGTTCTGCAATAGTTAGAGAATTCTCAAAGGGGTAAATGCTTTTAGTTATAATCTGTGCTAAAGGTAGAAGCTAATAGCTTTTTTGTTTCATATTACACTGTATATTCATATTAGACCATTCTTAGTTATCTTTAAATGTGTGTCTTTTCCTCTTGTTTCCATCATATGCAGATAGAAAATAATGTCCACCATGTAGTACTTAATCAGATCCAAACTTTGTCAACCAGAGACAAACCACCTCACTGATACAGATTAAGGACTAATCTCATGGGAGTCACAGGTTGGATTAGGCCTTGAAAGATGTGAGTTTTGGTTTTGTTCGTTTCTAATGAGAGGGAATCCTCAGTAATTTTACTATATCAAGGGTTGAACAGGCAATCTTTTAAGGTTCCTCTCACCTCTTTTTTTTTTAAGTGATTTTTTTAAAGTTTGTTTTTATGAGATAATCTCAGGGCCTGAATAAATTATTCATGTGAATCAGTAAGATGAGTGAAGAGTTGCAGCAGCAAACTCTTTCACATGGTGAAAATGCTAATCAGTAATTCAGTCCTGTCTGTTATCTTCACTCTTCCATCCTTTAATTCAAACTTAAGACTGTGAGAAAAGAAAAGAAAAGAAGTGTGGGAAAGAGAAAGGAAGTTCTAAAAGCAAAAACATTACCATTCTTAATTCGTTGTTTTATATATTCTTTAATATACTTAGAAGACAATATCTAAAGCAGTGAGCAATCTAACAAATATTCAAGTAGACTCAAAATAAAGCACCTGGTCCTTTGTACTATATTATATTTAAGTCTTACATTCAAATTCTTGTTCTGCCACTTACTAATCTTGAAAATTGGGCAAGTTTCTTAACGTTCCTAAGTTCTGGTTTCCACATCTCTAACATAGGAAAAATAATAGTCGTTCATAAGGTTACTGTGACATTTAAATGAAATAATTTATGTAAAGCACATAGCTTGGTGCCTGGCCCAGTAAGTACTTTGTTGATATTAAGTAGCAGCTGCTACTGCTGCTTTTAAAATATGCCCCTTTGAGCCATGGAGACCTGGGTGTTCCATAGTTAGTTGCTCAAAAAACCAACTGCCTGCTTTGACCCTTTTATTTTAAATGGATAGCAAAACATTCCAGTTTTTAAATTCTTCCAGAGTTTAAAAATTCATATAGAGTTGTTATGTCTTCAAATCAGATGTAGGCCAATGTGAGAAAGTCAGGAAAAACAGGTCTCCCAAGACCCACCTTTGTATCCATTTAAAATAATTCAGAGACAGGACAGAACTTTAGCTCCATCCCCAGTCTACTTCCTTCCTAGACAAAAAGCCAAGCCTCCAGGAGAGTAGAATTAGAAATTAGAAGAGAGAGACTCCTGCAGGCTTGTCTTTTTGTTTGGGAAGGAAGTAGCCTAGGGATGAACTCAAGGAACACTTTTCTAACCAAGAACCATTAATGCGTACATAACTGCTCTAGATGCATTTCTGGTTATTTTCAATGCTTTCGTTTATTTTACTAACTAGAGGCCCAGTGCACAAAATTCATGCACTCAGGGGTCCTTCAGCCCAGCCTGCGCCCTCTCGCAGTCCAGCAGCACTTGGGGGATGTCCGACTGACAGCTTAGGCCGCTCCCCTAAGCCGTCAGTTGGACATCCTTAGCACTACCACGGAGGCAGGAGAGGCTCCCACCACCGCAGCTGCGCTCGCCAGCTGTGAGCCTGGCTTCTGGCTGAGTGGCGCTCCCCCTGTGGGAGCACACTAACCACCAGGGGGCAGCTCCTGCGTAGAGCATCTGCCCTCTGGTGGTCAGTGCAAGCCATAGCAACCAGTGGTTCTGCCATTCAGTCAATTTGCATATTAGCCTTTTATTATATAGGACTAGCGGCCCAATGCATGAAATTCATGTGAGAGTAGGCCTTCCTTCCCCTGGCTGCCGGCACCAGCTTCCCTCTAGCCGCCGGCAGGCACCTGGGACCTGGGCTTCCCTTGCAGCCCTGGCTACATCCTGAAGGATGTAGGTCTAATTAGCATATTACACTTTTATTATTATAGATTATCACAGTTGACAGGAGGAAGGTCATACTCAGAATTGCTGCTTGTTATTTTAAGTGATGGGGGAGGAGGACACTATCACTAACAGCATTTGCTAAACTCCTGTGATGCGAATAATGCTAGGTGCTTTACATATATTTGCTAATCCTCACAATAGCCCTGCAGGTGGATTGTATTATCCTTATTTTACAGATAAGGAAATTGGCCTCAGTGGGGTTTTAAAATTTGCCAAAGGTAGGTCACTTGGTAAGTGATAAAGCCAGGAATCAAACCCAGTTTTATATGATTCCAAAGCCAGTGTTTTTTTTTTTTCATATCAGGCCAGTTGTTTTGTTTTCCAAGCTTAAACCTAAAACCTCTATGATTGAAAGACTACTTTTATAGTCTAGCCCTGGACTTCATTGGCAATGGGTATTGGACCTTTTCCAGGTTTCACTAAAAGTCGAGTCACTATTTTTAACATATTTTGGAAAATTCTGTAAATGCATAAGCTCTGGAAAGTTTTCTCAAGCTAATACAACAGTGTAGATATGTACTAGAGGAATATATAAAGAAACCCTCATCCCCATCCTTATTTCCCCTTTTCAGAGTTCCTTCTCAATAATGTTACTTAATGTGCTTCCCATTGCTCTCTACCTCAGTGACTAGTGCCAAGTCAGGATTCTTGCTCAAGATCATCTACTTACTCTGGAAAAATCAGAAGCATTAAGGAGCCTGTAGAGTACAGTCAGTTTCCTTCTCTCTCTCTCTCTCTCTCTCTCTCTCTCTCTCTCTCTCTCTAACCATGTAATTGTGCCATGACTGAATAGTACTTTAGCCACCCACATGTACTTAGTCCTGGAAGCCATTGTAGCAGAGCTTGGATCTAAACTCCACCCCAACTTTTGACTAGTAGTTTAGAATTTGAGCTTTGCATTGGGCACTCAGATATGAGTGAGATTATTTTTGGAAAGGTAGGAGACAAGGTTTAGACAGGCTTTTAGTGATGGGATCTGTACTGACTTCATATTCTTCTTGTCTTGCTAGTAGTCTTTTCATCCCATTTAAGTATTATTGTAGATCTGTTAGTAGCAATGGAGTATTCACTTGGTACTTCAGAGATAAAAGGAGCCCTTAGATATCTAGTTTAATCTTGTTCTACAAATGAGTACAGTGAGACCTAGAAAGATAAAGTGACTTTTGCCAGGTCACACAGTAAAATGGTTTAACTTATATTTAATTTGCTGTTTAAAAACTGGAGAACCAGTCCTATTTTCATAGTGAGTATAATATATTAATGAGTTATGTAGGAAAAAAATTCAGCTGTGGCAAAATGCGTTGTAAACAGGAGAGAACTAGGAAAACAACTTATAGACAGTTTTATAGGTTCCTTTTGTAGTTTTTTCCCTAGGGGATCTGGCCCAGAATCCTACCCATCTACTGCCTGTTTAAAGCAATATCATGTAGGGCAGGGATGTTGATGAAAGCTTCTATTTTAAGGGGATTATTGTGCTTTAGAAATTGGCTTCTGAAATTATATTAAGCCCAGAAATATTTTAAATTGCACTGAGTCATAAGAGCAAAAATACAGAAGGAAGCAGTCACCATTAGCAGTCATCACTTGCAGTAGAACAGTCAGTAACTAGGCTAACCCAATTAGGTACAGGCCATTGAAGTTCTAACTAAACAAATTGTTGTTTAAATATAATTTTACTTAAAATAAAGTAATTATCACTGGACATAAGACAGATATAGCTATGTTAGCCCCTCTATTCCAGGTTTTAGCCCTGTTTGTCATCTAGCAAATTGATCAGAGAATCTCCAGAAGATATGTAGACTAGGTTTGGCCAACAAATTTGAAATAGAAACTGAGAATATTGGATTAAATTAGCTCTTTGTTTCTAAGAGAAAAAAAGCCCAATTAGGAGATGCTCTTAGGAAGGATAAGACCTTTCATAAAAGAAATTTACAGATGAGCTCCTCCCAGTTTAGCCACTAAAAAGGTAATGGAGGAAAAATGGGGAGGAAGGTTAGAGTAGGGAAGAAAGGGAGAGGAGTTAAATTACTTCATTAATAAATTAAGGTTGGAGGAAGACCTTATGTAACTCATTTAAGCCTCAGTTTCCTCTATAAAAACAAGATGATGATATCTATTGTACATGTTGTTGAGATTATTAAATGAGATATGGTCTGGGGTGTACCAGGATGTTAGAAAGCTATCATTACCAAGTCTGAATTACCCAGAAAGCCCTTCTAGCTTTTATTTATTCCCTATATACTTTAGGCATCTGCTGTCTCTTGTCTTTAAGACAATGCACTGCCCTAAAAGTTTGGGGGGGCTAATAGTCCATGGGGACTGGTTCTGTACATTTTCCTTTCCTTTTTCTAAAATTTATTTACTAGAGGCCCAGTGTGCGAATTTGTGCACTGGTGGGGTCCCTCGGCCTGGCCTGCGCCCTCTCGCAATCCGGGACCCCTTGGAGGATGTCGGAGAGCCGGTTTCAGCCTGATCCCCTCAGGCCAGGCCAAGGGACCTGTGCTTAGACTTTTATATATATAAACTAGAGGCCTGGTGCACAGATTCGTGCACTGGTGGGGTCCCTCGGCCTGGCCTGCGGGGATCAGGCTGAAACCCGCAGGCCAGGCTGAGGGACTGCACTTAGGCTTTTATATATATAGACTAGAGGCCTGGTACACAGATTCATGCACCAGTGGGGTCCCTCGGCCTGGCCTGCACCCTCTCGCAATCCAGGACCCCTCAGGAGATGTCGGAGAGCCGATCCCCACAGGCCAGGCCAAGGGACCCCACCGGTGCACGAATCTGTTCACCGGGCCTCTAGTATGCATATAAGATCTTTGGTTAATCTCTTCCCACCCCCATACCCCCCTTCCAAGATTCATCAGTCTGTTCCATGTTTCCATGCCTGTGGTTTCTGTTCCTGCGTTGAGTGTCTGCCCCCTGGTGGTCAGTGCATGTCATAGCTACCGGATGGTTGACCGGTCGCTTAAGCTTTAATACATATAGACTAGAGGCCCGGTGCACAGATTCGTGCACCAATGGGGTCCCTTGGCCTGGCCTGCGGGGATCGGGCCGAAACCAGATCTCCAACATCCCCTGAGTGGTCCTGATTGCGAGAGGGTGCAGGCCAGGCCAAGGGACCTCACCGGTGCACGATCGGAGCCCGGGAGGGACCATGGGAGGGCTCCAGGGCATGTCCAGCCCATCTCGCCCAGTCCCAATCGGCCGGATCCCAGCAGCAAGCTAACCTACCGGTTGGAGCATCTGCTCCCTGGTGGTCAGTGTGCATCATAACAACTGGTCAAACAGTCGGACACTTAGCATGTTAGGCTTTTATTATATAGGACTAAAGGCCTGGTGCACGAAATATGTGCACGGGTAGGGTCCCTAGGCCTGGCTGGTGATCAGGGCCTATCGGGGCCTTCCGGCTGCCGGCCGGGGCCTTCCTTCCCCGACTGCTGGCTGCTGACCAGGGCTTTCTTTCGTTCTGCACTGCCCCCCTGGTGGTCAGCGCACGTCATAGCGAGCATTCGAACTCCCGGTTAAACTCCCAAGGGGACACTTTGCATATTAGCTATATATATATATATATATATATATATATATATATATATATATATCCTAGTAATAGACAAACATGGTAATTGACCATACCTTCGCTACGCCTCCCATTGGCTAATCAGCAAGATATGCAAAATTAACCGCCAACAAAGATGGCAGCCAGCAGCCACAGAGCTGGAGCGAGCAGGAGGCTTTGCTTGCTCCAGTGATGGAGGAAGCCAAGGTTCCCCGCCTGCGCGCCGCTCTGAGCTCCGAAAGCAACAAAGTTTCAATTATAGAAGGTAAATAAACCCCAGATACCTGCTTTCAGCCGGCCATGGCCACGGAGCTGGAACCTTGGGTTGCCCCTGGCGATGGAGGGAAGCCAAGCCCTGGTTGGCTCTGAGCTCCACTCCAGGTTACAAAGTTTCAATTATAGAAGGTAAATAAATCCCTGAAAAAAAAAAGAAAGAAAGGAGAGGCTGGGAGCTTCCGTCGCCGGGGAGGCTTGGCCAGCCTGAAAACGGCCCTCAGCCCCTCACCCAGACTGGCTAGGCACCGCAGTGGGGACCCCCACCCTAAAGGGGGTGTGGCCAGCCTGAAAACAGCCATCAGCCCCTCACCCAGGCTGGCCAAACCTCCATGCGGTGGGCTTGACCAGCCTGAAAACAGCCATCAGCCCCTGACCCAGGCTGGCCAAACCTCCATGGGGTGAGGGTCCCCACTGGTGGGGGCGGGGGGGATTGACCAGCCTGCAAACAGCATCAGCCCCTCACCCAGGCTGGCCAGGCACCCCAGTGGGGACCCCCACCCGGAAGGGATGTGATCAGCTGCAAACAGCCATCAGCCCCTCACCCAGGCTGGCCAGGCACCCCAGTGGGGACCCCCATTCTGAAGGGCAAACCAGCCGGCCCCCACCCATGCACCAGGCCTCTATCCTATATAATAAAAGAGTAATATGCAAACTGACCCTAACAGCAGAAAGACTGGGAATGACTGGTGATTATGACACACACTGACCACCAGGGGGCAGATGCTTAATGCAGGAGCTTCCCCTGGTGGTCAGTGCGCTCCCACAGGGGAGTTCTGTCCAGCCACAAGCCAGGCTGACAGCTGCCAGTACAGCGGTGGTGGTGGGAGCCTCTCCCACCTCCTCAGCAGCACTAAGGATGTCAGACTGCAACTTAGGCCTGCTCCCCGCTGGCAAGTGGACATCCCCCAAGGCTCCCGGGCTGCCAGAGGGATGTCTGATTGCCAGCTTAGGCCCAATCCCCCCGGGGGGCGTGCCTAAGCCAGCAGGTGGTCATCCCCCGAGGCACAGGCCAGGCTGAGGGACTCCTCCCCCCCCCCCCAAGTGCACAAATTTTTGTGCACCGGGCCTCTAGTGTGTGTGTGTGTGTGTGTGTGTGTGTGTGTGTGTATAGTTGACACTATTACAGATGCCCCCCATTTTCCCTCCTTTGCCTACCCCCACTCAGCCCCCACCCACTTCTCCCTCTGGCCCTCACCACACCATTGTTTGTATTCATGGGCCATGCATATATATTCTTTGGCTAATCTCTTCTTTTTCAACTGAAGGCTAGTTCAATGTTTCTGAGCCTCTTTTCAGTCTTCAACACAAATGAGGTAACAAAAGTTAAGAAGGCAAAATCCACTTTCTGCAATTCAGCCAAGAATGTATTTAAGCTCCCACCACATGTCATATCCCCACTCCAACTATGTCTCTTTATTGTGGTCAAATACTAGCAGAAGCTACGTCAGATCCCTGGCAAACATTTGGGAAATAATGCAGTAGTTTGCTCCCATAGTTGCCTATCTGTGTCAGTCCTGGGACCTAGTTCTTCCTGTTTCTCTCAAATACCTACTCTACAAGATTCTTCAGCCATTCTGTCCTAGTGACCTATTGCCCAACTAGGGAAGTGCCACTGGCTCTCAGAGATGACTCCAAACTTTTGAGCCACACCTAAAGACTGATGCATTAGGTGAAGCATTCCCAACCTGTACACTCACCCAGTTTCTCATTCTCAGGAATTTGACCCAAAAGAGCCCTGGCTTATCTTTGATCTAGGAAGGTGACTACTGTGTTGATTAATCCAGTGGATGAAACACTTTTCCAAGATCAGTATTCATTTATGAATTGTTCACCAACAACAAAACATATTGAAATGTCTATGTTCCCTTTGAGTTGTACTGATTTACAAAGGACCTTTGAGGAAAAAGTATTAAAATGAAATTATTACTTTGTGTTCCACACTGAGTCTCTTGAAAAGCACATGCTAATCAAAATCATATGCTATTGGATAAAAAATCCCCCTTTTCGCTGTCTTCCTGAAAGTGGCTAGAGGTGACTTCTGAAAATGGCTTGCTATTCATTTGACCCAGAAAACTCCACAAAATCATGCAGATCAAGAGGTTCAAATCTTCATGTTCACTTTAAGAACACTTGTGAAATTGCCCAGGCCATCAGTGTATGCATATTCACAAAGCCACCAACTATTTGAAGGATGTCACTTTATGGAAGCAATGTGTCCCATTCCGTTGTTACAATGGTGGAGTTGGTCGGTGTGCCCATGCCAAACAGTGGGACAGGACAGAGGGTCAATGGCCCAAAAAGAGTCTGAATTTTTGCTGCACATGCTTAAAAATGCAGAGAGTAATGCTGAACTTAGGGTTTAGATGTATATTCTCTGGTCATTGAGCACATCCAGGTGAACAAAGCTCCCAAGATGCGACATAGAACTTAACAGACCTCATGAGCGGATTAACCCATAAGCTCTCCCTGTCATATTGATATGGTCTTACTGTGAAGAAAAGCAGAAGAGGAAGTTACACAGAAGAAAATGATATTTAAAAAAAAAAAAAAAACACTGAAGAAACAAAAACTTGTGGCCTGGGAATAAATTCAGCATAAAATAAATAATAATAAAAGTTTTCTTTAAAAAAAGAATCCCCTTTTTCATTTCCAGATAGCTTTAATTATTGTCAGATGAAGGGATTAAAATAAAAATTCCTTACAGGGAGTTCTTGATTTTAAAAAAATCACATATGAAAGGCTGAACACAATTGACCTTCCCTTTCCCCCCCCTAATCTTTAGTGTTAATATTTAATGAAAAGATAGAAGTGTTCTTTATATGAATTCCCTAGGTATCTGGCTTCTCCATTTTAGAATTCAGACCAGAAGTAAACATTAGCAAGTAAAGTAAGTAAAAGAGATTATATTAATAATGGAAGTAATAGTGGGAACTGGAATATGGGTGTTTTCTTCCTTTCTGTTCAGATTTTGCATTTGATTAATAGTACAGGAAAAAACGTTTTTTAAAAGCAACAATTAAAAAAATCTACAAACAAAAGGCATGAACCAAGTAGTTCAGATCCTAACTACACTTCATTAACAGGGGAAATTTACTACATCTTTCTTGGGCTCCCATTTCTTAATTATAAATTGAAGGTAACTCCTGAGGAAGAGGGAGGTGAGAATTAATGTAGAAACGTCCTCATGAATCTAAGTTCCTCAGAAGCAGATGCTACACATAAAACGGCATGGAGAGGGTACTTACCATTGTTCTTGTTATTATTGGTCCTAGTGTTTTGATGTTTTGATGCTTACAGTGATTAAGTAGATTAGACTGAATCCTAATTCCTCCCCACATGCACTCCTCCACCCAGAATAATACCACATCATTTTTACTGGGCTTTTTGTGTTAGCCTGTTTTTTCACATGTAGGTTGTTATATAAGCCACTCCAAGGCTGATGGCACTGAAAAAACGTTTGACTGGAATTGCTGAGCATAATGTATAGGCTTGTGAGGTTGTGAAAAGAGCTGAAAGACAATCTTCCATGACCTGGGTGAACAAAATAGGGAAAGTGGGTTTTTTTTGTTGTTGTTGTTGTTTTTTTTTTTTTTAATTAAATCTTTATTGTTCAGATTATTACATTTGTTCCTCTTTTTTCCCCCCATAACTCCCCTCCTTCCAGCTCCCACCCCACCCTCCGCCCTCACTCCCCACCCACTGTCCTCATCCATAGGTGCACGATTTTTGTCCAGTCTCTTCCCGCATCTCCCACACCCCTTTTCCCCCCAAGAATAGTCAGTCCATTCCCTTTCTATGTCCCTGATTCTATTATAATCACCAGTTCATTCTGTACATCAGGTTATTTATTCACTTGATTCTTAGATTCATTTGTTGATAGATGCATATTTGTTGTTCATAATTTGTATCTTTACCTTTTTCTTCTTCTTCCTCTTCTTAAAGGATACCTTTCAGCATTTCATATAATACTGGTTTGGTGGTGATGAACTCCTTTAGCTTTTTCTTATCTGTGAAGCTCTTTATCTGGCCTTCACTTCTGAATGATAGCTTTGCTGGATAAAGTAGTCTTGGTTGTAGGTTCTTGGTATTCATCACTTTGAATATTTCTCGCCACTCCCTTCTGGCCTGCAAAGTTTCTGTTGAGAAATCAGCTGACAGTCGTATGGGTATTCCCTTGTAGGTAACTGAGTTTCTTTTTCTTGCTGCTTTTAAGATTCTCTCTTTGTCTTTTGCTCTTGGCATTTTAATTATGATGTGTCTTGGTGTGGTCCTCTTTGGATTCCTTTTGTTTGGGGTTCTCTGCGCTTCCTGGACCTGTAAGTCTATTTCTTTCACCAGGTGGGGGAAGTTTTCTGTCATTATTTCTTCAAATAGGTTTTCAATATCTTGCTCTCTCTCATCTTCTGGTACCCCTATAATTCTGATGTTGGTACGTTTGAAGCTGTCCCAGAGGCTCCTTACACTATCTTCGTATTTTTGGGTTCTTTTTTCATTTTGCTTTTCCGGTTGGGTGTTTCTCGCTTCTTCGCATTTCAAATCTTTGACTTGATTCTTGCGCTCCTCTGGTCTGCTGTTGGGAGTCTGTATAATATTCTTTATTTCAGTCAGTGTATGCTTACTTTCTAGATGGTCCTTTATCACACCATCGAGGGTCTCATTAGATTTCCTGTACATCTCATCAAGTTTATCGACAGACTCTAGAAGCCTCTTGAGAGACCTCAAAAGTGTGGTTCTGAACTCAATATCCTCCCTTGATAGTTTTGTCCTGTTTCTTTGTCTCCGCATTTTTTACGCTTTCTTGGTACACCCCCTAGTGGTCTTTGTGCGCAGTCTTGTTGTAGTTAAGCCTTGATTGTTGTAGTTAATACTAGAGGGATTTGACCTCCAGGCCGACTTGCTGTGATAGTCAGCTGTGTCTGCAGTGGAAGAACTTCTGTCCTCTAGGGAGGGGCTAATCTAGCCTTTGCCTGAGGCTATCCGGCAAATGCCTCTGTGCAGGGCTTGGGCGGGGTGGGTCCCACGGGATCAACAGGGTAGAGGAGGGAGCAGTTATGGCTGCTCTCAGTCCGTCCCCAGGGGCTCTGCCTCTCTGTCCCAGCAACAGCTGCAAACCTCGCAGGGACCGTAGCCAGACAGTCCTGCTTCTCCCGTTTGAGTCTGGATCCCTAGAGACTCGCCCCGGATCTGGAGCTCTGAGTCTGAGGCTCCCTCCGGATTGAAACAGACAACCACGCTCTCAGCCACCAGCCCGCGCCGCGCGCACTCCGCACCTTAGTATTTTACTTCAGCACTGCGCCTCCTCTGATTCTCGGTTCCTCCTAGTTGTAGAACTTCCATTCAGCCAGCCTTCCTGTGGTTCTGGATGATGTCCGTTCCATCTTTTAGTTGTATTTTTGAAGTGGTTGTTCGAGGCAGCAAACTCCGGCGTTAACCTATGCCGCCATCTTGGTTTCTGATGGGGAAAGTGTTTTAATAATAACAGGCCAGTAATGTTTTCAAGGCACTGAGGCAACCCAGAAAACATGCATTGCAAGACACCAAGGCATTTCACCAATTTCTTTGTTCACATTTTGCAAAGGCCTCAACGTTTATGGCTTTCTCAGTTTCCTTCCCGATGTTTCCTACATATTGAAGGTGTTTACTATGATAACCCAAACACAACTGTTTGTGTAAGTGTAAGAGGATTTTAGTTACACAATAGCAGCTATATCTTTTCTTTCAGAAAATCATCATTTTCTAGATAATTCTTAGGACTCGAAGAAAGAAACAAATGCTGGTAATTACTAATGAACTAATGGGGCTGTTTGAACTGGATCCATTGTGGGTCTTGTTTCACCCTTGAGTTCTACAGTTTATGAGTGGGAACCAGGACTCAAACACAAGTGTTCCTGGCTAATAATAGGTTTGGCAGTTCCTCAAAAAGCTAGACTTATACCTATAATAATTTTCCCCCCAATTTTTTTACTTTCAAACACACTGCAAACTTGAAAAAAAATTGTACAGTGAATGCCCATACACTTATCTCCTAGATTCTACATTTTACTATATTGTTTTATCACATATCTTTCCATCTACCCATCCCACGTCTGTCTTATTTTTTAATGCATTTCAAAGTACATTACATATATCCCTAATCTTTCTTAACAGCTTTATTGAGATATAATTCCTAAATAATACAATTCACCCATTTAAAGTAAACAAATCACAGCATATTCACAGATATATGCAACCATCACCATAATCAGTTTTAGGACATTTTCATCAACCTCCAATTTTTCTAATCCTGCCCCAACCTCTGGCAACCATTAATTTTTTGTCTCTATAAATTTGCCTGTTCTGAGCATTTTATGTATGTGGAATCATACAATTTGGTCCTTTCCCATTGGTATCTTTCACTTAGCATAGTATTTTCAAGGCTCATCCATACTGTAGCATTCATCATTACTTCATTTCTTCATTTATATATATGTGTGTGTATATATATACATATTTTTTCATTGAGTTTGAGAGAGAGAGAGAGAAACATCGATTTGTTCCACTTATTTATGCACTCATTGGTTGATTCCGACCAGAGATTGAACCTGCAACCTTGGCATATCAGGACAACACTCTACCTAGCCAGGGCTCATTTCATTTCCTTTCCAAATAATAATTCATTTTATGAATAAACCACATTTTATTTACTCATTTATCTATCAGTTGATGGATATTGGGTTGTTTCCACTTTTGGGCTATTATGAATAAGGCTGCTGTGAACATTCATGTACAAGTTTTGTTTTGTTTTGTTTTGTTTTTAAATATATTTTATTGATTTTTTACAGAGAAGAAGGGAGAGTGATAGAGAGTCAGAAACATCGATGAGAGAGAAACATCGATCAGCTGCCTCCTGCACACCTCCTACTGGGGATGTGCCCGTAACCAAGATACATGCCCTTGACCGGAATCGAACCTGGGACCCTTCAGTCCACAGGCCGACGCTTTATCCACTGAGCCAAACTGGTTAGGGCTATGTACAAGTTTTTGTGTGGAAATAATTTCTCTTTGGCATATACTTGGAGTGGAATTTCTGGGTTAGAAGTCTAGCTTTTTGAGGAACTGCCAAACTTTTCCAAACAGTTGCATCATGTTATATTTCTACCAGCAATATATCAGGATTTGAATTTCTCCACATCTTCGCCAACTCTTGTTATTATCTTGTATTTTATTCTAGATTCATAATCTTTTTATTACACCCCATCTACCTTTGTAGCTGTGTGATTTGGATCAGCTATAGACCTGGCTCAGATGTTTTACTTATAAAGGGGTTAGCTTATCTGGGCTTCTTGAGTAGTTTAAAAGTGGCATCACAGTGTAGAGGTTAAAAACTTGGGTTTTAAAGTCAAATAAACCCTAGCTGGTTTGGCTCAGTGGATAGAGCATCGGCCTGTGGACTGAAGGGTTCTGGGTTTGATTCCGGTCAAGGGCACATGCCTGGGTTTCGGGCTTGATCCCCAGTAGGGGGCATGCAGGAGGCAGCCAATCAATGATTCTTTCTCATCATTGATGTTTCTACCTCTCCCTCTCCCTTCCTCTCTGAAATCAATAAAAATATGTTTTTAAAAAAATAAAGTCAAATCTTGATTCAAATCCTTGCTCCCCTACTTAATTTCTGTGTGCCTTGGGCAGGTTACTTTACCTCATCTTTAAAATGAAGATAATTTCTACTACCTTCTTGGTGTTATAGAAATGAATTTGCATAGAAAGCACTGAATAAATGGTAACTTTGCTGCTATTTCTTTTTAATCTGTCCTAATGGTATATGTGAACTATGTTTAATATCAAATAAAGATTCCCCAACATTCCTGAAAGACTGTATAATTTGTGGGCCAAGAGGTTGGGGCAGTAGTTTATAGAACACATGCCAAAGATGTCACATGGGTCTGCTTTCATCAGTATGCAGGCTGGTTGCTACCAACGTGCTCCCCTCCCTGCCACCAACATTAATCCTTAGCTTAGGAGAGTTATTTGCTGACATGCCCAGCCTTTCTCTTAAATCTCAAGGAACTGACACATTGGAACACCCATTTTTAAAAGCCCCTCTCTGGTGAGGAGAGAGAATTATGAAAATCATCAAACACTAAAAACACCGTAAAACAATGGGCTTAATTTCACAAAAAGACAAAATATTAATCTTATAGCATTGAGTGAACTTAAAATTTGATAGAAAATCGATTCCAGAGGTGGCACCTATTTTTGAGCACAGGCCCTGGACAGCAGATGAAGTGAAAAGGCAGCGTTACGGAAAATATTGGCCATAGTTACAGACAAAAGGTAGAAATGCTTTTTTTTTTTTTTTTTATTAAATTTTTATTGTTCAGATTACATTTGTTCCTCTTCCCCCCCCCACATAACTCCCCTCCTTCCAGTTCCCACCCCACCCTCCGCCCTCACTCCCCACCCACTGTCCTCATCCATAGGTGCACGATTTTTGTCCAGTCTCTTCCCGAATCTCCCATTCCCCTTTCCCCCCCAAGAATAGTCAGTCCATTCCCTTTCTATGTCCCTGATTCATTATAATCACCAGTTCATTCTGTACATCAGATTATTTATTCACTTGATTCTTAGATTCACTTGTTGATAGATGCATGTTTGTTGTTCACAATTTGTATCTTTACCTTTTTCTTCTTCCTCTTCTTAAAGGATACCTTTCAGTCTTTCGTGTAATACTGGTTTAGTGGTGATGAACTCCTTTAGCTTTTCCTTATCTGTGAAGCTCTTTATCTGACCTTCAATTCTGAATGATAGCTTTGCTGGATAAAGTAATCTTGGTTGTAGGTTCTTGGTATTCAGCACTTTGAATATTTCTTGCCATTCCCTTCTGGCCTGCAAAGTTTCTGTTGAGAAATCAGCTGACAGTCGTATGGGTATTCCCTTGTAGGTAATTGAGTCTCTTTCTCTTGCTGCTTTTAAGATTCTCTCTTTGTCTTTTGCTCTTGGCATTTTAATGATGATGTGTCTTGGTGTGGTCCTCTTTGGATTCCTTTTGTTTGGGGTTCTCTGCGCTTCTTGGACCTGTAAGTCCATTTCCTTCACCAGGTGGGGGAAGTTTTTTGCCATTATTTCTTGAAATAGGTTTTCAATATCTTGCTGTCTCTCATCTTCTGGCACCCCTATTATTCTGATATTAGTCCGCTTGAAGCTGTCCCAGAGGCTCCTTACACTATCTTCACACTTTCGGATTCTTTTTTCATTTTGCTTTTCCAGTTGGGTGTTTTTTGTCGAATCTTTGGTTTGATTCTTGTGCTCCTCTGGTCTGCTATTGGGTATAATATTCTTTATTTCAGTCCGTGTATGCTTACTTTCTAATTTCTTTATCGTAGCATCGAGGGTCTCATTAGTTTTCGTGAGGCTCTGCACAAATTTATGGCAAGCCCTCAAAATTGCGATTCTTAGCTCCATATCCTCCATTTCTGTCATGTTTTTTTGTCTCCGCATCTTTTATGCTTCCTTGGTGCACCCCCTTGTGGTCTCTGTGCGCAGTCTTGTTCTAGCCAAGCCTTAATTGTTGTAGTTAACACTAGAGGGATTTGACCAGCAGACCGACTGGCTGTAGGATTCTGGGGAGGCGCTAGTCCTGCCCTTGCCTGAGGCGATCGGCAAATGTCTGTGCGCAGTGCCTGGGCGGGGCGGGCTCAACAGGGCGGGGGGAGGGAGCAGCTATGGCCGCTCTCAGTCCGTTCCCAAGGGCTCTGCCTCTCTGTCCCAGCAATCGCTGCAAACCTCGGAGGGGCCGTAGCCAGACAGTCCCGCTTCTCCCGTTTGAGTCTGGGTCCCTAGAGACTCGCCCGGATCTGTAGCCCAGAGTCTGAGACTCCCTCCTGAGTGAAAACGACAACCGCGCCCTCAGCCACCAGCCCGCTTTGCGCGCGCACCGCCGCACCACCGTACCTTTAAATTTTCCACACTGCGCCTCCTCTAAGCCTCGAAATGCTGTTGTTTTTCCTTCTAGTTGAAGAGTCCCTCCTCAGTCAGCCTTCCTGTGGTTCTGGGTGATGTCCGTTCCGTCTTTTAGTTGTATTTTTGAAATGGTTGTTCGAGGCAGCAAACTCCGGTGTTTACCTATGCCGCCATCTTGGTTTCTCCTCAGAAATGCTTTTTAATCACCCTGTTCAGTCACTTTAGTAACAGAACTCAGCATGAAAGGAAGCAGTACAGATTCCTATCAAGGATAAAGGAGAATTAAGCAGGATTCAGTAACATAGTAAAAGGGTCAGACTATGCCTTTTAAAAAAAATTCTTGTTTCTTGCCCTGACCGGTTTGGCTCAGTGGATAGAGCGTTGGCCTGCGGACTGAAGAGTCCCAGGTTCGATTCCGGTCAAGGGCGTATACCTTGGTTTCGGGCACATCCCCAGTGGGAGGTGTGCAGGAGGTAGCTGATCGATGTTTCTCTCTCATCGATGTTTCTAACTCTCTATCCCTCTCCTTTCCTCTCCATAAAAAAATCAATAAAATATATTTTTTTAAAAAATCTTGTTTCTTATAGGAGGAATGGAGTTAAGGATATAGTTATTTATAATATAATCATTGGAAGAAAGAATGTTGGTGATGCCACAACAGAAAAATTTCCTTAAACAAAGACCTTTCATGTAGTTCTTAAATGTTTGTGTGCTATAGGTGTGGTTAAAAATGAGGGTAAGAGGAGGGTAGTTTTAAATGTTTGAGTTCTGGCATTTTTATTTTTTTAATACGAAGTCCTCTGAGGCTCACATGCTAGTGTTAGGTGTGTGCTTACTTGAGTAGTGCTCGCTAGTTAGTATATGCACCGGTTGGGATGAACCCTCTGTCTGACAGAGAGGCTTCCATTCTAGTCACCATAAGCTGGGGCTGTGTTTATTCTTTCCTTTCTAGTCTTTTTAAATGTGTAGTCTTTAACCTTTCTCCTGCCTATGTAGCTCTTAGTTTGATTCCTGGGACTCCACACACAACTTACCCCAGTCTGTCTTCCTCACCACTAACATATAACCTATTTTCCTAAAACACTGTGTTCATCATGTCACCCTTTCCCCTTTCAGCAATCTGCTTTGGACCCATCTACTGTCTATTCCAGAATCCCCACTCACCTGCCTATCTTTTAAGACCAAACTTCGCTTTTTTCCTCCAACATAGATCCACTATTCCAATTATCCTAATACATTTCTACCTCTTGTCCTTTACCCATGCTCTTTTCTACACGGAATCTCTGCTCTCGTTCTTTAAACCTGTTCCAGTCCCATGGGTCCTTAGATGCCCTGCCCAGGTTCCATCTTTATAAAGAATAAGCTTTCTTATATGTAGCCCTAGTGCTAGTCATATAAGGTGAATTAAAATCACCTTGCTCCCAAAGGACTTGTATGCATGCATATTAGCATAGCCAACAGACACAGACTCTGGGCAGTGGGGGCTTGCCTGGGGTGGGTATGGCAGGAGGGGGAGAATGTCAAGCGGGGGCGGGGTGGGGGGAGACATATGTAAAACTTTAGACAATAAATAAATAAATAAACATTACCTTGCTCCCAATGAATCTCATCTCCCTTCATTTTCCCTCATTTTTACTCAGCTATAGTCACACAGGCCTGCGTTCTTTCCCTCAAACCTACAAAGCTTATTTTCCACCTTGAGAACTTTACACTTGTTATTCCTTCTACTTTAAGATGCCCCCTATCCCCATCTTCACAGCACTTATTCATATCATCATTCAAGTTTCAGTTCTCATTGTTGAAGAGTGTTGAACTGGGAAGAGGCCTTCCATCTTAACCAGCCACCAGGTGCTCTGCTGTATACCCCTAGTGATCTTATTTGGATTACTTATCCCTTTCTGCCATCATCTTGGGTTTTCTGCCTCTCCTTCATCTCTTCTACCTCCACTTTAGAATGTAAACTCCTGAAGGCCGAGTTTCTATCTTGCTTATCACAATATTTCCAGTAGTTTGAACATAACTGACACACATCAGGCTTTCAGTAAATATTTGTTGACTGAGTTGTCCTTGACACTGTGCTTGACCATGGGAACGATGGGCTGTGAATCATGGGCATTAAGGTGAGTGACCTGTCCAAGGTCAAAATAAACATCTGGGGACTGCTTGATCAGTTTCCATTTATGTGCTATTTATCTTTTGATGAAACCTGCTTAATTGTACTCTAGTTTTCACTTCTCCCATATTCTGCTCAGAACAGAAAAAGAACTGCCTCATTTATTATAGGTATGCTCAAAGCTAACCAGGGCTGCTGGCATCACTGCAAATACTGTGTGTGAAGAAGAATGTAAAAGAGCTATGTTGCCACTATGATATGGCCTTTTGATAAACTGCCCATTTTAGGGGAGTGCTGTACCCACTAGGATGCCCTGTTACCCCAGGCCTCTCAATTTTTGTGTGCTTTTATTTTATTCCTTTGCAGAATGAGTTTTGGGATTAGATGTGAATAACACCAGGAAAATACAGAATGCCTAAAATTTTAACTTTCCCCCCTTCTTAGATGTGAACGATTAGAAGAACAACTAAATGACCTAACAGAGCTCCATCAGAATGAAATCTTGAACTTGAAGCAGGAATTGGCCAGCATGGAAGAGAAAATTGCATATCAGTCCTATGAACGGGCCCGGGACATCCAGGTTAGCATGAAGGATCCAGGTGTAAAAGCAAAAGATTAAAAAGAAAGTAGAATGATTGTTGCCAATGGCTAGTGGGTAGGGGGAATTGTTGTTAAATAGATATAGAGTTTTAGTTTTACAAGATGTAAAGAGTTATAAGATGGATGGTGGTGATGGTTGCACAACAATATGAGTGTATTTAATACCACTGAACTTTAGACTTTAAAAAAAAGTTTAAATGATAAATTTTGTTATGTATATTTTAACACAATAAAAAAAGAAAAAGGAATGAAGTACTGATAATTTTACAACATAGATGAATCTGGAAAACATTGTGTTCAGCCCTAACCGGTTTGGCTCAGTGGATAGAGCATTGGCCTGTGGACTGAAAGGTCCCAGGTTCGATTCCGGTCAAGGGCATGTACCTTGGTTGCAGGCACATCCCCATTAGGGGGTGTGCAGGAGGCAGCTGATTAATGTTTCTCATCAATGTTTCTAACTCTCTATCCTTCTCCCTTTCTCTCTGTAAAAAAAATCAATAAAATATATATTTTTTAAAAACAAACAAAAAAACATTGTGTTCAGTGAAAGAAACTTGTCACAGAAGGCACATATTGTATTATTCCATTTATATGAAATGTCCAGAATAGGCCAACCTATGGAGACAAAGTAGATAAGTGGTTGCCTGGGGCTGTGGAAAAGGGAACCGGCAAGTGATAGCTGAGGAGTAGAGGGTTTCTTTTTGGGATGATGAGAATGTTCTGGAATTTTTATAGTAGTGCACAACATTGTGAATTTACTAAATGTTATTAGATTGTACACTTTAAAATGTTAAATTTTGTGTTAGGTGTATTTTACCATAATAAAAAGAAGTTTAGGGGAAAAGATAGGGAGGGTAGAGTATCAAAATAAACCCAATACCAGCTATAATATACCTGCTCTTCAGTTCTCAAAAATCTGTACAATTTGGAGGTGATATGTTTGCTTGGGTTTCTGGGAAATGTTTCTAAGCTCACAATAGTCTCAGCCTATGGGAAACCATATGCACTACATCTGTAGTTACTGCTTCAAGAGCTGTGCAGACAAGTCTCCTGGCCATCTTGCCGATCTTCTTCCGTAGCAAAGGGGGCTTTTGTCCTAGCTGCCACTTCAAAACCTTCTATAGGTACATTGCTAGGCAGTTTGTGAGCATACCACAAGGCAATCATGTGTAAGGTTAGTAGTGACCCTCTAGTTTATTCTGTGGGAAAGTAGAATATTTATCTTTTGCTCATCCAGTTGGGAGGTAATATGAAGGCATCTTGAAATTAGTCTTGGAGAAGCCCAGGAAACTAGTATTACAGTAGCCTAAAAGAAACAAGAGAATATCTATATTATTTGCCTAGCTACTGTCTTGTCCAGGTGCCTGGAATTCTGTTTATTTTTTAGTTTTTTCCCCAAGATCATAGTGGACCAGGAAGTATCCTTTGTCCATTCTCCATCTAGCTTCAGTCTGAAGTTACCTGAACTTCACTTCAAATCCTAGGAAACCAGGACCCATTGAAACCAAGATCAGAAAAACCCAGGGTTCCACCACTGCTGAATTTTGGAAGATATCTGACCTAAGGGAATAGGTTCTATCCTGAGTGTTATGGTAAATTTCATAAAAACTCATGGGTGAAGGTCATAGCCTTAAGGGGAACAGATCACTTAAAATGTTTGGTCTAGTATTTGAGCATAGTGTCCTCTCTACATAGGTCAGTAAATCTTAAAAAGGGAAAGTACTCTCTGCTCTGTACTTAAAAGACAGAGCAGAGAGCTCTTTCCACTGATGTCAGAGACTTACTTGATTTAAAAGGACACCTGGTAGGGTGTATCTCCATTGTTATAGTGGAAACATTGGAAATAACCTAAATCTCTCCAATACATATTTATACTATAAAATTACCTGCATCAGTTAAAAAGAATGAGGTGGATCTCTATGCATTGACGTAGAGAGAGCGCCAAGACTCACTGTTGAGTGAAAGAGGCAAGTGTGAACCAGTCCTATATTATGATAGAAAATAAAAAAATGATTCCATACATTTCCCTAGGCACATATTTGTATACACTTAAAATATATGTGGAAGGATGAAAACAAACCAAACTGCAGTATTACTTGAAGAGCAGGGGCTGGAATTGAGGAAAATATCAAGAGAAAGTATGTGTCCTATTTGAAATTTTTTATGGTGAACAAGTAGGTGTGTCTTGTGCAACTTAAATTAATAATTTTTAAATGAAAAAGAAAATTATAAAAAAAGAAACATTATATATTTGAGATCTTGTCCATAAAATGTTCAACCAAATCTAATTGTACCCACTGCTTCTTGTGAGCCATCCCACAGGAGTGCAATGGAGGACAGTTTAGGTGAATATTAGCCTAGACCAGTGGTCGGCAAACTGCGGCTCGCGAGCCACATGTGGCTCTTTGGCCCCTTGAGTGTGGCTCTTCCACAAAATACCATGTGTGGGCACGCATGTACAGTGCAATTGAAATTTCGTGGCCCATTCTCGGAAGTCGGTTTTCGGCCTGGGCGAGTCTATTTTTAAGAAGTGGGGGTACGTTTGCTGAGGTCGACCCCTCAGATTGAGGACGTTTTTAGCAAAGGCCAGCTTAGGAGTACCCTAATTAAGTTAATAACAATGTACCTACCTATATAGTTTAAGTTTAAAAAATTTGGCTCTCAAAAGAAATTTCAGTCGTTGTACTGTTAATATTTGGCTCCGATGACTAATGAGTTTGCCGACCACTGGTCTAGACTCCTTTTGTCACCTTGTATTTAATCCCCTTTACCCTCTTTGTCCTCCCCCTACCCCCTTCTTCTCTGGTAACCACCATTTTGTTGTCTGTATCTATGGGTTTGTTTGTTTTGGTTTGCTTTTTGTTTGTTTGCTTTTTGTTTTATATCCCTCATATGAACAAAATGATATGGTTTCTTGTTTTTTTCTGTCTTACTTATTTTACTTAGCATAAGACTTTCAAAATCCATCCATCTTGTCATAAATGGCAATATTTCATCATTTGTTTATTAATTCTCACCTGAAGATATTTTTCCATTGAGTTTTAGAGAGAGGAAGAGAGGGAGAGAGTCAGAGAGTAAGAAACATTGTGAGAGAGACACATGGATTGGTTGCCTCCTGCACGCACCCTGACCAGGGCCTGGGACTCAAGCCTGCAACCGAAGTATATGCCCTTGACTGGATTAGAACACCTGACCCTTCAGTCTGCAGGCTGACTCTCTATCCTCAGCCAAACCGGCTAGGGCAATATTTCATCTTTTTATGGCTAAGTAGTAGTATTCCATTGTGTGTATATATATACTACATCTTCTTTATTCAACCATCTATCAGATACTTGTGTTATTTGCATGCCTTGGCTATTGTAAGTAATGCTGCAGTGAACATAAGTGTCTGTATATCTTTACAAATAAATGTTTTCAGAATTTTCAGGTAGATACCCAGAAGAGGGATTGATGGTAGTTCTAATCCTTAATTTTTTGAGGAACCTCCTTGCTGTATTCCATAGTGGCTGCACCAGTTTGTATTTCTACCAGCAGTATATGAGAGTTCTCTTTCCTTCACATCCTGTGCAATATTTATTTTTTATCTTATTGATAATAGCCATTCCAACTACTTCATTGTGGTTTTGGTTAGGATTTTCCTTATAGCTAGTGATGTTGAGCATTTTTTCATATATCTGTTGGTCATCTGTATGTCTTCCTTGGAAAATGTCTATTCAGGTCCTCTGCCCATTTTTTAATTGGATTGTTTGGGTTTTTTTCTTGTTGAGTTGTTCTTTGTATATTTTGGATTTTATCCCCTTTCGATAGGTAACATTTGCAGATACCTTCTGGAATTTGGTTGGTTGCCTTTTTGTTTTGTTAATTGTTCCTTTTGCTGTGCAGAAGCTTTTGGTTTGATGTAGTCCTATTCATTTATTTTTGCTTTTACTTCCCTTGCCTTTGGTGTCACAAATACCCATCCTGAAGTTTGGTGACTATGTTTTCTTCTATCTATCTTATTGTTTCCGGTCTTATATTCAAGCCTTTAAACTACTTTTGAGTTCAATTTTGTGTGTGGTGTCAGATAGTCTAGTTTCATTCTTTTCAGTTTCCCCAACACTATTTATTAAAGACTTTCCTTTCTCTATTGTATGTTTTTGGCTCCTTTGAAAAGTAGTTGCCCATATATGTGTGGGTTTATCTCTAGGCTCTCAGTTCTGTTCCATTTGTCCATTTCTCTGCCAATATCTTATTGTTTTGATTACTATAGTTTTGTAGTATAATTTGAAGCCAGGGAGTGTGATACCTATAGCTTTGTTCTTTTTTTTTTTCCAGGATTGCTTTGTTTATTTGGGATCTTTTGTGGTTCCATACAAATTTGAGGGGTTTAAAAATTCTATTTCTAAGAGAAATGCTATTGGGATTTTGATAGGGGTTGCATTAAACCTATATATTGCAACACTGTGTTGTAGTTTTCAATGTACAGGTCCTTCACTTCTTTTGTTAAGTTTATTCCTAAGTATTTTATCCTTTTTGTTGCAATTGTAAATTAATTTTTTTCTTCATCTCTCTTTCTGGTACTTTGTTAGTATATAGGAGTGCAGCAGATTTTTGTATGTTGATTTTGTATCCTTTAACTTTACTATATTTATTGTTTCTAATAGTTTTTTCATGGAATCTTTAGGATTTTCTATATAGAGAATCATGTCATCTGCAAATAATGACAGTTTTACTTCTTCATTCCAAATTTAGATGCCTTTTCTTTTTTCTCTTGCCTAATTACTCTGGCCAAGACTTCCAGTACTTTATTGAATAGCAGTGGTGAGAATGGGCATCCTTGTCTTGTTCCTGATCTTAGAGGAAAAGTTTTTTACCATTTAGTATGATGTTAACTGAGGGTTTGTTATAGATGGCCTTTGTTGTGTTAAGGTACTTTTCTTCTAAACCAGTTATATTAAGTGTTTTATCATAAGTGGATGTTGTATATTGTCAGGTGCTTTTTCTACATCTATTGATATGATTATATGATTTTTATCTTTTATTTGTTAATGTCGTGTATTGACCAATTTGCATGCATTGAACCATCCTTGCATCCCTGGAATGAACCCCACTTGATGATGATGTTTTATCTTTTTAATGTACCCTTGTATTCAATTTGCCAATATTTTGTTTAGGATTTTTGCATCTATGTTCATCAAAGATATTGGCCTATAATTTTCTTTTTTGTGTTGTTCTTACCACGTTTTGGTATCAGGATAATGTTAGCCTTGTAAAATTAGTCAGGAAGTATTACTTCCTTTCAGTTTTTTTTGAAGAGCATGAGAATGATAGGTATTAAACCTTCTTTGAATGTTTGGTGGAATTCACTTGTGAAGCCATCTGGTCTTGGACTTTTGTTTTTTGAGAGTTTTTTTATGACAGTTTCAATTTCCTTACTAGTGATCGGACTATTTAGGTTTTCCAATTTTTCATTTCTTGGTCTAGGAAGGTTACATATTTCTAAGAATTTGTCTATTTTTTCTAGGTTATCAAATTTGGTGGCATAAAGCTTTCATGGTATTCTTGTATAATCCTTTGTATTTCTCTGATGTTCGTTGTAACTTCTCTTTCATTTTTTATTTTATTTTATTTGAGTCTTTTCTCTTTTTTCCTTAGCAAGTCTAGCCAGAGATTTGTCAATTTTATTTCTTTTCAAAGAACCAGCTCTTTGCTTCATTATTTTTTTCTATTATCCTTTTGTTCTCTATTTCATTTATTTCCACTTTAATTTTTATTACTTTCTTCTACTGACTTTGGAATTCCTTTGTTCTTTTTATAGTTCTTTAAGGTATAATGTTAGGTGGTTTATTTGAGAGTTTTCTTATTTCTTGAGATAGGCATGTTATGCTGTAAACCTTTTTGTACCATTTTTGTTGCATCCCTAAAATTTTGGTATGTCGTATTTTTATTTTTATTTGTCTCTCTGTATCTTTTGATCTTTTATTTTATTTATTTCTTCTTTGACCCAATAGTTGTTCAGCAGCATGTTGTTTTATCTTCACATATTCATATTTTTGTCAGCTTTCTTCTTGTAGTTTTATACCATTTTGATCAGATAATATGCTTTGGTATGATTTCTGTCTTCTCAAATTTATTGAGACTGGTTTTGTGCTACAACATGGTCTATCCTTGAGAATGTTTCGTGTGCACTTGAAAAGAATGTATATTGTTATTTTGGGGATGGAAAGTTCAATAAATATCAAATATGTTCTTTCCTCTAATGTGTCCTTTTTTTTTTTAATCCTCCCCCACAGGATATTTTTGCCATTGATTTCTAGAGAGAGTGGTAGGGAGGAAGAAGGGGGAGAGAGAAAGAAAAAAAATCCATGTGAGAGAGACACATCTATTGGTTGCATCCACACCTGTCCCTGCAGGTGCTGGGAACCTGCAACTGAGGCACATGTCCTTGCCCAGGAATTGAACCTGTGACCCCTTGGTTCGGTCCTTGGGCCAATGCTCTAACCATTGAGCAACCGGCCAGAGCTGTAATGTCATTTAAGATCGATATTTCCTTGTTTAACTTTCTATTTGGGAAGTTGTCATTATTTGTTTGAATAGGCTCTCTGTTCCCTTTTTCCTCTCTTTTCCTACTTTAAGGGGAGAAACAAAGGAGTCTTCCCATTTCACCATGATGCTGTGGTCACTCTCTAGTATATTTAAAATCATTGGCATAGCTCAAGATGCATCTGGCTTGCCTCAGGGGCAAATCAGATTCTCAGATTACTTGTAAGCAAAAGGTTTAACTATTCCCTGTTCTGGCCCACAGGAGGCCCTGGAGGCGTGCCAGACCCGCATCTCCAAGATGGAGCTACAGCAGCAGCAGCAGCAGGTGGTGCAGCTGGAAGGGCTGGAGAATGCCACTGCCCGGAACCTTCTGGGCAAACTCATCAACATTCTTCTGGCTGTCATGGCAGTTCTTTTGGTCTTTGTCTCCACGGTAGCCAACTGCGTGGTTCCTCTTATGAAGACTCGCAACAGGACGTTCAGCACTTTATTTCTTGTGGTTTTCATTGCCTTTCTCTGGAAGCACTGGGATGCCCTCTTCAGCTATGTGGAACGGTTCTTTTCATCCCCCAGATGATGCTGGCAAAAGAAGGCAGTGCTCCCCTACCCTCTGGCGAGTGCATGCAGCAAAGAATTAGACAGCAACTTACCTACTCTGAAGTTTTCTACAACAACAAAAGAGTTGAGTGAATCTGTTTACATTTAGAATAATGTTTTTTTCTTCAAGAGACGCAATTGCAATAGTATTTTTTAGATTTTATCCAAGAAGTTTTTTGGGCAAAATTCTTGGATCATTTTTATGTAGCATGATTTTCCTTGGGATGCAAATCTTAAACAGTCCTTTAACATGAACCAACAATCTGGAGCACACTGAAGGGCATCTAAAATGTGGCTTGAAAAACTGCACTAAAACCCACTAAAAAGATGCAAAAACCTGATTAGGGAAACCAGTTAAACCTAACACCCTGCCTTGTCTGGGCTCACCACCTCTCCCCTCCCAGACTAACTTTACTGTGAAATCCTACCACATTCCATGTCTGAATTTTTGGATTCAGGGCGGATTTTCCTTGTCCGTGGAAGAACACATGGATCTCCCTGGCTTTCTCACCCAAGTTGGCCACTCGTGCTAATGCTGGAAGTATGATTGCTTTTGAACCTGGTCCCTTAACCTTTGCTAGGATACAAGTGTAAGAGCATCATGCCCCACAGGATCACTGCACAGTCCTACTACAGTGTTTTGAAGTAGCCCTCCAAATACTTAATTTTAAGCAAAATCCCATGGCCGCACTTTTAAGGTTTTTTTAAAAACATGTATAGTCATCAATTTAAAAAAAAAAATCCGAACAGCATACTTGAAGAATGTAATACTCAAACTCTCAGTGCTTCCTTATGGTTTCTAATAGGATTTTTTATTATTATTATTATTGGGTGGTTTGTGTTTTTTTGTTTTGCTTTTTGAAAGGGTTGGGAGGGTCTTTTACTTTTCCTTTGAAATAAAGAAGTGATGTTATTAAATGAAGAAATGTGTGGATATTTAAGTGTGCTGTTCCCTCTTGTCTTGAAACAGTTTGAGTAAAGGAAGACTTGCTATAAATGCTGCCCTCTGATGCCCTTGTTTTATGATGCAGCTTAAACTCCTTTGTCTGGCTGCTGCTGCTGCTTTTTGGTGTTTGCTGCCCCACCACCACCACCACTTCATGGGCTTGGTTTGGTTGGAGAGGAAAGGGGTGTGCAGGGAGAAGCTGTTTCCACAAACCAGCATGATAGGATAGAGATTTTTTTGCCCCAAGAAAATGTTCACTCAGTGACTTTGGGCTGAGCTGTCTTTAGGAAAAAATGAGACTATGAGAGTCATAATAATTCCTTGTGTTTCCTTAATTTATTTTTTAACACCTCCTAATTACTGAAACCAAAGTGATTATGAATCTTGTGTCTGCATTTTGGCCCCCGCATCCTTAATTTCAAAGCTTTATTTTGTCTGCCTGAGAGAATTGACTGAAGGTGATTCTCCCTAAAGAGCAGAGAAGGAGATATCAGGTTAGAAGGACCCAAGTTTGGGGTGTAAAGTGTTGTCGGCTTCCTTTTCATATAGACTGACATTAACATAATTATGCTCAGTGGACTTTTATAGACCGTTTAGAAAAATGGACAGAGACTTCTTCCCCTTCCTATAACCAGTTCCATCATCTTGGTGGAACTTGGGCTTTTAGAGTTTATCTAGAAACTTTGGCTAATCTTTTCATATTTGCAGCATTAAGTCACAAAATGTTGTTCCTCTTAGCCTCAGCTCTGTGCAACCAAGTAATGAGCAAGGGACACATGATGTGCCCCAAACCATGCTTTGCCTGTGTCCCCCTATCCCGGGGAATTCCTTTGAAACTAGATTAGCATTGCCTTGTCTGTCTGACAGCATGGTTTACATGACAGCTCCAGCCTCTGGTGGCTTTGGCAGGCTGGCCTTCTCAGAGTCAGCATGTTGTTACCATAATCATTTTGATATTTTAACTCAGGTACCCCAGTCGTCATTCTATCCCCAGATGATTGTAGCATACCTGTTAGCTCTGTTGACCTCTCAAAATTAGTGCCCAGAGCAGGGACCAGGGTGGATTTTTTTTTTAATCTCAAGGGAGATTTTTCTTTTAAAAAATAATTGGAACCAATTCATGTTCAGGCCAAAAACAAATTGTTCCCAAGCCTATGTATTTAAAATGTTAACTTTGTCTAAAAATATTGCAGTGATTTTAGACCGGAGTGCCAAAGGATACCATGACCTTGTTGAACTAGCACAGTTTGTTCTTTCTGTTTTAGCTAACGGCTCAGAATAGAGAGCCACAGTTCTCCAGTTTTTCTAAGATGGAACCTTTGCGTCCCCTAAACTGTGTAGAGGCTACTAAGTTTTGTGGGCACTGGAAGTCACTGTGATAGATGAATTTCAATTATTCCTTATGCCTTGGGATGGTTTCTATCAAAGGAATGTTGTTGCCTCTGGAAAGCCCCCTGATCTCCCAGCCAAACATGCCTGTGCTAACTTTCCATTCTCCTCTCTCAAACTGTCTTAGGAAGGACCTTCAGGCTGGGTCAGGCACAGTAATGGCCTTCTAGCTCTCTTGTTTCTTGATTGTTCAGCAGGCCCAACAGTTGTCTGCATTTAATGCTATTTGTAACTATGAATATGGTTTGATGCCTTTCCCCATTTTCTGCTGCCCATACCTATTACCTTTGAGTTTCTTTGCATTGTGACTGTTCTTGGATTCTCCTGTCTGTTCAAAGCTCTTCTATAACCTTGCTCTAATGATTTAACGATTGTTCTGTAGGTGGAAAATTCCCATCATTTTAATGCTTCTTCTCTTTTAAAGTCTACATGCATTCCCTTTGAAATGAAGCATTCCTGGATTACTTGTTAGTGGTGGTGCCTGAGGCTAGCTGTGGTAGCCTGGGTGACACTGTTCAGGTTATAGAATGACTAATATTTTACATTTTTTAATGATAATTGAAGGACATGTCTGTCTGCTTCAATTTCAATTTCTTGGTATATACTCAGTACATCCTAGCAAGGAAGGCTTTCTATTCCAGTGGCTCCTTAAGCAAAAGTAGGTTAAATTTTACACTTCACATTGACTGGAACCCTTTCTCTCCCTTGTACCACCCAATTGACGTAAAAATCTGATACCAAGGAAAATACTGAGATTAAGCCTTCCTTGCTAGTCATGTCCTAATAATGAGCATATTTTCATGTGTCTTTCACTACATTTGGTTTTGTTTCTAATTTCAAATTCCTTTGAGGTACAGTCAGATGAAATGCTGAATTCCGAGTGAGTTCCAGTACAGAGCTGCCTATCAGCTTTGGAAAATATGCATCCAAAACAAAACCAAATATTCTAGTCAACAAATTCACAAAGGCAAAATTATGGTTCCCACCCCTAAATGAGACTGGGGATTTTGAATGTGGCTCTAAGAGTTAACATTTCTATCTGTGTGTTATGTATGCTAAGTGATATCCCCAGTAGGACTGACTACTAGACTGTAAGTGTGTTTTATCAAAGTGTGTAAGAATAAAAACTCGCACGAATTGAAAAGTACAGAAATGACACTTGTGAACGTGTGAACGTTAACACTGTAGTTGATAGATCTTAAGCTGCTAATTGTTGAGAGAGAATTACATTTATGTTTTGTCTGGTTGCTGCAGATTCTCAGCAGCACTTTTACTGTATATACAAATTGAAATAAAGACCTCAGCTATTAACGAGGTGGTTGGACTTGGGTTTGTTTTGCTCTTTATTTTTGCATATTCCGTTTCCAGTGACAAGTTTGTCAGTCTGAAAACCTTCCACTGGTTTGTGCATTAGAAACTGTGTGTATGTGTTGTGTGAGTGCGTGCATGTGCGAGTATATGTTTAGCCAGTATCTTGAAACTGTAACTGATAGCTGAGTGGCTATCACTGTCTCCCTGGGTTTTATACACATCACTTCAGATGTGGCCTTTTGCCACAATTCCTTTAGACTGGTAAGACTGCCTTTTAGACCTTTGGAGGGAGTTCTTCAGAGGCAGTACTCCCCAATTCAGCATCTGAAGATCCCACAGTGGGGATGGTAATCCCTGTCCATTTGTTAATAAACAAATGTTTTGATGGGTGTATAAACATACTTTGTAAACATTTAACATTCAAGTTCTATGTGCATGTAAGGGGTTTATCTAGCCTAATTCCATGGATGGTTTTGTTGTAGAGGTAGTAATTTCTTTATTTTTTGTTAATCCTCACCCGGGGGTATTTTTCCATTGATTTTTAGAGAGACAGACAGAAACAATGATGTGAGAGAGACGCATCAATTGGTTGCCTCCCACATGCACCCTGACCAGGGCCGGGGATCAAGCCTGCAACTGATATACACGCCCTTGACTGGAATCAAACTGGGACTCTTCAGTCACCAGGCCGATGCTCTATCCACTGAGTCAAACTGGCTAGGGCTGAGGTAGTAATTTCTATTAGTTTTTGATCTATGGAAGGCCTCCGGAAATCCAGAAGCTTAATCTTGCCTTTGACAGGGTACTAAGCAGGGACCTGATGTCTTACTTCTTCACAGTCCCAATCTGCATTTCAAGATATTTGGGGCCATACTTCTGGTTTAGTAGCTCTGTTCTTCCTACCACATCTATGAACTAGAAACATCACACCCATCTTGATCCTTCCTAGTAGATGTTGTTTTCACATCTACTAGGGCTGAGCTGTCTTTAGGAAAAAATGAGACTATGAGAGGTCTCTTGAGAAAGTTTTTTAAATTATTGTGAGAATGCCCTTCCTTAAGCTTCTAGAAACAGAATGCAGGTTGTACGTTGCCCAATCCCAAGGGGCTCGGTAAGTAAGTTACACTATGAAGGATACAGCTTAGTGTTGTATAGTGCATAATGGGCACAAAGAGCAGCTCTGATTATAGGTGATATGTAATTTCAAAGCCTGTTTTATTTTCATTCATTAAAAACTGGAGAATGGAAGGCTGGTAGCATAAATCTGAGAAGTTGCCATGTAGCAAACAGATTGGGGAGGTAAGGGACAGTATGGCCAACTAGAAAATGTATGACTCACCTAAAGGATTCAAATGTGTTACTTTTAAACTCTATGGACTAAGTCTAGGTAGAGTAGCTACATTTGTTGGTACTTGACATGTAGTTCTCAATTCCCCCCCAATCTCCCACAAGCAATGTTGTCCTGGTTGTGGAGCTAAAGACACAAGCGTGAATTAAATGGCTTGCTCAAAGTTACACTGGCAGGATATGTAACAAAAGATGGGTGTCCACAGTGTGTCAGTATAAGAATTAATACAAACCAAGAAGAAAAGTCAACTCGATAGAAAATAGACAAAGGTTATGAAAAATAGTTCACAAAAAAGAAACGAATTACCAATAAGCATTCAAAAGAAAATGTTCAGCCTTGTGTGTAAATCAGTGCATTAAATGGGGGGGGGAGGGGGGGTCCAATTGTGGAATCGTCTCCTATTTACATTTAAAATATTTTTGTGTAAATATATATATGTAAATATATAGAAACATAATTGCATAGAAAACTGTCCTCAATAGTTACTTCTGGGAAAAGGAGTGGGCGTAATCGTGGGACTTTGATGCTTGGCTCCTGTAAAATATGGATCTCTTAACATGAATGTATTTGTGTATTTTTATTTTTTATTTATTTATTTTTAAAATATATTTTATTGATTTTTTTACAGAGAGGAAGGGAGAGGTATAGAGATTTAGAAACATCGATGAGAGAAACATCGATCAGCTGCCTACTGCACACTCCCTACTGGGGATGTGCTCGCAACCAAGGTACATGCCCTTGACCGGAATCAAACCTGCGACCCTTGAATCCGCAGGCTGATGCTCTATCCACTGAGCCAAACCGGTTAGGGCTATTTGTGTATTTTTAAATTAAAAATATAAAAACTTAGCCGAGCTGGTTTGGCTCAGTGGATAGAGCGTCCGCCTGAGGACTGAAGGGTCCCAGGTTTGATTTCTGGTCAAGGGCATGGATCCCCAGTGGGTGGCGTGCAGGAAGCAACTGATCAATGATTCTCATCATTGATATTTCTATCATTCCCTCTCCCATCCTCTCTGAAATTTATATATAAATTCTGAGAGGCAATTGGGAAAGGCTGGATGGAGGAGGGAGTGGTATCTGAGCTGAGCGATGATGGGTTTTTGATGAGTGGAAATGAATGAGGAGGGCATTCCACATAGAAGGAACCATATTAGCAAAACTCACAGAAGTGAAAAAGGCCAAGATGAGTAGATCAAGCAATGGATGTGAGCCTTGGATGGCTGGTAGGCTGCTTTGGAAGAAAGTGTGAATCAAGAACAAAGTTAAAGTGGTAGGGGAGGTAGGGAAGGTTTTAAGAAATCTCAAATGCCATGCTAAGGTTTGCCCTATGGTTGCAAGAGAAGCCATTAAAGCTGTTGGGAGGTGTAATGATCCAGCCTTGTGTTTAAAGGTAATTATAATACTTTCTAAAGGAACCTGTAGCCTTTTTCATGTCATTAAGTCAATTGGCTGATTGAGAAATGCTGTCCAAGGTATTTGATCTTTTCCCTTTTGATCCTATAATGGGGAGAGCTGAAATTTTTATTTGGTATCTAGGAAGTGAGGGTATAGGAAGCTCAGAGTCCAATTCTTGTTACAAAAACAAACAAAAAACAATCCCTGTCACCTTTGGCATTAAAATTCTTAAATGCGCCCCCCTCCACCACCCTCAGTGTGGCTAGTGGATTGAGCATCGCCCATGCACCAAGAGATCTCCGGTTGGATTCCCAGTTGGGGCACATGTCCGGTTGCGGTTTCGGGCTCAACCCCCTCAGTGGGAAGGTGTGCAAGAGGCAGCTGATCGATGTGTGTCTCTCATTGATGTTTCTATCTCTCCCTCTCCTTCTCTTTAAAAAAAAATCAATAAAAACATTTTAAAATTTTTAATTCTTAAATGCTAGAGCAAAAGGACTTGACAAAATTTATTCAGGTTTCTGCTTTAATGCTTAAATTGTCCAAAGGAATATTCTTTTAGAAGACTTCATTTCAATAGTTATTGAGACTCCTATTAAATGTACAGCAAACCATGATGGGAATAAATGACAACCACTATACCTTAAAGAGAAGATACTGAGAATTAAATGAAATAATTATACAGTGCCTTGCCCAGCAACTGACGTAGAGTAAGCGCTTCACAATAGTCTCCATTATTAATATTATTTTTTAAAGATGTTTTTATTGATTTTAGAGAAAGGGTTAAAGAGATAGAAACATAGATGAGAGAGAAACATCAATCGGCTGCCTCCTGCACCCCGCCCCCACTGGGGATTGAGCCCCCAACCCAGGCATGTGCCCTGACCCGGAATCAAACCAGTGACCTCTTGGTTTATGGGTTGACGCTCAACCACTGAGCACACCAGCTGGGCTATTAATATTAATAATAGACTGATAATTCCTTGAAGACAGCGATTTGTCTCACTCATCTGGATCTCTATCATGTTTCCCATTCTTACCCGAGGAAAAGGGCCCAATAGCCAGAATTTGAGCTGTCCCTGACCAGCCCTGACTCTTGAGTTGGTTTGGGAAACCAAAAAAAATCAGTATAGGTCAAATATACCCTGACAATAGAAACAACAAAAGAGAACATCACAGCCATGGAGAACAAACTTGCAAATGGACTCCCATACAATTGGCTAATGATAGATTTTACTGGTGCTTTCTTAACCACAAGGACATTTTTGTGTTCATGGCTTTGTCCTTAATGCCTGGAATGGTGCCTGGCACTGAAAAGGTGCTTGTTAAAGAGTGGAATTTTAAAACGTTGTTTATTGAATACCTTTTCTGTGCCAGACACAGTGCCACTTGTTCCCCTTCTAATTCTTACAGCTCCTCTGAAGAGGAGGTGGCATAAATTCCATGTTGCAGATGAAAACAGAAGCTCAGATAGGTGCTTGGATTTCATCCTATAGATAAGCCACTCCACTAGTAAATGGCAAAGTCAGCTTTTGAATTCAGCTGAGTTTGCCATAGGCCCATGCTATTTCTACTATTCCATCTGGCTGGACAAAGAATCAGATTTGTGGATTTCAGACTCTTTGACCTTGAGAAGGCAAATTACTTTTTCTGGGCCTCAGTGTAAAGTCAGTCACCTTAGTTCTTTTCCAGCACAAAAATGATATTCTTAGTACAGTGCTTGATGCCCAGCTCACAATCTTCTTAGAAGCATAAGCTGTAATCACTGAGCTGATTAAGCATCAGGACAAGACAAAATAGGAGTATGTAGCTGAGGTCTAGGTATGACCAAAATGGGATTTGTGGAGGGAGGGAGCAGGAAGCCAGGGGAGGAGAATGTAAATGTAACAAAATGTCTGCATGATAGTGGGTTCATGGGTGTTCTGTACTCTTACTATATGAAATATTTCATGAGCTAAAAGAAAAAAACAAACACGGTATCATGGCAGTGACACAGCACATTAGTGGATGATAATTGGGCCAATTCCTCTCAATATGTTCTTTTTTTAAAATATATTTTATTGATTTTTTTACAGAGAGGAAGGGAGAGGGATAGAGAGTTAGAAACATCGATGAGAGAGAAACATCGATAAGAGAGAAACATCGATCAGCTGCCTCCTGCACATCCCCTTCTGGGGATGTGCCCGCAACCAAGGTACATGCCCTTGATGGGAATTGAACCTGGGACCCTTCAGTCCGCAGGCCAACTCTCTATCCACTGAGCCAAACCGGTTAGGGCCCTCTCAATATGTTCTTCATGAAATCTGCAAGTTGTGTTCAACCGGTCAGAATTCTTACAGAGCACATCAACACATCTGTGGTACTTCAATGTTCTAAAAAACATATAGTATCAGTTTTATCCCATTTAATTCTTCATTTACTGTAATGATTAAAGGCTCATGGGTTATCTGAAAGAAGTAGTTGCAAGCAGCTTAAAATGTTCTCATCATGTCCTTTAAAAGAATAAGTATTAATTTTAATAATTGATTTTTCAAGCACAAAATGTAAAAGTTTCAAACATAATGTCACAAAGTGTTTTTGTCCATTTTAAATGCTCTATCGCATAGTTTGGTTTTTCTTCATTTTAAGACCCCTTTATCCAGTTCCAAATTATATATATATATATATGTATTTTAATGTATCAATGAACCTTTTTCTTAGATAATTAAGCTTAAAGAGTATGTGTAATTCGTGAATGTGGAAAGTTGACTTCATGAGTGCTATCTTTCAGTGGGGGCAGCTGCCTGCCCTGGCGGTCCTCGATAGCCTCCTTTTAACAGAGATCCTGAATCACACACAGCTTTAAGCAGTGGTGTAAGCTTTTTCTTTCCTCTTACTCATTTCCAACAGGTGTCTTCCAAAACATATGACACACTTCCTGCTGAAATTAATTTAATCATCATGACCCAGTTGTCAGCCTGGAGAAGCTGACTCAGATGATTGGAGTGTGATGCTCTTTGCCCCTGCACTAAAACAACCTAGACTACTGTGCTTTTGTTCTTTTTTAAAAATGGCAACTTTACTGAGGTATATAATTCACACACCATACAATTCACCCATTTAAAGTGTTCTATTCAGTGTTTTTTTTTGTATATTCAGAGCTGTGCATCCAGCATCACTAATTCCAGAACATTTTCATCATCCCAAAAAGGAACCCTGCACCCCTTAGCTGCCACTCCACTGCTCTTCTATCCCTCCCAGCCCTAAGAAACCACTAATCTTTCTATCTATAGATTTGCCTATTCTGGGCATTCCATAGAAATGGAATCATGCAATATGTGATCCTTTGTGACTGGCTTCTTTTACTTAGAGTGTTTTCAAGCTTCATTCATCTGGTAGCATGTTTCAGTACTTCATTCCTTTTTGTTGCTGAATAAGATGGCATTGTATAGATATACCATGTTTTTATCCATTCATCAGATGATGGAGATTTGGGTTGTTTTCACTTTTTTGGCTATTCAGAATAGTGCTACTGTGAACATTCATGTGCAAGTTTTTGAATGAACATGTTTCATTTCTCTTGGGTATATACCTAGGAGTGGAATTGCTGGGTCATATAGTAACTATGTTTAACCTTTTGAGAAACTATCAGACTGTTTCCAAAGTGGCTGAACCCTTTTATATTCCCACCAGCAGTCTCCACATCCTCCGGTACTTTTCATTATCTGACTTCTTACCCACCCTGTGGGTGTGAAATGATATCTCATTGTGGTTTTGATTTGCATTTCCTTGATGACTGTGTGTTTTTTTTCTAATATCTCTTTTCACCAGCTTTCCTATCTATATCCTCCCAAACCAGGCTGTGGCTGTCACATTTCATTATTGCCAATGTGGTTGCCGTATCTAAAAAGCCTTTCAATTCCCTTCTAAAAACTGCTTTCCATCTACTATGGGCCAGGATTCCATATATCCCAGCTTGTCAGGATTATGTCCAACGTGAGATTAAATGGGTTCTGGATGAGGCCCTGCCATGAAGTAAGATATGTGCTTGCACTTTGTGACTGCTGATCTAGCAGCTTTGCAATGATTCTGCTTAAACCCACGATTTTATGAAAAAGAAGAAGGAAAGCAGAAAGGGAGGGAGGGAGAGAGAGTGAGAAGGAGAAAAAGAGGGAGAAAGGGAGGAAGAGGGAAGCGTGGCTTTCTACTAGTGGGCTTGGTTGGCCCAAGTCTTAATGCAGTGTCCTCCCTCTCCTTGCTTCATGCCTGGTACCCTTCACTCCTCTGGACCTTTGCATGTGCTTTTCCTTTTTGCAGTGACCCCTCCCCCCACTCCACTTGTCTGCCTGGCAAGCTCTTATTCATTCTTTTTTAAAATATATATATTTTATTGATTTTTTACAGAGAGGAAGGGAGAGGGATAGAGTTAGAAACATCAATGAGAGAGAAACATCGATCAGCTGCCTCCTGCACACCCCCTACTGGGGATGTGCCTGCAACCAAGGTACATGCCCTTGACCAGAATCGAACCTGGGACCCTTCAGTCTGCAGGCCGACGCTCTATCCACTGAGCCAAACCAGTTAGGGCCTTATTCATTCTTTTATTTAACTCTATTAAAGAATTTTTCAGCCAAAGGCAAAAAATGAATAGTATAATAAACCCCAATCAACAATTACCAACATGTGGGTCAATCTTCATCCTTACCTGCCCTCCAGTCCCTACTCCCCTCAAACTGGATCCTTTTGAAACAAATACTAGAGAGCATACATTATTTGTCCACTTTGATTCTTTTATTTATTTATTTTTGGTCAAATGTTCTTTTTATTAAGGTGAAATTCATGTAACATAAAATTAATCATTTTAGCCCAGCTGGTTTGGCTCAGCTAGGCTGTAACAAAACGTTGCCACTTCCATGCTTGCTGTCACCTTCATACTTCTGCACATGAAGTTCCCACTGTCCCTCTGTCCACTTCGGATTTCTATTCTTCCTTCAGGCACCCTCTCTTCTCAGAAGTCTTCCCAAACCAACCTTTCTCCCCTCACTATTTCCCCAAACAGAGCAGTGAAGCTGCTTCTCAGCTGTGCTGGGCCTTTTTAACAACCACAGGGTGAGTTGGGTGCTGCAGACCTGCAGGACTGTGAGAGGAACTCAGGGACCCCGCAGTCTCAATAGATAGGCAACGGCAGGGGCTGTGGGGCCCCTATCCCACAAGGGCGCCTCAGGATGCTTCCAGCTTTGGAGAGGAAGATACCAGGTATGAAACAATTAGTGATTGAGGTAGAAATCTCCTGGTTTATGGGACAAGTACTCAGAGGAACTTGAATCATCTGGAGGCCAGCGTTCCAAGGGTTCCCCACGCTTCAGACCCAGCTCTCTGGTGCCACCTGTTGGAGAACTGCAAATTGCTTTACTGATGGGCACCTTCCCTGCCCGCAAAGAATTTGGGAATAGTCTTACATGTTTTAAAGTTGACATTTACAATATAAATGTTTAAACAGTTGCAAAGGATGTACTGTCCAGGGTATTTTAAATACTGACATTGTAAGGTTAAACGGTTTCGTCACTGTAGTACAGCCAATGAATCTAAAGATAGTGAGTGAATACCCACTGTCACCCCTATGGGAAGTACACGAACAAGCTCTTCCATATTAATGAGGTTTTACCTTATTTTTCTCTTTGAACTTGTGTTCAATTCTACTGTCCCCACAGTTTTAGCCTAATGTAATATGTCCTTATGCCTAAAAGATTCTGCTGATCACATCGTCATACTTCTCTGTAGCAAAAACTAGAGATACAAACTGACATTTTAAAAATTAAAATTTGTCTGTGACCATAAGCCACTAAGTGTTTAAAAATGTTCTCCTGGAAAGTTTTAATGACAAATATTAGTATACAGTTGATCAAAACAACATAAATATATTACAAATATTGATATTTATTCAGCAAAATATTAGAATGTATTTTATGAGTTGACTGGGTTTCCCCCATTTTGTGCACCAATGGATAAATACTTCTTTTTTCAAGACAGTGTACAGCTTCATCTCTCCCTAGTTCTCATTCTTACAGGCAAAGCACTCAGAAGTCCTGTGACATAAATAATGGAAAAGAATGGAGGGAGTATGGAGCCTTGTCATGCCAGTATTTTAAATCAATAATATTATATCAACAAGAATTGTTTTTTTGCTGCATGGGTGACAGGTAAATGAGGGTTTATTATACTAGTTCCTCTGCTTTTGTGTTTGTTTCCATTTTACTGTACATAGTAAAAGTTAAAGAAATTATGATTAATCTCTATTAGTTGACAAGAAAAATTAGACCCTCCTGCAGTTGTGTTGCAAGTGAAAAATGGGAACTATGTACTTGACTGGCTAAAGGATTTATTTCCCCGTCTTTGGAGCCGTTCTTCTCTCCAGATCCAGCGCAAGACTTCCAACTGGCCTTTTGTCAGCCTCAGGCAGGCTGGGGTGTTTGCCTTTCTTTCCCAAAGCTAGAAGCTTTCTCTAGGAGTGGGTCCATTTGAAGACGGTGGTGGGTGACCCATTTCCCCAAACGCCTGGGGAAATGGGTCAGGCCGAGAAGAGGAGAAAGATTCCATCTCAGAATACAAGTGCATTCTCTCTCCCTTCCAGCCTCTCCCATGCACCCTGCCCAGAACCTGGCACCTCTCAGTGGAGGGAACAAGGGACCTGCCCAGGGGCATGTGGTTAAGAAGGGTGAGGCTGGAACTATTTCCATCATCTTCTGCGAGATACTTCAGCCCAGGAAAGTTTAACTATAGTGAATTAATTTCTTTCTTTTTAAAAAAAAATCCTCATCCGAGAATGTGTTTTTGTTGTGTGTGTGTGTGTGTGTGTGTGTGTGTGTGTGTGTGTGTGTGTGTTTAAATTGACTTGAGAGAGAGAGGAAAGGAGAGAGAATCGTGCATCGGTAGGCACCCCAACTGGGGGTTGAACCCACAACCTAGGTATGTACCCTGACCTGGAATTGAACCTGCAACCTTTTGGGGTCCAGGAGGGTGCGTCAACCAACTGAACCGCCAGTCCAGAGTGCGAATTAATTTCAATTAAAACAAAAGCAAACAATTAAATGTGATAGTGGAGTGGGGTGGGTGGAGCAGGGGGAGGGGAAACACTATAAAAGACCTCCTTGGGATAACTGGCAATATTTGCATACGGTTTTGCAGATTAAGTAATGGTATTGCATCCTAATTAAATCACCCGATCTTGAAAACTCTGCTGTGGTTGTGTAATAGAATGTCCTTGCTCTGGGGAAATACACACGGAATGGTTTAGGGTTCAAGGCGCATCACATCTGCAACTTCCTCTTTGATGCTCGGAGGGGGGCTTGAACGTACAGAGAGGGGGTCAAAATGCTAAAACTTGGTGAATTCGGTTAAGAAGAGCGTCCAAGCCTTCTCCGTACTGTTCTCACAACTTTGTAACGGAAATGATTTCAAAACACACTCTGACGCGGCAAGTCTGGTCTCTGTCGCCGCCTGGTGGCTATGGCGGGGAGCGCACCCTAGGGTCCGAGTCCTTTCAACTCGCAGCCTCAGGCAGCGGCTCCCGACTCCCCTGTGCAGAGCGTCCCCGGGTGGACAGGTTTGATTTCGCCTCGTAGTTGGGTCCGTCTGGTTTTGTGAGCCACTGCAGGCGCATTTCTTGTGCAACCAAAGTGAAGGCACATTCATCTTGGTGTGAGGGAAGTCAGGATGTCAGGGCTTCCAACCCAGAAGCTTTCTACGACGAGGGAAACTGAGGCCCAGAGAGGGCCGGGCATCTGTGGTTTGGGGGACGGGGGGCTGAAGGCTCCAAGGGGGTGTGTATTGGGGGTGCCAATGGTGGCCCTTCTCTCGTGACAGCGTGCACTGTCAGAGAAAAGAGTGCGACACTGCGGGGCGAGGGGTGCTGAGGGGCTCGTGGGCACTCACAACGCCGACGCCAAGCTCGGACCTCCCAGGAGAGCCGTCCCGTCCAGTGCGGGGACCTCGCCTTTCCAAGCGAGGAGGGACAGCTCGGGCTGGAGATTCTCGGGGCGCAATCTACAGACCCCCCCCCACCCCCCATTCCCCACCCCCCACTCAGCCCCCTTCCCTCCCGGTCCTACTGGCAGACCTGGCTCCGCTGCGGATCCCACCCCTGGGACAATGGCAGAGGCGGGTTTGGAGAGGACGTGGGAACAATAGCCCCCGGCCCCCCCCTCCCCGCCTCCCATCCCCACCCTCGCGCCCACCAGCTTCCGGGCTTTCTCAGGCTCTGGAGCGGAGGGGACCGGAGACCGAGCCCGCCGAGCTCTGCCCACAGCGGCTGTCCTAGGGGCCAGGGGTCCACTCCGACCCAACTCTGTCCCCAGGTGGCCTGGCAAGGGGAGTGGTTGCTTTTTAAAACTTTTTTTTAAAAATTGAGGTAAAATTTACAAAAAGGGAAATGGACAAATCTCATTGTGAACTATGATGAGTTTTTTTTTGTTTGTTTTTGCAGAAGTCCACACATTTATTCTAGGCCACACAGGCCTGTTACTCATCTCTGCTCTTGCAGCGTCAGAGCCATCTCAAAACAAGCGGTCGCGGCAATGTCCCGGTAAAGCCGAACACCGAATTAGAACTCCTATCCTGTAAGCTACTGCCTTTTCCCATTTAAAAATGTAACCACCTTGAAGTCATACAGAATTTGCCAGCCCCATTTCATGAAATCTGACAAAAGCTTGCAACACAATTCCAGGAGACCCAGATTTCTATGGAACTTGGTTCTAACTTGACATGCTAAATAAGCTCAGACAATACTTTGCTTCCGGCTGCATTAGTCTCTTTTTATTCTTTTGGTAATCTCTTCCCATTAACTACTTCTGTTTGTAGGTGATGAAATGTCTAAGGAATCCACGTCAAATGTTGGCTCTGCTGTGAGCATGGTCTTTTCCCTTGGCTTCAACTCAGAATTAAGACTTTTGATTCTTGGTTTTGGGTGTTATTTTTTCTCCCCAGTCTCAGAAGTAGTTTCCACTGCAGACAGTCTGTATGCTGTATAGGTAGTAGTGGCCGACCACCAGTCTCTAGTCTCCCGGCACACGACACAGGATGGATTTTAAAATGCATTAAACTAAGAGGCATTCTCTCAAATGAGTTCTAATGCATTTTATTTTTAGACAACCTACAGGACATGTTTTTTCTTAAAAACAATGCCTCCGCTCCAAATAAATCAAGGTCAAAATAAATGAAGAGCTCACGATACCATCATTCCCATTCGTCGTAGTCCTGGCGTGTGGGTGAAAGGCAGCAGCCAGTTAGGATGACAGGTGATAGATCCAAATTGTCAAATTTGTTAACATTTTCCCACTTCTAAACCATCCTTAAAGAAAACCATACATGGGGTCACACCATCCTCACGGCAGCCCAGCAGAGCCACCAGGCCATCTGGATTCATGTTTTCACAATAAAGAACTGGTAGTTTTTGAAGTTGTGCTTGATCTATTCTGCAGCCCCTGTCATAAAAGGCTTTCCTCTTTCTGGTTTTTGCTCGTCACGTTTCCCTTTGATTGATTTCATCTCATCTTTGATGCACGTACTTCCTGTAGGCTTCTGGTTTCCTGCAAATGATGGTTCGTGACAACGATATCCACACCAGCGATGACTGTACTTATGTACTGTGGCCCACAGGGCCTTCAGCGGAGGCATTTCCACCAATCAGCGAGTCATCGATGTTACCCTCTGTCCTCCTGACCATCTTCCCCTCTACCTCCAGGCTCAGCCCCTCTGCCATCTCCCGGGTCTTATATATATCGGAGAACATCTCACATGGCTGGTGAGGTCCTGGTAGATGATCACGATGGATGGCGGCTGGAAGGAGACGGGCGGCCCTGCCTCAGCAGGAGCACGGAGCTCAGAGGAGTGCGGTGCAGCCTGGGCGGCTGTGTGTGTGTGTGTGTGTGTGTGTGTGTGTGTGTGTGTGTGTGTAGCGGAGGGGCGGTGGAAAAGCTATGATGAGTTTTTACACGTTTATACCCTGTAACCAATTCTTAGAACAAGGGGGGACATTCCCAGCTCCAAGAAGTCCCTGGCCCCTTCCCAGTCAATCCCTGACCCCAACCCCAGCCCCTAACAATCACTGATTAGTTTTTTCCTCTACAGCAGAGGTTCTCAACCTGTGGGTCGCGACCCCTTGGGGGGTCGAATGACCCTTTCACAGGGGTCGCCTAAGACCATGGGAAAACACATATATAATTACATATTGTTTTTGTGATTAATCACTATGCTTTAATTATGTTCAATTTGAAACAATGAAAATACATCCTGCATATCAGATATTTACATTACGATTCATAACAGTAGCAAAATTACAGTTTAATTGAGAGAGAGGAAAGGAGAGAGAAATCACTGTAATTTTGCTACAGTTATGAAGTAGCAACGAAAATAATTTTATGGTTGGGGGTCACCACAACATGAGGAACTGTATTAAAGGGTCTCGGCATTAGGAAGGTTGAGAACCACTGCTCAATAGTATGAAGACTTGAGATTCTGACTTTGAGATTCATCCTTTTTTTTATTTTTTATTATTGTTGTTAATCCTCACCGGAGGATATTTTTCCATTGATTTTTAGGGAGAGTGGAAGAGAGAAAGACAAAGAGAAACATCAATGTGAGAGAAACACATCGATTGGTTGCCTCCTGCACGCACCTGACTAGGGCCTGGTCCAGGGAGGAGCCTGCAACCAAGGTACCTGCCCTTGACCGGAATCGTACCCAGGATCCTTTGGTCTGCAGGTCAATGCTCTATCCACTGAGCCAAACCGGCTAGGGCTATGTTGCTTTGTAAATTAATAGTTCATTCTTTATTACCCATTGTATGGGTGTATGTACCTTTATTTATTTATCTATTCACTAGCTGTGGGACATTGGGTTATTTCCAGTTTAGGGCAACTCTTAATAGACCTACTGTAAACATGTGTGTACAGGTTTTTGTGTGGTTGTGTGTTTTCATTTTATTTCAATACCTCGGAGTGGGATTGCTGGGTTGCATAAAGTCTACATTTGACTTTTAAAAGAAACTACCAAATGGTTTTCCAGAGTGGCTACACCATTTCACACACACAAATACCACCCCCCACACACCCGCCCCAGCAGTATATGAGAACTCCTATGGCTCCACACTTGGTGTTGTGAGTTTTTTAAATTTCAGCTCCTTCAGTGGGTGTGGAGTTGTCTCAAGAGAGTTTATTGACTAAATCAGAGCAAACACCAGAGTGTTCCCACTTCCAGGAAGTGCCCTCAGTGTCCCAGCCTTTCCCCGCCTTCCAGGCAGAACTTAGGTCCAGGCAGGGGTCCTGGGGCCAGAGTCAGACCCCAGATGGACAGATGTCTGCCCCATCATGCCTCAGGGGCACTCACCTTCCTATGCTCCAGTCCTTCCCAGGTGCTTCAGGGGGAGGAGCCGGTACTGAGTCCCCAGGTCAAAGTGATGGAACTGGGTTTCAACCTGGGTCCTCCTATCTGCTCTGTCGGGGAGGGCCTTTTGGAAGGGGGATGTCTGAGCAGGGACTGGGTGATGACAAGGTGGCAGCCCTAGGGAAAGGACTTAACAGGCAGAGCAAAGGCCTGGAGGTGGGAGCATGCTTAGTACTCAAAGGCAACAGTGAGGAGGCCAGTGATGCTGGGGCAGAGAGAAAAGGGAAGAGAGGAAGGTTGGTGAGGTCATGGGCTCAGATGGTGCTTACTCTGCTTCAGCTGCCATAACAAAGCACCACCGGTTTAACCACAGAAATTTCTTCCCTCACAGTTCTGGCGTCCGGAAGTCCAAAATCAAGGTGTCAGCAGGCTTGGTTTCTTCTGAGGCCTCTCTTTGGTCTGGAGCGAGCCACCTTCTTGCTGTGTCCTCACGTGGTCTTTGCCGTGTCTGAACACGTCCGTGGCCTAATCTCTCCTTATAAGGACACGAGCCCTATGAGAGAGGGAGCATCCGTATGCCCTCATGTTAACCTCATCACCTCTTCAGGGACCCTGTCTCCAAATGCCGTCACATTCTCAGGTACGAGGGGTTAGGACTTCAACATATGAATTTGGGGTGTGTGTGTGTGGGGGGGTACAGTGTAGCTCATAACAGATGGCTTTAGCTATCAGGGAGGTGGGGGCCTTCGTGAGTGCTGAGCTAGGAGAGAGGAGCTATGATTTGCATCTTAATAGGATCCCTCTGAGGCCAAAGCCCAGAAGAGTCTGCAGGGAGTGATGGGGAGAACGGTGAGGGAACCACTGCTGTGGACTGGAAGCTGCACCATGGTCCTCACTGATTGGTCAAGCGTCTTGATCTGGGACGGGGAAGGCAGAAGGGGAGGATCAGGTTCAGATGGGAGGGCCAGGGGGTCGGAGGGGCAGCGGGTATAGGCACAGAGCGGGTACAGATGGGACAGCGCACAGTGGGGACAGGGGGACAGCGCACAGTGGGGACAGGGATCAGCCTTGTTATGTGTGAGAGGCGGAGCAGCGGGTTTCCCAAAGGAGGGAAGAAGGGATGTGGCTGGAGAAGGAGGAGAAAATGAAGGGCGCTGGGGCTGGGCTGAGGGTGCCAGGTTCTCCTTGCTTCCAGCCTGATTCCTTATCCACTGAGTGCCTGTTGTGTGCCGCTTGCCCCTGTGGGTGAGGAAGGAGAGGCCTGGGGGCCAGAATCCAGGCCACAGAGGCTGCTGACTCAGGCCTTCTGCTCCTCCAGCCCTTCCTCCTTCCTCCTGGCCGTGGAGCCTGACCCCCTCTTGGACAAACATCTTGTGGCCGTTTCCGCCTCGCCTGCCCGGAGCCCCAGCCTGGCCTGAACAAACACTCGGGACCTGTGCTCCTGGCCTCAGCTCTGGGAAAAGCCCGGCCAGGGGCTGTTCAGGTCAACCAGGGAGAGTGGGAGGGAGGAGGCACGGCCCCTGCACAGGGGTCTGCGTGGCCTGCCCTGGGGGCTCCTCCGGCTTCTGAAGCCGCCAGCGCAGTGCTGGGGCTTCAGCTTCCCCATCCATAAAGTGGGCCTAGTTATAACCATCTGAGAGGTAGGTCTCCAAGGGACCTGCCCAAGGGACCATAGTGCTAGAAGGGGCCAGATTTTACTGTCCCTCCTGTGACCTCCCCATTCTTGTTCCCATTCTGAAGTGACCCATGGGACGGCTCCTCCAGTCCTGTTCCTGTCACTTCAGAGCCTCCTGGTGTTCCTGTCAGAAATTAGGAACCAAGCCAAGGGTGGGGGCAGCAGTGGACATTCCTGACAGTAAAATACGTGAAAGTGGACTTTGAGGAGTGAGCTCCCTGTCCCTGGAGGCGTGAGCAGAGACAGCTGAATGTGGAGGAGGTGACCTCACCAACATTTCCTCATGATTTGCTCTGAGAGCCCTGTGAAGTGGGCAAGCTGGCAGGTTCTGGGGTCAGAAAGACTCAGATACAAACCCCAGCTCAGCTCTACGAGGGGCGCTGCTCTGCCTCCTCAGCTGCTTGGGGGGTAAGTGAACCTCTTAGGGCAGAGCGCCAGCACCCGCAGCTGGTGGAGGTGCGTGGAGGTGCCTGCCCCCTCCGTGGCTGAGGGAGCCGGGTCTCCCTGCTCCGCCTCGCTGGGCGTCCTGACTGGCCCACAATCCAAGCCCCCTCCTTGAGAACTTTGCCAGATAAAGCCTTTCCAGCTGGGGTTTGATTTTGTTCTTGTTTTTCAGGAAGGATCTGGGAGCAGAAACAATGAAATAAATTTTTTTCCCTTCCTAGCAGTTTCTCCTCATCTGAGAGCTGTGGGGCTGGATTCCCACTTTGCTTTCCGGTGTTGGTGTTCCGAGGAGCTGCCAGGAGAGGATGAGTGTGGGCGGGGGAGGTCAGGGGGGGACTGGGTAGGAGGGAGAGGGAGAGGGGGGAGTGGTCTAGGCAGGGCAAGCATTCGGAAAAGACCTGATGTGCTCCTTTCTGCCTGTGGATCATTGTACGTGCTGTCCCCCTCCCACCCCAACACCTGGCCCCGTTGGTAGCTCCAGTGCCTCCTTGAAGCAACACCTCCTCCAGGAAGCCCTCCCTCATCCCCCCCCGCCAGGACTGAACTGGTGTCAGCAGCACCTTCCTGCTCTTATTAAGTTATAATCAACCTTCCACTGTGGGCTGGTTGTGTTGGTGTAGGGTCATCTCCACTGCATGAGACTCTGAGCTCCGCACGGAGCCTAAAGATGGCCCTCAGTGGACACCAGCTGAGGAGAGCATGATTGCTCAAGGGTCTTGATCTGGGAGGGGGAAGGCAGAAGGGGAGTCAGTTCAGATGGGAGGCCAGGGGGTCGGAGGGGCAGCGGGTGTAGGCACAGAGCAGGTGCAGATGGGACAGTGCACAAGGCTGTGTGAGTTTGGGCAGAGTTCTCTGAGCTTGTTTCCTTATCTGTAAAATGCGGATAACAGCACCCCTGGAGAAATTAACTTGAATGGCCCCAGCGCCAGGTCTAGGGGGTATCCTGCAGGGGGAGCTGGGGTTGGTACTGAGGTGGCAGGGTCTCTTGGCTGGAAGGGACAGTGGGTGGAGGCAAAAGCAGAGCCCTGGACCCATAAATCACCTCTAGCCACTCGGCTACGAATGCTAAAATTAGTACGACCACCCCCCTTTGCCTCCTCCCAGCATCCTCTGCGAGGGGGCCAAGGGTCCTGCAAATGGAAGTGAATTATAGGCAGGGGGGCACTCAAACCTGCTGTAAATCACTCTGTGGCTGCAACATTTAAGAGCCTTTTCTGAGGCCCCTCACTTAACCTTTTGCCCCCTTGCCAATCACGCGGGGACCAGCATTGGGTGGGCATGAGGGGGCCCAGGGGTTCGGAGCTCTGGCTTAGGCACCCCATGCCCAGGACCCACTGGTGGCCTTGAGGGCCGCTGAGGAGAGAGGGACAGGAACGGGGGTAGAGGAAGCAGAGGGAGGCACTGCCCGGGAAAACACCTGCACCCTCTGGCGAGGTGCTGAATAGGAGGGCTGGCTGCGACAGTACCACGCACGTGGGGTATCTCACCCACCCCCACACAAGTGCATGGAGCGAAGCCCAACACCCCTCAGCAGCACATGTTTACACAGCGCTTGTTGTGTGCCTGGCTCTGCCCCAAGTTAATGCTCCACAGCAACTGGGAGAAACTGAGGCACCGAGTAGGGCTGTGACTTGCCCAGAAGTTGTAGAGCTGGGGTTCCACCGACGCTTTCAAAGGGGAGCCTGTGGGTCACCCAGGTGAGTCCAGCCATAGAAGCTGTGGTGGAGGGAAGAGGCTGGGGTGGGCAGCTCTTCTTGAGTGGACGACCCCCAACAGGCAGCTGGCTGCTCTGAGCCCCCTCTCCCATCTGGGTGGCCGTCTGGGTGTCTCCATCCAAGCCCCTGGGCCCCACCACTCCCCCCGGCAGGTGCAGCTGCACGCGGATTCCCTTTGGCCTCTGATTCCCTGCAAAACTCCACCAGAACCCACGCTCCCCCAACCCATGGTGGCTTTTGTCCCATGTTTATCTTTAACGTGAACAATACACATTCTTTGTGGAAACAGAACATTCAGAACAAAGAAAGGAAAACGTCATTCCACCCGCCCCCAACTAACAGTCATAACCCAGCAAGGCCAGGCCCTGGGGGGTACATGCGGCCCAGTTCTGCCTCTCCTTGGCCTTGTGACCCAGGATGCACCCCTCAGAGGCTGGGCCCTGGGCCTCAGGGCCCATCTGCAGCTGCACGGCCTGTCCAAGCCCAGGACCGGGGCTGGAGCTCAGGCCATGGAAGCTCTTGGTTCCCTTCGAGACAGAGGGGGCCCAACTCTGCCCATGGGTGCCCAGGGGGAAGTGAGAATGGAGGGCAGGCGTGGGGTGATCCGGGTCCAGTAGGAGAAGTGGAAGTAACCCAGCTCTCCCTCTGACAGACCTGCCCGCAGTGGGCCAGCACAGCCCCTGGTTTGGAATGGAGGTGCCAGGGTGGTGCCCCCACCACTCAGCCCACACCATCCATGGGTTTCCTGGAGCCCCGGGCTGTGATGCAGGAAGGAAGGGGTCCCCTGGCTGCCTGCCCAGGAAGCCCCAGCTTCCTCAGACCCCTGGCTTTGACCTGGCCTGGCCAGCCACACCCTTGAGTGGGTTCCGGGACATGGAGGCTAGGGGAGGGGCACCACATTAGCCCTGTTTTCAGATAGAGACTGAATTAGGACTAGAACCCTTGCCTGTTTCAGCCAGAGCCTCAGACACCTGCCCCAGACTTTCTTGGTGGCTGCCCTGGGGCCAGTGTGATACCCCCTGAATCTCCTGTACCACCTGAGAGATTTCCACAGTCACGCAGAGCTGTGTTCAAATCCTGTGCTACCCTTGGCCGGCATGGCCTTGGCAAGCCCCTGCTTCTTTTTGGCCTTCCGTAAAACAGGGCCAGTTAGACCCTGTGCTCATGCGGAGAGTAAATAAGCTAAGTGCAGGCCCAGCCTGGAGGGGCCCAGGGTGAGTGCCAGTTGGGTTGGGGGGTTTAGGTGTGTGGCCACTCCTGCCCTACTGGCCAGGCCCAGGTGTGGCCGGATAATGGGCCGAGTGGCTGAATCTGTGCTGACCTCATCGCCTTCCTCTGGGGCCCCACAGGGCTGCCTGTTTGGCTGGGGAGGCCTCCCCTCCTATCCTCTTCCTCCAGGCCTCCTTCCTGCTTCCCTGGTCTGAGGCCGGGCCCTTCCGTCCAGGCACTCATCAATCGCACCCGAGGTGCCAAGCGTCCGGCCCGTCTTCTCGGGCCATGATTCACTTCCTGTTTCCAGGAGCTGGAAATAGCTTCCCCTGGATGCTGGGATATGCTGGGGGGGGCTACCTCCCTAGATAGCTGCTGCAAGTCTCCACCAGCATGCCTCCACCAGGCCTGTGCATTCACCACTGACTACCCGCGTCTGTGTTCTGTTGGACACCCAACCCGCCTGAGAAGGCACCGGTCGCTCATTTAGGGATGTAGGAACACCTGCTGGGGTCTGGCTCTGGGGCAGCGGTAGTGACGAGGAGAAAGGAGGACCTGCCTTCAAGGCATCTGTGGGCATTAACCAAATAATACAACTAGTGTGCACAGAGGACTGTGCAGGGTGCGAGGGCTTCTGACCACAGAGCTGAGCTGGGAAGCAAGAGGGACAGCCGGCAGGGTGGTGTGGCCAGCAGGAGTGCATGCATGCCTGGAGTGTGGCCACGGCCACACAGAGACTGCGGGCGAGGAAAAGGGGACAGGGCTTCATCCCAGGAGCTTTTGTAGGGTTTCAAGTTGGAAAAAAACAGCATGAACATATTTGCAATTTGAAAATATCCCTCAGGCTACTTCATGGGAAAATGATTCAGAAGAGGCAGGAGGAGAGAAGGAGAGGGAGCAGGAGGACAAGTCCAGGTAGGAAGGGTGGGGTTCAGACCTACACGGTTCTCTCAAACTGATGGGGGTAACTAGGGGGTGACTTCTAGACAGGTGAGAAAAAGGGAGGGGCATCCAGGTGCCTCCAGGTTCCGCCTTGAGCACATTGCAGGGGCCCGGGGATGAGTTCTGGATGTGCCTGGCATTTACTCTGACTTTGGACAAGTCACTTAACTTCGTTATGCCTCGCTTCCCCCATCTGTAAAATGGGTACAATAAACCTCCCTCTTAGGTGGCTGCTGTGAGGGATAAATACGAAAATCCGTGCGAAGCTCTCGGAGGGTGCCTGCTCCTGGGCAGCCTCGATAAACATTAGCTGCTTTTATTCCAGAAGTATTTTCTACCTCAGGTCTTGTAGGTCTAGACCTTCTGCAAGGACTGGCGAGGCTTCCATGAGTTGGAGGGTGCGGCTGGGAAACAGACTGGGAGAGAGAAGGGCTCTGTCCAAGGTTCCACAGCTGGGAGGTGGTGAAGCAGGATGTGAACTGGAATCCTTCTGGCCCCACAGCCTCCCTTGCTGCACTGGGCCCCGAAGTGCCCCTCCCCTGCCCTGGCCCTACTGGGGGAGTGAGGCTGGCACAGTGGTCCTACATATTTCAACCCAGCCAAGCCACGATCTCATAGGAAAACCTATATTTTAGACACACAAACCTTCCCCAGGCCAGGGCAGGGGATGTCGACCTTCCCTGGAAGGTGAGGACAGCCTCAATGGGTTGAGCAGGGGAGCCCCGGCACTGTATCGAGTGGGTACCGGCCAAGAAAATGATGGACAGCATTCATTCATCTCCTCTCCCATTCATTCATTCATTCATTCATTCACTCACTCACTCTTGTGAGCCTGCTTTGAGTCCAACCTTCTGCCTGGTGGTGTGGGCATTAACCAAACAATACAGCTAGTGTGTGCAGCTAGTGTGTGCAGAGGACTGTGCAGGGCGGGTGTGCAGGACCAGGACCAATTGCCCTGACAGAGAAGGTCTTGATGGCCTCTAATGGCCCAGCAAGAGCCAGCTCTGGAGATGCCTTCTGGCTAGCTACACTTGGCCACCTGGTGGACGCTCTGATGGTGGCATTATGGGGTGCCATGGGAGTCCAGAGGAGGGGGTCTTACCCAGCCTGGGAGGTCTGGGAAGGCTGCCTGTAACAAGAAAGGCCATAAACCCTGGTTGGGTAGCTCAGTTGGTTACAGCGTTGTCCCGATACACCAGGGGTATGGGTTTGATCCCCAGTCAGGGCACATATAAGAAGTAATCAATGAATGTATAAATACCTAAGTGGAACAACAAATCCCTCCCCTCCCTCCCTCCCTCCTTCCCTCCCTCCCTCCCTCCCTCCTTCTCTCAAATCAAATAAAAAAAATTTTTAAGATGGGGAAAAAAGAAGAAGAGAGGCTAGAGCCGAGTCCTGGAGACATAACCAGGGGACAGGGCAGGGAGGGGAAGTTCAGGGTTGTAGTGGGACTTACTCTTCCTGCGGGGCCTTTGGGACTCAGATTCTAACTAAGTATGGGAGAGTCCGAGGAGAAGTACAAGCAAAAGACTGCAGCTCATCCTGTGGTCAGTGAAGGCTGCTCTTGAGTAAGACGAGAGATGGCGTCACCCGAAAGTCCCTGAAGAACTGGTCCCAAGTTCCTCAGTAGAGGGGACTTTTGGCCAGGCTGAGTAATTACTCGAAGGCTGGGCTGCCCAAGGTTAAGGGCTGGACCGTCCAAGGTCAGAAGCTGGCCAACCAGGGCCAGGCTGCACCCTACAAAGCAGAGATCGTGCTATTGAAGGTTGATCATGCAAGTCGTGGATTTCATGGGGAAACCCTCTGTCAGCCCTGGGGGCGGCAGGACCAGGGCCAATGGCCTTGGCAGAGAAGGTCTTGATGGCCTCTGAAGGCCCGAACCCCAGCGTGAACCCAGGGCAGACTGTTGGTCCATGGCAGCCTTTGTGTACAGCTTCTCACATCAGCCTGTTGTCCTGCGGACTTGCTTGTACACTCGTACACTCATCCCCCACATGTACCTGGATCCCCATCTGTGTACACATGACCCTGACATGCACTCCATGCACACAAACACACATTCACACCCCTACTTACATGCACGTCTCACACCCATGCTCATCTTCCCACACCCCACCTGCCCCTCACATACACACACTGGGAACAACCCCCAGACAGGGACCTACAGGCTGGTGCTTTGGGAGAAGCTTATTACCAGGGCGGCTCCATGGGGAGCTGGACTGTGTGGCTTGGCCCTGCCTCCCTGGCAGCTGTCTGTGAGAAGACCCTCCTCCTTCGGAGCCTTGGCCTGGAGAAGGGCTTTTTAGACTGGGCTTTGAGGGATGCCTAGAAGTTCACTAGGAGAGACTTTCCAGAGGAGGTGACATGTGGTCTGGGTCTGAGGCATGCTTTCAAGTTTACCAAGAAAACAAGAGAGGAACCATCTCTGGATGCTGGGTTATCTTTAGGGACGTGTGTAGGCCACAGGACAAGTAAGACCAGGCCCTGCTCATCCCTGCCAGCCTCTCCCATGTGCCCTGTGCGTGACTGAATGGGACACAGGGTCTCAGGCGCCTTGCCCTGGAGTGGTGAAGACTGGCCCAGTTCACGTGTGCGCTGAGCACGTAGCAAGTGCTCAGCCAGAGTTGGGAAATCTCAGAACTGATTCAGTGTCAGGCCATCGCCCTCTTTTGGGCCTCCTGCTTGCATCCCTCCAGCGATGGCCACTCCCTCCCTTGTAGGGCAGCCGTTTCCCTTTTCAGACCCAGCAGTGTCCCGACCAACCAAGTGGTGAGGTTTGGAAGCAGCGGGAGGGCCTGGATTTCAGCCCATAGCTGCCTGTCCACCAACAGCTCTGATGCCTCCAGGGATGGTTTCATCCCCGCCACGGCCTCCAGGGAGCATCGAAAGTGGGGGAAATGTCCTCAGAAGTTTACTGGGACACAGAGTGGATCGGGCTTTTGCAAGGATTGGCTGGGGAGCATCCAGGGCACAGCGGGTGCTCACCCCACATGACTCCCCATCCTCCTCAACGCTGGGCTTTCCCGCCTCCATCAGCAGGGACGCATTCATGGAGCACCTACTGTCTGCTTACGGCCGCCTGCCCCCCAGCCGCCCTGGTGCTGTCCCCTGGAGATGGCGGCAGCCTGGGAATGTGGGTGGGGACCCCCGGGGCGTAGGCTGCTGGACAGAGGCCTCAGTGTGGAGCTGCTGGGGTCCTTTCCCGGGGCCCAGACCCATGACTGGACGTCTGAGAATGCCTCCCATTATCCAACTCACAGAGCACAAAGGGGCCACGCGGGGGCTTGGCAGGCCAGGCGCCCGGGATGGGTGCACGGGGGGCCCTGGTTCCCCACCACAGAGGGCGAGGATGTGCCCAGAGTGGAGAGGGCAGCTCTCACACGCAGGAATGAGAACCATTTCCTCCAGCCTTGGGGGAGACAAAGACAGACAGAAATGACCAGGGACTTGCCTCCTCAGGCAAGGGCAGGCCACTCCTCCTGAGCTGTGAAACCAGGCCTCAAAGGCCACTCCCGGCTCCTCACCCCTGGGGGGCATCCAACAGAGGCCGGGAGAGAACACTCCGAACTCCAAAGGTGGGGAGACCTCCTAGTTTCCTGTGGCATCTGCAGGGGGGGATGCCAACAGAGCCACGCCAGTCGGTAATTTAAACGCATCAGCGTGATGGGGGCTGGGTCTCCGGTCAGTGAGGCCACCTGAGGGTCACCCGGGCTCCTCCGGGCCACTCAGTGGGATGTGGTGGCAGTGACAGGAGAGCTGATCTGAGGGGCAAGGTGGGCTAGAGAGGGAGGAGGAGTCACGTTGGGCCGCCTATTTGCTGTGTGACCTCTAGGCCTCTAGGCCTCTCTGAACCTTGGTGTCCATGTTTCTGAGAAGAGAGGAGGGAGACCGGTGAAGGGTTAATTAAACAGGTGATCTTATGCATCTGCGCCCTTAATTGGCTCGACACTGACGAGGGGCCTCAGTGGCAGCTGCCATGAGGGTGATATTATCTGGGTCTGGGGCTCTCCTGAGTGGGGTACAGATGGTCGATTTGAGGAGCCTGGGGGAGAGGAGCAGAGTTTCAGAGCTGGAAAGACCGTGGATGCCACTTCCTGAAGTGCTGGGCCATGTGACATGCGTGTGTTTTCCATCCTCACAGCAGCCTTGTAAGGTGGATTATACTCCCCTTCTTCCAGATAAGGAAACTGAGGCTCAAAGAGAGGTGGGGTCACCAAGGCCACACAGGTGGCTAGGGGCAGAGCTGGGGTGGAACTCGGGTCTCAACTCCCAGGCAAGGGGTAGAGGGATGCAGAGGTCAAGAGCAGGGTCTGGAGGCCAGTGAGCTGTGCCCCCACAGGCAAGCGTTGGCACCTCCCTGATCCTCAATGTCCCCATCTGTAAAATGGGCTGACAAACCCCACCCCTCAGGCTGCTCCAGGAGGAAACAATAGGGGTAAAGCCTTGAAGAAGCCTCGGCTCCTGGCCTTCTCCCTCTCCCTCCCCCTCCCCCTCCCCCTCCCTCTCCCTATAGAGGCCCAGGAAGCGGGGAGGGGGCTGAGCTGTCCCAGAGGATTCTGTTTCTAGCACCTTCCTGTCACCAAGGCAGTGCTCAAAGCAGTCAGCGTATCAGGAGGTATCAGGAGCGTTTCCTGCAGGAAAAACATTCTCTGAGGCCAGGCCCAACGGCAGGAGCCCCCTCCTCCCAGCACAGCCTGGCCCCACTGTTATTTTTTCCAATTGTAGAAGAAAAACATTTCCTCCTTCTCCTCACAGCTCTGCCCTGGGCAGCCAGGGAGTCGAGGATGGACAGGGCAGGGTGAGGAGCCCCCGCCCAGGCAGGGGAAAGGCCCAGGCCTGTCTTCTCTGGGCCACACTGACCACTGACCCCTCAGTGCCCAGGCAAGGACCTGCCCCCTCTGAGCCACCATGTCCTCACCTACAAAGGCACGGCATTGGATCAACGTTTTCCAACTTTCAGGTGCTTCATACCACCTGGGTTATGACCTACTTCACATTCATCTTTACACTAGAGGCCAGGTGCACAGATTCATGCACAGGTGGGGTCCCTCGGCCTGGCCTGCGGGGATCGGACCGAACCTGGCCTGGTGCACGGATTTGTCCAGGTTGTGTCTGGCCTGTCTTGCCCAGCCCTGACCGATCAGGGCTGGCCTGCTGGGGATGGACCGCAGGAGGTTGGCTGGCCGGGGAGGGACCATGGGAGGGCTCCAGGGTGTGTCCAGTCCATCTCACCCAGTCCTTCGGCTGGACCCCAGCCACAAGCTAACCTGACAGTTGGAGCATCTGCCCCCTGGTAGTCAGTGTGCGTCATAGCGACTGGTCGAACGGTCGAATGAATGGTCGGACACTTAGCATCTTAGGCTTTTATTATATAGGATTAACTCACATTTTTTTCCTGGCCGGTGTGGCTCAGTTGGTTGAGTGTTGTCCTATGCACTAAGGGCGGCTGGTTCCATTCTGGCCAGGACACATGCCCAGGTTGTGGGCTCAATCCCCAGCAGGAGGCAGCAGATTGATGTTTCTCTCTTTCCCTCTCCCTACCTCTCTCTCACTCTCTCAAATCAATAAAAACATTAAAAAAAAATTAACTCACATTTTAAAAACTTCAATAATTGCATTTATTAAGCAAACTTTACATCATTATTGTACCTGGAAAACCAGTATCACTTGCCAAAACCAGAAAATAACAGCAAATATTATTAAGAAAACAAGGCTCTACCAGTGATTTCCAGAATGCTGGTGTCAACACCAATGAGCTTGAGACCTTCTTTCTATTAAAAATGGACAATGACAAATGTTAGAGAGGCATTAAAGATACATTAGCTCCAAACAGAGACCTTCTCCTTGATATAATCAGAAGGCTTGAACAAAAACTGAAAATGGCCTGAATCACAGTGTGATTAAAGGTTAGCTAGCAGCTAATCCAGGGTTGGTTAATCTGAGTTAGTTAATTCAGAGTTAGTTAATGCCCGATGCCACCTAGCCTCCCCTCCTGGGTACCCTCCATCTCTCACTGGTTTCCTCTTAAACCTTTTCTGAGAAGACACCCCACTACATCTTCCTTCCTTCCTCTGCCAAGAGTTATCAGCACCCCCTCTGCCCACCCAGGGGTATGGGGGGGCTGCCACCACGACCCATTCTAACCTGGAGAAGCTCCCAGCAAATGGGCAGAGAGAAGAAAGCACAGGATCTGGAGATAGATCTGAGTTTAAATCTCACCTTGCTCATGTCCCTCAGTTTCTCCATCTCTGAAATGGGTTCAATGATCCCAGTTTTGTCAGCTGACTGTGAGGATGGCAGGAGGTTGTTCAGGGCAGTACTGGACTCCACTAGCTACCACGGGACTCATGACAGGAAGTGGGGCCCTGGTGCGCCATGGCTCAATGCGAGGGGAGAGAAACTGGCATTTGGCCAGTGCCTGTGATGTGCCTGGCACTGTGCTTTCTGGAACGTTATATTCTTCGCATCTCACAATCTCCCAGGGGCCAGTGTGCTGTTATGATTGTCCTTATTTTGCAGATGAGGAAACTGAGACTCAGAGAGGCCAAGAGCCTTGCCCTAGGCCATATGGTACTTGGACTTCCAGCTTATGCCAGGACACTTGGACCCTGGCGGAGCTCTTTGCAGCCTAAACTGGCCCTGCATTCCCCCAGCCAGGGTGGCTCCAGTCCTAGAGCTCAGCTTGGCAGGTAGTGTTGTGTGCCCAGAGCCATCTTTCACTGTGTGCCAGGCTGAGCTTTGAGGACACAGAGCATTATCCTCAGGGCTCAGTGGGGGGAGCTGCAGGATTCAGCAAGATGAGCTGGAGACAGGAAAGAAGCTAGGAGGGGCGAAAGAGGGAGAGAGGAGTGGGGGATAGGGGGGAGACAGAAAGAGAGACAGACACACATAGAGATAGATACACACAAAAGACGGAGAGTGAAAAGGGAGGGGGTTGGAGAGAGACAAAGAGAGAAAAACCGGGTGGAGCAGAAAGACATAAATAGAGATGGGGTGGGAAGGCCAGAGAAAGATAAGGCTGAAGGGAGACAGACAGATGGACTGATGGGGGAGGACGCAGAGGAGGGAGTGGGGTGAGGTGCATGGGGCAGGCAGCCTCCTGCACCCCTGCTGGGCTCCTCAGTCTGCTTCCACAGGTTGTACAACGTGAGCCCTGGAGGTGGGGACATGGGTCCTACCTGGCTGTCCCCTGGGTGGCCTGGAGGATGGTGCCAGAGGCAGAGCCTCTGATTCGTTACAGCTGAACACTCCCAGCTATCAAAGCAGTGGCAGGACCTGGGGACGGGGGAGGGGGGGAGCGGGGATTGGGAAAGGCAGGGGTGATGGGCAAACACTGATGGCAGGAAGGCCAGGGTGCTGGGCTAAGGAAGCAGGGGGCTGCTGTAGGCCCGGCTTTTCCTGCCTACCCTGTGGGGCACCGAGAGATCCCCTGTCCTTGCTTCCTGGCTTGGTGGGAACAAGTCAGTTGAGGCCAGGCCACCCTTAGAGCAAGGGCCACAGGGAACCACGGGGCAGCCAGGGGTCTGATAGGAGCCCCTCTTCCTGTTCTGAGAGGCCAGAGCTGGCCTGGGACTGGGGGTGGGTTGGGGTGGTTTCAGAGCCAACAGATCTTGGCTTTCAAACATGGCAATTCTGCTCCTTATAAGCGGTGCCTCCGGCCAGTCCCTTCTCTCTGGGGAGTCAGGTGCTGCATCTGTAAAGTGGGGTCCTAAGAGTACCAGCCTCAGAGGGCAGCTGCGAGGAGGAGGAAGCGAATCGATTCATGGAAAGCTCCAGGCGAGCCCTGTTTGAGCACCACCCTTGCCAGGTGCCAAGGAGGCTCCTGACATGGGCGCTGTGACCTTGGAATCGTGGCTGCCTGCCTCCCACCTCAGTGTCCACCTGTTCCTTCCAGGTGAGAGGAGAAGTGGCTGACCTCCCACGAAATCGGAGAGGATTCTAGGTGCTTCTAGAGTCCCCCACAAAGGGGGAGTGCCTCCTGGCGAACTGCAGTGGGCAGCAAGCAGCAGCCCACAGGGCTGGGCCTCCGCAGGAGGCCACTCACTCAGGACCAAGGCCTCACTCACTGGGTGTGGCCAGTGCAGACCAGACTGCCCCGCAGCCTGGCACATGCCTGAGATAGTCCCTCTCTCCATTTTCCTGATTTATGAGTCTGACCCTCGAGTTCTGTCCCTCTGTCCCACCACTTATCAAACCCCTGTTACGGGGCCGGGGTTTGGGGGGACAGATCTTGGGGACTAAGGGGGTGGTGCCCCCTGCCCAGCTGGCCCTGGAGGTGCCCAGGCCTGACAGTGCCCTATGAGGGAGGGTAAAAAGGGGGAGACTTCGGGATGGGGAGAGGGAGGGCTGTGGACCGAGAAGGCGGAGAGGGAGAGAAGGGGGCAGACAGAGATGGCGAAGAGGGAGGTCCGACGGATGGGAGAGAGACCGCGAGTTCCAGGGGGAGGGAGCGGAGGGAGCCACGGAGAGAGGGAGAGGGCGCTAAGGACAGAAAGACAGAGAAGGGAAAGAGAGACAACATACACGGGGAGGGGGTTAGACAGAGACAGAGACAGGAGGGTGGAGAAAGAGAGGAAAGAAAGCAAAAACCAGCCCGAGCGAGACGGGCCGGGCAGCCAGGAGGAAGGAAGGAAAGAAGGATAAGCGACGGAGGCGGAGGCGACGCCGGGAAAGGGAGCCTCGGGCGGTGGACGCCGCGCCCGCAGGAGGGTCAATGGAGGGCGCGGGGCGGCCGGACCCTCCGACAGCCCAGCCGGGGTC
>NW_005871056.1:12770801-12777914 GCF_000147115.1 Myotis lucifugus
TCACCGACAACTACAACAAGATCCTGCAGCTGGACCCGGGCCAGGGCCTGGTGGTCGTGTGCGGCTCCATCTACCAGGGCTTCTGCCAGCTGCGGCCCGGGGCAACATCTCGGCCGTGGCCGTGCGCTTCCCGCCCGCCGCGCCGCCCGCCGAGCCGGTCACGGTGTTCCCCAGCATGCTGAACGTGGCGGCCAACCACCCGAACGCGTCCACCGTCGGGCTGGTGCTGCCGCCCGCCGCCGGCACCGGGGGCAGCCGCCTCCTCGTGGGCGCCACGTACACGGGCTACGGCAGCGCCTTCTTCCCGCGCAACCGCAGCCTGGAGGACCACCGCTTCGAGAACACGCCCGAGATCGCCATCCGTTCCCTGGACGCGCGCGGCGACCTGGCCAAGCTCTTCACCTTCGACCTCAACCCTTCCGACGACAACATCCTCAAGATCAAGCAGGGGGCCAAGGAGCAGCACAAGCTGGGCTTCGTGCGCGCCTTCCTGCACCCGCCGGACCCGCCGCCGGGCGCCCCGTCCTACGCGTACCTGGCGCTCACCAGCGAGGCGCGTGCGGGCGACAAGGAGAGCCAGGCGCGGAGCCTCCTGGCGCGCATCTGCCTGCCTCGCGGCGCCGGCGGCGACGCCAAGAAGCTCACCGAGTCCTACATCCAGCTGGGCTTGCAGTGCGCGGGCGGCGCGGGCCGCGGCGACCTCTACAGCCGCCTGGTGTCGGTCTTTCCCGCACGCGAGCTGCTCTTTGCCGTCTTCGAGCGGCCCCAGGGGGCCCCCGCGCCCCGTGCGGCTCCCGCCGCGCTCTGCGCCTTCAGCTTCGCCGACGTGCAAGCAGCCATTCGCGCCGCGCGCACCGCCTGCTTCGTGAAGCCCGCACCCGACGAGGTGGTGGCGGTGCTCGACAGCGTGGTGCAGGGCACCGGGACAACCTGCGAGCCCAAGAGCAACATCCAGGTACGCCCAGGCCTGGCGGTGCGGGGGAGTCAGCTCAGGTCGCCGAGGGAGAGCGGGCCGGTAACTAGGCGGGTTGCCCGCTTAGCGGGTCACCGGTGCGAGCGGACGGGGACACAAGTGTGGACTCTGGGCCACAGGTGCATTTGCGGGGACTTCGGTGTACTCTCGAGGGTACAGGTGTCAGCTGAGATGGGGGCAACTAGCGCGAATATGGCCCAGGTGTGCGTGTGAGGTCAGTCAGTTGAGTGCTGGCGTACAGGTGCGCATACCTAGGTGTGTGGGAGGGGTTCAGGTTGTGGTGTGGATGGGTACGTGCTGAAGAGAGCTCAAGGTGTATATATAGCTCAGGTGTGCATCTGGAGGTGGGTCATAGGCGGTGAGCACAGGGCAAGTGAGTGTAAGTCTGACCAAAGGCCTTGGTGGGGAGGTGCCAGGGCCAGGGGGGTATGCCACGGGTAGGACTGGCCCAGAGGCCCAGGAGGGAATGAGGAGGGGCCAGGCGTGGGAGCACACCAGCTGGTGGGAAGGGGACCCAAGTGTCTGGAGCTGGGTTGGGGAGTGAGGGGGCGGGGAGGGGGCCAGGTTCGGGGCTCAATGTGTGTGTTGAAGTTGTGTGGACGTGACATAAGGGTGCCGAGGGAATTTTGTGCAGTTCTCTCCAAGTAAGCGCACCAGCAAGGGGTCACTTCTTTAGGGGGCCCTGGGAAATGGAAGCCTGCACCCTTTCCACACTCTGCATCTGTGTCAGAGTCTGGGAGATCCATTTGAGCCCCAGGCTTTGCCACTGCCTAGGAAGCCTCCGTTTCTCCTTCTGCAAATGCCAAGCTGACTCCTGGTGATTACAGAGCCCTCCTTGGGGCTAGGCCCCCGATTGCCCTGCCCCACTCCTTCTCCCTGGTCCTCAGGCTGTGGCAAGAATCTCATGAGCTTAATTATTCTCCCGTGGGTGTGCCCAACGCTGGGGCTTACAGAAAACGCAGATTCCTTCTCTTATAGTCAGGCTCCCACGGCTGCCCACCACCCGGCTGGCTGGCTGCCCTGAAAATAAAGGTCACGGTGGGTGAGCAGGGCAGACTGTCCCAGGGAGCAGGGGCCAGCCAGATGAGGGCTGGCCGCCCAGCGCTGTGGTTGAGACATCCACCATTCCTCTTCCCAGAGCTACATACCCCAGTGGGCTGTGTTTGAGGGGTGAGTTTTGTTTATGGAGGTCTCAGGGCTAGGAGTGAGTGGGGCGTCGGCCCTACTCTATGGAAGGAAGACCTTGTTGGGGGACCAAAGCCTTTCCTCAACCTTTCCAGGCCCTGTATGTCCATCCGGGTCCTCGGCGAGTCTGTCCCCTTGGGCCTCCACAGTCTCCTCCCCCCCTCTGGCAGGAACCTTCCCAGTTCCTAAGGTCCATTATTTTCAGCCTGGCCTTGTGCAGTGACTCATTCTGTTGAAGGGGGCTGGGGCTTCCTTCTTTTTAGGGGGCAGGGCCTCTCCAAGGACACAGCCCCAGGGACAGAGTGGCCAAGGGCCTCCTGCTGACCCCAAGGTGAGGTGGGTTCTCAGCTCTCAGTCACTCTCCCTGTGTCCCCCCCCCATCCCTCTCCCTTTCCCCATACCCAGCTATAGGCACAGGCCAGTGCCACTGGGCAGGCTCTCCCAGATGTGTAAAATCAAGGCCCAGGGTGGGGGTGGGGAGGGTGGCCATTATTCTTGCTCCAGGCTGTTGCCAGCTCCCCAGTTATAGGTTAAGAATTTGGACTGCGCACCATGGGTTCAAACGCTGCTCTGCCACTTCCCAGCTATGTGACTTTGGCAACGGACCTAACCTCGCCGTGCCTCCATTTCCTCATCTGTAAAGTGGGAATAATGAAAACAAATCTCTAAGGGCTAAATGAACTAATTAATGTGAAGCACTTATCTGGCACATAATAAGCACCTGGTAGAGGTATGCTGTTCTTGTTATTACCCCAGGGGACAGTATTAACGTTAAGTCTGGGCTTGATCCTGAACAGCAAAGAGTGACCTGTTTTGGCTTCTTCTGCAGCAGAAATGACTCCACCCTCTCCCACCTCTAGAAACGTCAGTAAACATTTCTAAACCTCTACTGGGTGCCCAGCCATGTGCACTGGGGGACAAAGGTGACTCAGTTTCTGCTCTTGTGGATCATGCAGGCGAGCAGAGGATTGACGTGTAGCCAGGCTCTTACAGCCGGAGGGATGAGGGAGCCGGGAGAGGGGCATCAAGGCTTCTTGGGAGAGTGATATCAAAGCAGAGATGGATGAGCAGGCGTTAGCCACCTGAGGCTGGCAGGAGAGGAGGGAAGGGTCCAGGCAGAGGGAACAGCCTATGCAAACACCTGCAGGTCGGATACAGCAAATGGGCTAGAGCAACTGAACGGAGTGGGGAGACGGATGGGGCCTGCAGGGTGCAGGTTGGCCGTATGATGGAATTGGGACTGTATCCTGGGGACATCGGGAGCCATGAAGGGTTTTAGCCAGAGGAGTGATATGACTTGAATGAGCATCTGCATGTCTTCCTCTGTGGAATGGGAATGATAATAAAAGTACCTACTTTCCAGGTGGGGATTCCATGAGCTAATACTTGGGAAGCTCTTAGTAGAGTGGCTGGCACATGTGCTTGCAATTACTATGATTATTTTCATTTTATTTTTTATTAATGAAACATTTTTATTTTATATACATATTTTTGTTTATTGATGAGAGAGAGAGAAGAGAGACACTGATTTGTTGTTCCACGTATTTATGCATGCATTGGTTGAGTCTTACATGCGCCCTGACTGGGGATCAAACCAGCAACCTTGGCATATCAGCACGATGCTGTAACTAACTAAGCTCCCTGGCCAGTGCTTACTATGATCATTTGTAACATAATTATTTTAGAAAGTCCCTAGGTGATTGGTGAGAAGGAAAGAGGAGAGAGTAGTTGGGAGGCTGGTGCCATCTCCCAGGCAGGAGATGCACTCACTCATTCGCAGATATTTCTCCAACACTCACCTCGGTGGGCGCTGGGCGCAGCAGTGCAGGCAGTGGGCCAGGCCTTGTTCTCGGGGACGTGATGGGCCGTCGGGGGGCAGAGAAGGAAGCAGTGGGCTTGGGACAGATTTGGCTGCCAGGATGTAGCCCCAGAGGTGGGGACCGACAGGATGGAGGGGAAGGAAGCTGCCCAGTCTGGCCCGGCATCAGATGGAAGTTGGGCTAGGGGACAGCACCTTGTTCTTCCATCTGTTCTCCAAGGACAGCTGACCTCCAGGCAAGGGAGGTGGCTTGGCCAGGCCTCTGGAAACTCAGCTTCCTGCAGTTGTGGGCTTTTTTGTTTTGTTTTGTTTTAATCCTCACCAGAGGATATGTTTTTATTGATAGGTATTTATATTTATTTATTTAAATTGTTTTATTGTCGACAGTTTACAGATGTCTCCCAGTTTCCCTACTCCCCCCCCCCCCCTTCACTTTTTATTGATTGATTGAGAGAGAGAGAGAGAGAGAGAGAGAGGAAGGGAGAGACCAGGGTTGCCTGAAAAGCAGGTATGTGCCCTGACCGGGAATCAAACCCGCAACCTCTTGGCGTACGGGATGATGCTCCAACCAACTGAGCCACCTGGCCAGGGCCCACGGTTGTTTTTGGGGTCTCTCAACCCCACAGCCTCAGTCGGGGTCATTTGGGGCAGGCTTTTTCCTCTGCTCTCCACCTTTAAGACAATGAAGTGTCAGCATCCACTGCCACCTTCCATCTGGGAATCTGGCAGAGAAGGGAGGAGCTACTGAGGTGTGAGGTCAGAGGCGGGGAACCTCCGAGGGCCCCAGCTTTGTCCCCGATTGTTTTTGGCATATTTGGGGCTGTTGGGCTATTTTGATAATATGGGAGTGAGGAGATTAGCCTTCCTTGCGGATAGCGTGGATTCCTTCCGTCGCCTCATGTTTGAGGTCAAAGCAAGTTTGGGAAGTTGCCACAGCTATCAAGGGGGGAAACTGAGGTACAGGATCACCCAGCAAGGCAAGGGCAGGCTGAGTCTTTAAAAAAAAAAAACATATAAATATATATTGATTTCAGAGAGGAAGGGAGAGGGAGAGATAGAAACATCAGTGATGAAATCGAATCATTGATCGGCTGCCTCCTGCACGCCCCACACTAGTCGAGCCTGCAACCCAGGCATGTGCCCAGACCAAGAATCAAACTGTGACCTCCTGGTTCATAGGTGGATGCTCAACCACTGAGCTGGGTGAGGCTGAGTCTTCCTTCCCCGAGCTCCCCCACTGTCACCTTTGAATGACCATAGTATTTGTGTTTTTAAATCAAAAAGAAAACTGACAGGGAAATGTCAATGCTGCATTTTCAAGGTGTCTTTTTATAGTAAAGGTGGAAAAAAACCCTCAGGCGGTTTTAAACTGGCATGTGGTGGGTGGGTGCTCATTGTCAAGAAGGCGTTTTCTGAACCAATTTAGGGGTTGAAATGCTGGGTGGAGGTGGAGGGAGACAGCTCCCAAGATGGGCTTTATACATGGAATTGGAATGGGGCTGGGAGTGAGCTCCCCGTGGCCAAGGGTATAAGCAGAGACAGTTGGTAGGACTCAGGAGAAGGGGTTCCCGTGAGGTTGGCCAGGATGACCTTCTAACCCAGACCCGTGGTCGGCAAACTGCGGCTCGAGAGCCACATGTGGCTCTTTGGCCCCTTGAGTGTGGCTCTTCCTAAGCCTTAGGAGTACCCTAATTAAGTTAATAACAATGTATCTACCTATATAGTTTAAGTTTAAAAAATTTGGCTTCTCAAAGAAATTCAGTCGTGTACTGTTGATATTGGCTCTGTGACTAATGAGTTTGCCGACCACTGACCCAGAAGAGACAGGGCTTGGGCCCAGAAGACTGTTACTATCCCTCCCCCACCATTTTGATTCCCAAGTAGGTGAGGGTAAAGCTGATCTTGAGTTCTGTCCTCCTCCCTGTATGCCGTGTGATCTCTGGGCCTCATGCTTTCTCGTTGTAAAACCGGCCAGTGTCTTCTGAGGATGTGGGCAGATTAAAATCTCACATGCAGTGCCCAAAAATGGCAGGCAGAGGAAAAGAGTACATCAGAGGAAAGTGTGTTCGGTGTGTGGAACAGCCAACTGGGCAGGGTGTGCTCAGAGGAGGGAGGATGCTTTAGAGCAGTGGTTCTCACCCTGTGGGTCGCGAACCCTTTGGCGGTCGAACGATCCTTTCACAGGGGTTGCCTAAGACCATCGGAAAACACATATTTGTAATTAGAAATAAATATTTCACAATATATAATTACATATTGTTTTTGTGATTAATCACTATGCTTTAATTATGTTCAATTTGTAACAATGAAAATACATCCTGCATATCAGATACTTACATTACGATTCATAACAGTAGCAAAATTACAGTTATGAAGTAGCAACGAAAATAACTTTATGGTTGGGGGTCACCACAACATGAGGAACTGTATTAAAGGGTCGCGGCATTAGGAAGGTTGAGAACCACTGCTTTAGAGGCTCACACAGACCCTAGAGGTGAGCAGGCATGGGCAAGATAGAAGGGTGAGGCAAGGGCGGGTCTAGAGCTGTGGGGGTCCCAGCCAGCTCAGAGGCAGGAGGGCCTGGATTGAGATGAGTAGAGTGAGCCTGCTGTCACTACTGTTGCTGGGGGTAGGTGCTGAGCTTCTGATGTACCTGAGGGTGTGCGGAGGGTAGGTGCCCTCTTGGCTGTCTGGGGCTGAGCTCTGAGTTCTGAGCAGGGACACTGTGCCTGCCCTTCACGAACATCAATGCCTTTGATCTCACAGTCCCACCCCCCTCCCCGAGGCAGGAAGTGCTGTTATCCCCAGTTTACACACGGGGAAACTGAGGCCCAGGGCCACACAGCTGATTAGCAGTGTGACTGCTGACTGCAGAGTCCACACTGGGTGATGGCGCTGTTAGTTGTGAGCTCTGTGGCAAGTTGTACAATTGCACCCCCTCCCCCCCATGGAAATCTGGGTGTTGCCCTTCGTACAAAATCCCCTTCTGTGATAGCACCTCCATGAGGCCCTGGCTGGAGCTAGGACTGACGCTACAGTGACTCAGATCCAGAGTGGGGTGTGGCCGGCTGGGGCATCTGCAGAGGCCGGGCCATACGTTGGGGGCTATAGCTGATGGGGCCTCCTGCGGAAGTGG
>NW_005871056.1:12778145-12779337 GCF_000147115.1 Myotis lucifugus
TGACCACAGTAAGACCTGCCACAGGCAGGTGGGTGAGTGCTGGACCCTGGATGTCCCCATCGGTAAAGAGGGCTCGGCCGAGGGAAGAAGGGGCGCCCTGGCGTTCAGTGTCTCCCAGGCCCTGTGTGAGTCGGTGTCGGTCCCTGCAGAACACCCTCGACAGAAGTTCGTTTTGCCCGCTCACAGCTGCTGGTCTTCATGGAGAGTAAGGAAACAGGCCGGTTCCAAGTTCTGGTTGCTGCAGGGGGGAAGAGGTGGTGTGTATGGAAGGAGCATGAGGGCCTGAGCCCCTGTCTGGACCTCCGTTTCCTGCTCTGAGTTGGGACATGGGGTGGCAAGGAAGCCCTCACTCTGTCACCAGAACGGCTGCCATCAGCATCATTATTATTCCTGTTGCTGTTTCTTGGGAACTTATTGTGTTGGGCACTCTACAAAGCACTTTACATGTAGTATACCTTTTAATATCCCCCCCCCAAACAGAATGAATTGTTATCCCCGATCTACAAAAAGGGGACACAGGCCCGGAGGGACGCAGTGACTTACCTGAGGTCACAGTGGGTGAAACGTGGAGCCGGTGCCTGGCCACAGAGTCTGTGTTCCTCACCTTTAATCTCTGGGTCCTCTGAAAACACCGGCCAAAGGCATGTGTGAGCCAAAGGGCCCCTGACTGGGATGGAAGGGGTGAATGGGTCCATTTTAAAGGTGGAAAAACTGAGGCCCAGGGAAGTTCTGCTCCCACTGGGGCTGCTCTGGGAGTAGTGAGAGCTTTCTAGTGGGGCCTGTGGAACTGCCAAACCCCAGTACCCAACATGGTCCCAAGCAGGGGTCAGGCCCCCCCACCCCTGCCCCCGAGTGAGGGGCTCCTGTTCCCCAGGACTGCAGCTACCTTCACCTACCAGAGCCCAGCACCTCCTGGGCAGCATCTCCTACCTGTCTGTCCTGCTGGTGGAGGATGCTCTGAAGTGTGACAGTATGGTGGGGTGGGGGTGGGGGGGGAGGCTCAGCTTTGTTACATGGCAGCCCCCCGAAGGGATGAATCAGAACCTGTGCCTACACTCAAGGAACTTACCCCTCCTCAAATGGGTCTGGGAAGAGATTATGGTGTATAGTCATGCTTGTATGCGAGTCGCTGCACTGACCATCCCTGTCTGGACGTAGTCTCTGGAGGCGTTCCTGGAAGAATAGTGACCAT
>NW_005871056.1:12779437-12814626 GCF_000147115.1 Myotis lucifugus
GAGGGCCCAGAGATGTGGTAGAAACGTGGCTTGGGTTAGCACGCAGAGTTGAAACTGGGAGTGTGTGGGGCCTGGGGTGTAGGCCAAGGATGGACTACTGTCCTTGTGGGCTGTGGAGAGCCAGCAAGGGTTTGGGAAGAGCGAGACAGTTGATCTGTTTCTAGAAGGGACCGTGGGTGCGAGCCCCGAATTAGTGCTGCCAGGTGCTGGCAGAAGCAGGAGGCTCTCTCTCAGAGCTACCACCCCCCTTGCCGCTGGACCAGGTGACTCCCCAGGGCCAGCTCTGACAACGGTGTGGGGATTGCCATGGAAACCAGCAGGTCTCCACATGGGGACAGGCCTGGAAAGTCCCCTGGCGCCAGCCACGTGGATTTGGATCCTGGCTACTACCCCTAGAGCGAGACTGTTTTCTTCCTTCCAAAGCCCGTGTTTGGGCCAGGGAGATCCAGACGGGCCTTGCACTGCCCACTCTCCTGCTAATACTCCATGCCACCTGGATCCGCCCATCTCTGGGCCCGTGTGGCTCGCCCCGCCCACTCCACTGTCCTTTACCCTGAAATATAATAAATCACGTGCTGGAGGAGGGAGGAAGCTGTAAGCTCCATTACGAGGTTCCGTGAGGCCCCAGTGGGGCGTTAATCATATAGCACTTTCTGCTCTGATCGGTCAATAATGGGGGGGCAGTGGGCAGAAGCCTTGAAGTGGAAGCCAGGCCCGGGAAAGGAGCTAAAGGGGGATCAGCACCCACCCCCGCCCCCAAAGCCCCTCTCAGGATGCGTCCACCGTCTGTGTTTGAGCCTCCAGAAGTGGACATTTCCCTGATGGGCCTCAGTTTCCCCAGCTTGCAACCCAGGGCATTTCCAGCTCCAAGTAGCCACGCTCCCAGCAGCTGTGGGCAACGCCCGCCCGACAGAGCAGCTGATGACAGGCTGCGGTGAAGGGCCAGGACTCTGGAGCTTGCCTGCCTGGTGGGAAGCTCCCATCTAGACATAATGGCTGTGTGACTTGGGGCAGATCCCTGCACCTCTCTGTGCCCCAGTTACCTTTGCTGTAAAGTAGCATCCACGCGTCAGGGTGTGGTGAGTGTTCAATGAGGTTATGCAGGCTGAGATCTGCGCACAAAGTAAACAGTAGCTGATTATTATTGTCATGTTGTTGATACGACTGTATTGTTATTACTAGAAGCTGTCACTTCCCAACTAGGGGTTGGTCCCTGAACTGGGATCTGGTCAACCAGAGAGAGGGACCCACGTGTCATCTCCATGTCTCCAGCACCTGGGACTTGGCCCAGGGAGGTTTGCTGGGGGCCCCAAGCCAGCCCTGTCCCCTCAGCTGCGCCCACAGCAATTGTACATTGACTCTGGGACCCAGGCCAGCACCCTCTGGGGAGGAGAGTGTGGGTTCAAGTCTCTAGGGCCCTGGAGCCCAGGAGGAGGAAGGCAGCCTGTGCCGGAGAGGCAGCCGCGGCTCTCAGCTTCTCCTGGCCTGCACCCCCTTCGGGGAAGAAGCTGGGACAGAACTGTTCCGGGTAAGGAAGGGCCAGCGCCACTGCACTGCCACCCCGCCCCCATTAGAGCTGGTGGGAGGGAGGGACTTCTCACTGGGGCCAGAGAAGAGTCGCTGGCTGCCTGTCCCACACTGTGCTCCTCTGGGACCCTGGGGGGCGGGCTGGAAACGGGGCCAGGCTGGGCTGGAATGAGAAACAGCTTCAAGAAGGGGGAGCGGAGTGTCTGGGGGGGTGGAGGGGGGCACGTCCAGCTAACAAAACAATGGCTGCTTGAGTCAGCGGCTGTGGCCTTCGTTCCCAGGCGGGCCCTGAGCGAAGCAGGCCCGGCCCGGCTCCCAACATCCGGGCGGCACTGCCGACCCCGCCTCACGTGGGAAGAGGGAGAGCGGCTCGTCCTGGGGGCTCCCCACGCCTCAGGCTTCCCCGAGCTTCTGCCCGGTGGCCTGCAGAGCCACCTGGGAACGTTTGTTATGGTGTTGCTGTTACTGTCCCCACTTTACAGATGAGGAGACTGAGGCTCAGAGAGAATGGGGCACCCCGCCGTGTTAAGAGCCATGAAGCTTGGCACATTAGGGGCCTCGGCTTCTGTCTGTGCGGGGGACACAGCAAGAGTGTGTGGGCCCCCTGCTCCCATCCCCATCCCAGGACAGCCAGGCCTCTGACCTCAGCCTGGGGGCTGTCCCTCCAGACTGTGTCCAGCCCCTCCGCAGGCCCCGGCGTGTTTGGGGGTGGGTGGACACTTGTCTTCAGGGCAGCCTGGCTCACACAGCCCTTCTTGATGGTGCCCAGTTGGCCTGGATGACCTCAGGGCCCTGGGCCTGGGTGACCTGCCTCCTCCAGAGAGGGGGTTGGGGAGACCGTGGCCGGCTTCTCAAGCTCCGGAAGGGTCTGCGTGAACTGCTGTGGCCGTTGCCATTGGCCAGTTCACCCTCCTGATTCAGGCAGCCGGGGGCAAGGTAGGGAATTGCTGCGCTGTGTGTTCTGCGGAGCCTCTGCCCCTCTGTGTGCCTTGGTTTCCCCCTCCATGGCTTTTGCTCTCCAGCTCAGGGCCAGGCCTCCTATTGTTCTCTGGCCTGTTGGCCATCCTCTCCAGCCCTGGCCCGTCCAGGAAGCGGGCGTCTTGATCACCCACAGGGAGGTGCTGGTATTTCCTCTCTGGGCAGCAGGCAGCTTCCTCCTTGGCATGGGGGCCATTGCGAGAGGCCCCCCAGGATGGAGTCCATTCTGACCTCTCCCAGGGCAGCAAACAGTCGCCCAGAGCTCTTTCCATGCCTCCGTTTATCCTCCGTGCAGGTGTCAGCTCAGTGGACTCCTAGCCCAGTACGTACAGTGTCCAGAGAGGCCCCACAGACTGAAGGGGGAGGGAGGAGTTTGGGTTTGAGAATCATAGGTGTGCCTTCAAATCCTGACCTGACCACGTGTCCTTGGGTGACCTTGAGGACACTTTCCCCTTTGACCTCAGCGCTTCTGAAGAAGTATGGGGGAGGATTACTCAGCTGGGCTTTGCAGGAAGCAACAATCCAGGCCCTCTTGTCTGGGCCTGGCTTTTGAGGCCCCCATTACATTGCACCTCCTGGTCCCTGTTGGCTCCCTCCCCCCTGCTCCTTGTCTCTGGGCATCTCCTGGCTGCTCCTCAGCTGTCCACGCCGAGGGAGAAGGAGCGGCCGGGACAGGAGGTCGAGGGAAGCCAAGGGGCTGGCCAGACCCAGTAAGACCTTGAGGGCCCAGGAGCAAAGTTTGGGTTTATGTCGAGGGCACTGGGGATCCATTGAAGGCTGTTGAGCTGTGGTGGGGGTACAGCCTGTTTGGGGTTTGTTTGTCTTTTTTAAATAAACTTTTTATTTTGGAATAATTTTAGATTTACAGGAAAGTTACACAGATAGTTCCTACATACCCTTCCCTCAGTTTCCCTCATTGCTAAGGTCTTCCATTACCATAGGACATTTGTCTAAACTAAGAAACCAACACAGGTAATTTGCTCTCAGCTAAACTCCAGATTTTACTCCACGAACGTCCTTTTACATGGCTGTAGCCCCCCCCCCCTTTGCATTTAGTGCTTCGTAGTTTGAAAGGTTCCTTTTGGCTGCTGTGGAGGGTGAGTGGGAGGTGCCCGCTTAGCCCCAGCCCAGGAGAGGTGAGCGGAGGGCCATCTGTAGTCCGCCGCTTAATACCCCAAAGTGTGCTTTCCGCTCCTGGCAGTGAAACCTCACTTGCCCAAGATCGCAGTTCAATAACAATAAAAAACTTGAGGCAGGAAGATATACAAAGTCCCAACAGCCGGTGTAGTCTCCACCTGGGACGGAACCACGGGGTCTTGCAGCCTGCCGTGGTGCCCACCATCGCCGCCTCATCCTCCTCAGAGCGCCACCTGCGGTGGGACTGAGGTTTGGTGGGGTCTGCGGGCAGGATGTGGGAGGCCTGAGAAGCGAGGCTCTTGAAGCTCTTACTCCAACTGGCTTCCTGGGGAGAGAAAGTCAACACAATTACAGCTGGTAGTGAAATCGATATGTCAGAGTTTTAATGGGAGAGTGGGCAGAGCTGAGCTTTGGCACCAGGAGGCAGCTAGCCGGAGGGGTCAGGGAGCCTCCTGCTCTCAGAAAAGAGCTGAGACCCGGGGCTGCTGCTCGTCCCATTTTAGAGAGGGGTAAACGGAAGTTCTTAGAGGAGTCAACACTAGCCGCCAGGTGCTGTCTGGCCTGGACACCTGCCTCCCCTGCGTGGCCACACGCAGAGTAGGCGTACGATTGACCCATGGTTTTCCCTTCGTTCTCCAGCACTCAGCCTGGCAGTGTTGCTCTCAGTCTCCCTGCTGGGAAGGGAGCAGGCCAATGCAGTTGTTCACACTTTAGTCAGAATTAGTTTTCTTTCTTTAGTAAATACTCACCCCAGAGCTCAGTCTCTGCCCTGGAGAAGCTCATGCACAGGCTACTGTGATAAATGAAGAGGGTGACGGGCACGGAGCCTTCACCGAGGAAGGGGGGTTGTTTTGAGTCACACTTCGAAGGCTGGCTAAAAACTTACTGGCTGGGCACGCCTGGCAAAGGGAACCGCGGGGTGAAGGCAAGGACTGAGCGGCTCTGAGGTGCGGAAAGGGCACTGGCCGCTGAGGAAACAGCATTGCGAAGGTTCAGGAGCCCCGGAGGGGAAATGTGCCCCCATTTGAGGAACTGCAGAGATCGGTGTCTCGCCGCAGAGGGTGGGGCACAGGGAAGAAGTGAGACTGGAGGCCTGACCAGTTGGCAAGACCCAGATCACAAAAGCCGTGGGTGCCAGGCTTGATACTGAGGACAGCTGGGAGCCAGAGCAAGGGTGGGCTCCGGGGAGGGCTGGCCAGTTTTGCTCTTGGAAAGGTGACCCTTGTGGGTCGCAGGGAGCTGCCGGGACAGTGCAGCCCTCCCCCCACCGCCGGGGGAATTACTGTTTCTGACAGGCCCGCGCGGAGTGCGACTTGAAGGGAGGCGGGTGCTAATGAAGGAGTTCCAAGCAGTGTCGTCTGGTCAGAGGGGTATTTTGGGCCCGTGGAGCCGGCCTCCCCAGGAGACCAAGTTCGGCTGAGGCCACACCCGGGACAGCTGCCTGGTCCCCAAGCCTGCTGTCCCCGTTTTCCGGGCCGGCAGCCCCTCCCCCAACCGGGGAGGCATTTCCCGCTTCCATTCTTGAGCCAGTTCAAAGCCTTGTGATTTCCCCTGGCGGTTAGGGCGGCCGATGGGTTACTTCTCCTTTAAAAAAAAAATTTTTTTTAATTTTATTTTTAGGATGAGAAAAAAAAAGTTGGAGCAAAGGCTTTTTAGAAAATTCCTTCGGCACAGAATTAATGGCTTGTGAACGTCAGGGCAGGCAGGCGAGAGCCGAATTCCCAGCACGCTCCCCCCTCATCGTCTCTGTTGCCCTGGCCCACAAATCACCCGGAGCCGGGCGCCTGTCCGGCTTTTCCCAGGACCCCCCGCCCGGGCTGGCCGGGACCCCCCATCGCAGGGCCCAGGGCAGGAAACCTCAGCGGTGACGGTGACGGCGGGGCCTCAGGTCTCCCTTCCTTCCCAGACTCCCGGAGCTCAGGGAGGAAGGTCACGCCCTCTGGGCAAAGGTTTGCCATTTTAATTTTAAAACAACTTATTGTTTAATGATGCAAGTAATCCATATTCAGTGAAGAAAAGTTATGTAACCCCGAGGGAGAGCGTCCCTCCAGGCCTGAGTGCAGACAGCCCACTCGCCCCCTCCCTGCAGCTGCGGGTGGCTCAGGGGGCCTGGCTGGGGTAGGCAGCTGGGGAGGAGGTGCAGTGCCCCCTCTCCAGGGCTGCCCCAGCTCGGCACTCACACAGGACGGAGTGGGGCAGAGCAGGACTGAAGCCGAGGGACCAGAGGGAGCCAATTACAGCTGACCCCTGAACAATGCGGGCTTGAACCACATGGGTCCACTTACAGGCGGCTTTTAAAAAACATACAGTTGGCCCTCTGTATCCTCATGTTTTGCATCCACAGATTCAACCAAGCACGGATCAGAAACACTGTTTTGCATCTGTGTTTGGGGGTGCGTGGATGTGGAGGGCAGGCTGTGCATTATTCTGTGACGTTTTATATCAGGGACTTGAGCATCCTCAGCTTTTGGATACCTAGGGACGACTCGGGGAGTCAGAAGTTATACGCGGATTTTCACCTGCACAGGGAGGCAGCGCCCCTAACCCCTGTGTTGTTCAAGGGCCAACTGTATATGACATCCCGGGGAATGGCACCTCGGGCAGAGGGAACAGCAAGGGCAAAGGCCCTGGGCAGGACCCAGCCTGGAATGTGTGAGAAATAAATGAGGCCAGTGTGGCTGAAGTGGACGGGTGAGGGGAGGAGGGTATGGAATGGGCTTGAAGGTCCCAGGGGCCTGATGGGAGGGAGGATTTAGGATTCAGGGTTTATTCTGTAAGTCACCAATAGAGGGTTTTAAACGGGGAAGACCTGCTTTGCATTTTAAAGGGCTCACTTGGCTGCTATGTTCTGGGGAAATGTGGGGGAACGAAAGGCCTCCTGTATGAGAGAATGGCCGCCTTACCCTTAAGGGGTCAGAGGGAGTCAGGTTCAAACGCTTTAAAAAAAATTTTTTTTATTGATTTTTTACAGAGAGGAAGGGAGAGGGATAGAGAGTTAGAAACATGGATGAGAGAGAATCATTGATCAGCTGCCTCCTACACGCCCCCTACTGGGGATGTGCCTGCAACCAAGGTACATGCCCTTGACAGGAATCGAACCTGGGACCCTTGAGTCCGCAGGCCGACGCTCTATCCACTGAGCCAAACCGATTAGGGCGGTTCAAACGCTTTTGAGGTAGGCATGATTTGCCCGATTCCACTTTATAATAATTGTAGTGACGATCATATCAGAAACAGCAATAGTATCAGAGCATTGACCATAGGCCAAACCTGCTGGGAGTGCTTTTCAATGAATTATCTCATCCCAGCCCCTAGGAGGGAGGTGCTAGAGATGCACCCATTTTATAGCTGAGTATACTGAGGCTCAGAGAAGTGACTTGCTCAGGTCACCTCCAGCCATCCCAGGGAAGACTACCCCACTCATGGGTTCTTGCCCAGGGCACCCCAGCCCCACCCCATCTCTAGACTCCGGGCTCAACCTCTCAGGGTTCTGCTGGGAAACAGCCCTTGCCTAGAAGCCCATGAGGCCACAACTATGCTTATTTGCTCAAGGACAGAAGGACCCAGTATTTATTGTTTTCTTTTGAAAACTAGTTGAGCTTTTGTGCAAACATCACACAGGCACATAGTCAATGGCTTAGGTTTTGCAAAAAGCACAGATAAGCAAAAAAAAAAAAAAAAGCCTCCCTAAGCTGTACCTGAAAGCCAGTTTCAATGCTATGTCCTGGTGACCTTCTGAGTCCCTGTTAGAGCCTGAAGCCCACACCCTGGCCTCTGGGGGCCAGTGTGAGTTCACGTCTGCTGTCGGTTTCAGTCTGTGGCATTGCAGCTGGTGATCTCGAGCCTCAGTTTCCTCATCTGTGACGTGTGGCCTCAGAGGGCCTCCGGGTTTCAGGGAATTGATGTCTGTTCCCAGCAAACCTGACATGGTTACTGTCATGACTCTTACTTTGTTGTTTATGCATCTGTTTTACCAAAATGGCTCTGACATCCCGTGAATTCTTCAACCAGATGTCCTTCTGTCATAATCAGTGCAGGTGTGTGTGTGTGTGTGGCACTAAGGGGCGGGAGTGGCTTTTCGGGACGATGTGCCGTCATTTATGTAGTTTCTGGCTCAGTCCTGTCAGATAGGAGGTGGTGTCCCCCATCCGGTCTTCTGAACTGCGCTTGTATCTGCATCCTTGTGGATGTGCACAGTCATCTTCTCAAAGGCGCTTCCTGGGATCTGCTTTGTATTTTTGGAAACTTTGAAAGGACCACCTAGACCTGGAGGAGGGTGGGAAAGGTGGGGCAAGTCCGGGAAACGGCGGGGCACGGGGATCAGAAGCCGCAGCCGCCATGCTCCTGTGAGGTGGGGCTGGTTTGCTACCCAGGGTGGCACTGGACTGATCCGGATGGTGGGACTGGGGGTTTGGAGGCATCTAGCCTTGATTTGCCCATCAGTAATGTGGGTAGATGAGGGGATGTGTGCTTGAGGGGAGGGGAGGCCTCAACCTGGAGTCCTGTGAGCTGCTGGGAATTGGAGGTGGTACTGGGGCCAGAGCAGGGGGCCTGGGAGGTGGGTATCCCATGGTTGCTGTGGGGACATAGCTGAGGCAGAGGATGGGTCTGGTGTGGGCTCCTCTGCTCTGCCAGGCTGTGACCAGCCAGGAGGAGCAGCCTGTTATTACAAGGGCATGAGGGTATGTAAGGCTCCCCCTATCCCAACCTCCCCGCCCCCTGCACACTGACCTGTCCCTTTGCCAGCCCTTCTTACCCCATCCACAGCTCCTCCGGAATGGCTCCTGTGGACCTGAAACATCATCTTGGGGAAATTTTGTGTCTAAAGCCAGGGTCAGGGGTCAGTCGGGGGCGGGACCCTGCTCGTATTAGGGTCTCAGCCCAGAGCTGGGCCTATAAAGCAGAAGCAAGACTTTAAGGCTCCGATGCTGAGCCCGGAGATGCACACCGTGCGGGCAGGGAGCGGGAGAAGGTTCTGGGGCCGAGGTCTGATGTGCTGCTTCTCTTCCAGCTGCAGCCAGAGCAGTTGGACTGTGGAGCCGCCCACCTGCAGCACCCGCTGTCCATCCTGCAGCCCCTGAAGGCCACGCCCGTGTTCCGAGCCCCAGGCCTCTCCTCCGTGGCCGTGGCCAGTGTCAGCAACTACACGGTGGTCTTCCTGGGCACAGCCAGTGGGCGGCTGCTCAAGGTGAGGCTGGGGGAGGAGGCCGGGAGGGATGGGGGAGGAGGCCGAGGTCCAATATTAGCCGTCATGTCCTCCGATTTGCCAGCACTTCAGTTCACAGAGCATTTCCACATCTGTTCCTTCCCCTCCCGCTATGACAGCAAGTGCCCTGTCGTGCAGAGAAGGGAACCCGCTGCCAGCGGCCAGCCCTTCCCTCCGTGTCTGGGCCGGGGCTTTGAGGCCATGGAGCTGCGGCCAAGTCTCTGGGCTCTGCCACTTTCAGGCTGTTTGACCCGGGGCAACGTAGTTCCTTTTTCTGGGCCTCACTGGCTCCATCTGTGAAGGGCTGTCAGCCCTGCCTCTTGAGACACTTGTGAGGCTCTGATGGGGGAAGGCCACCGCCTGGCAAGTGGGGGCTGTCATCCCAGTTCCCCTCACCCCCACCACCAAGGTGACTGGTTTCCAGAGGCAGTAACACCCGGCCTGAGGTTTCTGGAGCTGGGAAGGTGAGAGGGATCTGATTCCCACGATGGGGCAGGATAGGTGGGGCCTGTTTCAGGCTCCTAGGGCAGGGCCTGGACCTGCCCCCCTCAACCACCTCCCTTTCCCGGCCTGTCGAGGAAGTCAGCGGCCTGGCAGGACTTCAGTGTGCACCAGGCCCTGGCCTAATGGACTCAGATCCGATAATCCAATTCCCTCAGCTGCCCAGGCAGACGCCACCGGCTGGGGCTGGGGTGGAGTGGGGTGCGGAGCCCAGCCCACCTGGCCCTGGGACCCTTGCTGCACCACTCACAGTGTGGGGGGGAGGCCAGGTGTGGGGGGTTGTCCTTAGCCTTTGAGCCCCCCATGGAAGGCCCTTACACAGTGGGGCTCGTGTTTTGGGGTCAGATACTTGGATTTGGATCCTGGCTCTGCCACTCCCAGCTGTGTGTCCTGAGTGAGCCTCCGTTTCCTTGTCCGTCATGTGAAAAATGAGCTGGACCATCCAGGACTGTGGTCAGAGTCTCCTGCGATGATGCCTCTGTGTGTGGGACACAAGGAGTCTCCGCGACTCCCTGCCCATGAAGCTGCAGTTATTAGGCACCCACTGTCTACCCAGCCTCGAAGGGCACATCATGGGCATTTCCTCTTTTAATTTTTCACACCCCTGCAAGGGAGGCAGGGCCATGATTCCCATTTCACAGATGGGGACACTGAGGCTCCGAGAGGGAAAACAGTTGCCCCCAAGTCACACAGCAAGAGCTGGGCTTGAATTCAGGTCCAGCTGGCCCAGAGCACACACTACCCCTCAACCCACCTCTTCACCCACCGTCCTGCTCTGTGAAGACTCTGTCTCCCGCCAACCTGGGGTTGAGATCATAATACCCAGCCCAGGCCCTGGAGCACAGTAGGTGCTCAATAAACATTTGAAGGAGTAGAAATGAGTTGAGTGTCTGCTGGATGCATGGGGGTGGGGCCGGGGGCAGCATACTGAACCTGGGCCAAGCTGCCTTGGACAGACTCTGCCAACAGGCCACCTGGGACTGGCGATGTCTCAGGGGCTGGACAAAAGCCTGTGGGAACCTGGGGAGAGAGTAATTTCATTTTGGTGAGTGGAGGGCATGCGGGCAGCTTTTCTGGGGGAGACACTGGGAGAACAGAGGTTGGCCTCATTGGCACGTGGGTGGGAGGGGGAGAGAGATTCCAGAAGGGAGCACAACTGGGGCAAAGGCCTGGAAGTGGAATTTGTGAGTTGGGTTGAGTGAGTGGAGATGAGGCTGGCAGTAAGTTAGGGTCAGATCATTAGGACTTGCACAAGTTTATTACATAATCAGGAAGGACTCACTAAAGGTTTTAGAGCCCACAGAGGAGGGTGGGCAGCAGGAAGCCCCAGCAAGGCCCTGACCAGTGGTACGAGCCCAGGCCTGGTGCCGCATGCTGGGAGGAATAAGGCCAGTCGGAAAAGAGCAGATTGAAGGGACTGAGGGACACAGAGGGGCCCTCAGTTAGAGAAGCTTCCAGGCCCCCGCTAGTCCTGGTTGTCCTCCTGCCTGGACAGTGGACCCCATGACCCAGCTCCCGCCTTGGACTCTGGGGTCAGACAGGCCGAGGTTGTATCGTGACTGAGGAGTCCTCATTTTATGATGCCTGCCAAGTCCCGCGGCCTCCTTGGGCCTCAGTTTCCTCATCTGCAAAATGGGTGTGAGGGGGGAGGCCTGAGCAGTATGGCCCCATGGGCACTTTGCATGCATCTTTTCATTCAGTGCTCCCCGCAGTCCTGTGGGGCAGGGACTGTCAGCCCCATTAGCTCAGGAAACCAAGGCCCATAGACGGGGAGTGCCTTGGACAACTTGTCCGTTTTACAGCTTGTAAATGTCAAAGCCAGAATCCAACCCAAGTTCCCGCTCTTAGGCGTGACGCCAGACAGCCTCCCAGAAATGTTTATAACTGTAAAGCCCGCACGTAGTCACAGGGTGGGATGTGTTGGTGAGGAGCAGAGAGGGAGCTCCTGATAGGAGCACAGCAGGGGCAACAGCGTGGCGGCGGCTGGACCCATCGCCCTTCCATGTCCGTGATTTCCCACCAGTCCTGGAGGGCCCGAGAGGATGGGGGGCTGAGCCCCAAGCCTGGGTCAGGTCCCCTCCGCCAGGTGACGGCTCCCCTGCTGTGGGCAACCCCCCCCCCCCCAAAGGCACACCATCACCCTGACCACCGCCACCTCCGCAGATCAACCTGAATGAGAGCATGCAGGTGGTCAGCCGGCGGGTGGTGACGGTGGCCTACGGGGAGCCGGTGCACCACGTCATGCAGTTTGACCCAGCAGACCCTGGCTACCTTTACCTGATGACGTCCCACCAGGTAAGGCCAGTGCCCCGGCCTGACAAGGTCCCAGGATGAGCTGAGCTGTCTTGCTTGCCTGGCCTTTGCACACACTGTTCCTCCCGCCAGGAGCACCCCAGTCCCCCACCTCCTTTGCCTGCTCACCCTTCACCTCCCAGTGCAGGGAAGCCTTATTCCCGTGTTACCCCCGTTATAGTGTTGAGCCTCAGTTTCCCCCGCCTCTCATGGCCCTCACAGGCCGAGTCCCCTAGGAGGGGCTGGCAGCCTCACTGAGCTGGGCCCCTGCCTCTGCCTCCAGATGGTTAGGGTGAAAGTCGCTGCGTGTGCCATGCACGCCACCTGTGGGGACTGCGTGGGTGCGGCCGACGCCTACTGCGGCTGGTGTGCCCTGGAGACACGGTGAGGCCCCGGGCAGGGGCAGGGGCAGGGGCTGGGCCCGGGCGGCTGCAGCAGGAAAGCCGCTCACAGGGGTCCTGACGTGTGTCCTGCCGCTCCAGGTGCACCCTGCAGCAGGACTGCGCCAACTCCAGCCAGCAGCACTTCTGGACCAGCGCCAGCGAGGGCCCCGGCCGCTGTCCCACCATGACAGTCCTGCCTGCCGAGATTGATGTGCACCAGGAGTACCCAGTGAGTTTTGGGGGGCAGGACCCACTGTGGGGGGATACAGGGTGGGGAGCTGCCCTTCACCTGGCACCCAAACCCTGAGAGGTGGGGACTCCTGCCCGTAGTGCCCCTGGGACCCGGAAATAATAATACAGTGAGAACGGCTGGCTTTCCTGAGCCCTTACCGAGTGTCAGGACGTGCTGTGTGCGTGGTGGTCACCTCTGGTCGGCCCCACAGCACTCTGTGCAGCGGATGCTCTTTACGTCCCCATTTTACAGACGAGGAAACAGGCACAGAGGGGTACAGGCCGTACAGCTAGGGAGTAGCTGAGCTGGGAGTTGAACTCAAGTGGGCAGGCTCCAGAGTCCCAGGAAGGAGGAGCAAGTTGTAGGATGGGAGGAGAATGAGCCCCCCCCCCACCTTTCTGTCTTTTTCCAGCCCCAGAACAAGGGAGGGGGTGGAGGGACCACCGAGTGCCAGGCTGCCATTTCTCGTTCTCAGAATCAGATGACTCTGTAGCGTGGGGGCAAGTGGGTAGCCTGTGCCCAGGAGGGCCTAGCGCTACCTCAGCCCCTCCCCACCCATCGCAGCCAGCGTCGGGGCAGGAGTCCTTCCAGACCCTGGCAAAGAGCTGGGGCAGAGGGACAGACGGGCCCGAGGCCCACCCCGCCCTGCCCTCAGTGACCTCTCTGGCTTTGGGTGTCCTCATCTGTCACCTGTTTCAGACAAAACCCTGGCCCTTGAGGGACTGACATGCTCATGGGGTGAGAGAAAATGAGCAAGGCAGATGGTCAAGATGGTGATAAGTGCCGTGGAGAAGAAAGCAGGACAGAGAGGGGTGGAGATGGAGTCGGGGGTGCTGACATTTTAGACCAGATCAGGATGGGGGGCCTCTCCGCAAGGTGACATCCGAGCAAAGATGTGAAGTAGGTGAGCCAAGCCGAGTATCTGGGAGAGTTTTCTGGGCAGAGGGAGCTGCCAGTGCAAGGGCACTGAGGTGAGAACGAGATTGGAGGATCTGAGAGGGTATTAGGGGATGGGCTCAGAGAGGTCATGGGCCAGATCTTGCGGAGCCTCCCTGGCTACTGTAAGAGGAGTTTCATTTTGCAGATAGGGAAACTGAAGCCCCGTGGTCACATGCAGGCTGCAACCTAGAGTCCTAGCCACCCGCCCCCGCCATTGGTTCTCCCGGGGTGGCTAGGTTGGGGGCGGGGCTATAAGGGGAGGGCCTGCCCCCCAGCTAAGGGTCCTTTGCCTCCAGGGCATGATCCTCCAGATCTCTGGCAGCCTGCCCGGCCTCAGTGGCATGGAGATGGCCTGTGACTACGGGAACAACATCCGTACTGTGGCCCGGGTCCCAGGCCCTGCCTTCGGCCACCAGATCGCCTACTGTAACCTCTTACCCAAGGACCAGTTCCCGCCCTTCCCGCCACACCAAGGTAAGCTCTCCGTTCACTGGACTGTGGAGACAGCCATCTGGGGTTCCTCAGATGCCCAGCCCCGAAGGGGTGCAATGGTGGATCTCAGGCATGGGGGTCTTTATGTCACAGACTCTGATGTCAGTGGAGACCCCTCTACCCCCGTGTCCTTCTCCCCTGGATCCCCTGATCCATTCCAGACCATGTGACCGTGGAGATGTCTGTGAGGGTCAACGGGCGGAACATCGTCGGGGCCAATTTCACCATCTACGACTGCAGCCGCATCGGACAAGTGTACCCCCACACAGCGTGAGTGGGGCGTGGGCTAGCTTCCAGGTGGTGGGAGGTTTTTGCTCGTGGGGAAGCCTTTGGAAGAAAAATGATAGTGTCCTAGAGGCAGAAAGGCCCCTCAGCTGTTCACTCACCAACTCATTTAGATAACAAACTATTCTCACCTCGGTGCCTGGGTTCTGTGAGCACCTAAGCTGGTAGGGGCAGAGAAAAGTGCTGTGAGTACTCTTCATTTAGTCTCCTGAAGGTTCTGCTTGCCCATTCCCTTCTTGCATACCTCTTGCAGTGGGGAACTCACTACACTACGAAGTGCACAGCCCTTCCTGGCAGCTCTGATGATGAGGAAGACCTTCCCTTGTGCTGGGATCTGTCTCCTGGGTTGCAGTGGTGAGGGGCCAGGGTGGAGTGAGGGTCGAGAGCTGAGTATCCCCTTGTCTTCCAGCTGCACCAGCTGCCTGTCCACACAGTGGCCCTGTTTCTGGTGCACCCAGCAGCACACCTGTGTCTCCAACCAGTCTCGGTGCGAGGCCTCACCAAATCCTACGGTAAGCCAGGCCTGGGCTGCCCTCTGCCTCCGCTATTTCATCACCTCTTTTTTTTTTTTTTCCCTTTTCATTTAATATGTTGAAAACATTTCCACGTCATTAAATTTTCTTCTTTGGCACCAGATTGCACAGCTGTGCCGTGCCGGTCACCTGTTGTTGGCCATGCTGATTACTTTTTGCGTGCCAGTGCAGCCAGGGCACCGTACGCATCCTTGATTATTCCCTGCAGACCAGTCCCTAGAAGTGGCACTTTGGGGTGAAAGTGTGGCTATATTTTTTACACCTTTAGCTCAGCTGCCCTCCAGAAAGCCTGAGCCAGTGTGTACTCCCAGCTGCAGCAGAACGGCCCCTTTCCGCACATCGTGCCAGGACTGACTAGGGTTTAACTTCACCTTGAATATTTTCAGCAGCCCTAGGGGGCCAGGGAGTAGCAGACTGGTGATTTGAATCCAAACCCCTCTTTCTAAGACCATGTTCTTCCCGTTTCCCCACATGAGCTGGGCTGAAAGGCCCGTGTTTTGGTCTCCCCATTGGCCCTGGGCACCCGGAGTAGGGGTGCCAGGCTCTTCCTGGGTGGAGAGGGCACGCTGCCTCAGGAACCACATGTTCCCAGGCTCTTTTGCTCATGCTGGTCCCTTGGGCTCCACGGGCTGATTCTGCACTGGCTATGGGCCGGGCCCTCCCCGGTGCTACGGGGTGAATAGGCTTAATTAAGGGTACCAGGGCCCGGTGTGGTGGTAGAGTGGGGAACAGGAGGAAAAATACAAATGGAAATGCGACATACCTTTTGTTGGTTGTTTCTGGGGTGAGTTCATTTGCAGGGTGACCTCTTACGTTTGCCCCAAGAGCCTCCCAGGCTATTCCAAGCCGTGTGCCAGGAATGATCAAATGGGGTGCCGGAGACTTTGGCTGGGGTGGTAATGCCCAGCCAGATGGGATGACTGGACTGGGGATGGGGGACCGCAGGGTCCTGAGACCACAGTTCATCTCCTGCCAGACCTGGCTGCTGGCCCTCTGCTTTGGATGAGGGCTGCAAGGGACCAGGGTGAGGTCCTGGTACCTGCCTGCAGTTCATCTCTGTAGGAAAGGGGTGTTTCTGCCCATTTTCCAGATGGCACAACTGAGGTAGCCAATATGAACGAGGGGCTGGCTCCCAGCAGGAGGAGGTCCCTGGGGCTCCATTCTAGACATGGATCCTAGGAAGCAGCCCCAGCCTCTTGGCACTGGACTCAGAGAATCTTGTCAAGAATCTTTAAACCTTGTCTGCCCACACTCTTCCGGTTCCAGCCCCTCCGGCCTGAGCCTCAGACGGGCTCTGAGGAAGGGGAGACCACCGGAGCAGTGCCTGACTGAGAGCAGTGAGGCAGTCATGTGGATTTCTGTGCTGGGAGAGAGCCAGTGGAGGCTGCGTGGCCAGACCACAGGGGAGGCCCCAAGCCTCTGCAGGACGTTGGGATTTCCAGCCTGGACTGACCAGGACTCCGGCTCTTGTTTGGGGTCCACATCTTCCAGCCCCCAGTCCAGGGCTGTGCACACAGCAGGGACTCAGTGAATGCCAGCAGGAAGCATTTGAGCTGGCAGCCTGTCCCTAGAAGGGTGGTGGGGTGAGTCTGGGCACTGGGAGAGAACCCAGTGAGGCATAGTTCTGCCCTCCCCATCATGAGCCAAGACCTGAGTTGTGAGGCATAGTTCTGCCCTCCCCATCATGAGCCAAGACCTGAGTTGTGAGTTGTGGCTGTGTGGCTCTGGGCCAGCCACCAAACCTCTCTGTGCCTGCTTCCCCATCTGTAAGATGGGACCTATTTCAGAGGCTGCACCTGTAAGGGACCGGCTTCATCCTGGGCACATAGTAGGTGCTCAGGAAAAGGCGAGGTGGGACAGGAGGACTTCTTTGCGAAGGGCCCTTTGTGCCAGGAGCTTACCAGCTGGAGGTGTTTCTTTGGCGGTGCCCTCATAACCCCAGATCTGTGCTCGGTGGGTCAGGAGGTGGGGTGGGGGCACAGAGAGGGCCTGTCTTAAAGGATTATGGTAATCCAGCAGGAGAAGAGGCAGCCCCCGCCCTGGGTCTGCAGGAGGCCCTGACCGATGCTTAATTTGCCATCTAATTGAGTGCCAGTTAGCTGTGGAGGCGCCATGCCTGTGGTCGGCGGCAGGCACGGGGTCGGAACATCCTTCTGGGCCCCTCAGGAGCTGGGAGGAGGCGGTGGTCGTAGCCAGGCCTGGGCGGTGTCCCTGGGAAGCAGGTGCGAGGGCTGAGTCTTGGGTCACTTCCCTATTTCCTCCCAGGCCCCAGAGGAAGGAAGTGGGGGCGTAGAGGATGCTGGGGGCAGGGATTCAGCTTTTCCGAGGAGGTGGGGAGAGAGAGGAATGCGGCCACGTCTTCCACTTTCAGTTGTCCAAGGGACGGCGTGGCCTCCCTGAGGGTGGCTTCCCCAAGGAGGTGTGACTTCAGGCCTTAGGAGCAAGGAGGGCCGGCAAGTGGAAGGGCGGCTCCCTTGGTGGGGAGCCTGGAGGGACGCCTTCCTGAGGAGCCAGTGGAATGAGGGGTTTGGTAGGAATGTGGGGCAGTTTAGGGGGAGGATGGGACCGAGGAGAGGTAGGGAGAGGGAACAGGTCAGTGGGGTCAGGGTCCCTGGGCCGGTCAGTGCTCCCTTCATTGGGATATCAGTTCTCTGCCCTTGAACTTGGGAGAGAACATGGGAGAGGCTGTGAGCTCCCGCAGAGGGACAGGTCAGGTCCTCTGTGAAGCAGCACACGCTGGGCTCACGCTGGCTTATCATGGCTCCCCGCCTTGCTGCCCAGCACCTGTCCCCACTCCCCATCTCCCTCCTGAGCCTGCAGCCGTGCCCTGAACTTCCTCCAGCAAAGGGAGACGCCACTTGGCTTGGTTTGGTTGCAAGTAGGGAAGTCCTAGTGCAGTGATGGCGAACCTATGACACACGTGTCAGAGGTGACACGCGCACTCATTTTCTTGGTTGATTTTTCTTTGTTAAATGACATTTAAATATATAAAATAAATATCAAAAATATAAATCTTTGTTTTACTATGGTTGCAAATATCAAAAAATTTCTATATGTGACACGGCACCAGAGTTAAGTTAGGGTTTTTCAAAATGCTGACATGCTGAGCTCAAAAGGTTCACCATCACTGCTCTAGTTCAAGCTGGCCTCAGCCCCAACAGGATTAACTGACCCATGTGAGTGAAAAGGCTGGGAGGGTGGCATCACTGTCAGGCACAACTAGATCCAGGGGCTCCAGCAAGGTGGTCGGGGCCTCCCCACCCCTCTGGGTGGGCGCCACGCTCAGCAGGTCATCCCTCCTGGCAGCAAGATGGGCTCAGCTACTTCAGGCTGCTCCCCATCCCGTTAGCCCTGGGAAACAAGGAGAGCTTTCACTGGTTCTGGCTGGGGTGGCTCAGTTGGTTGAGCACCGTCCTGTGCACTGAAAGCTTGCCGGATTGATTCCCAGTCCTGACTGGGTTGTGGCTTTGATCCTCAGTCGGAGCAGGTGCAGAAGGCAACCCATCGATGTTTCTCTCTCTCCCCATCCCTCCCACCCCTTTCTCATCCCCTCCCTCTCCCTCCTCCTCCCCCTCTCTCCCTTTTTCTAAGCATGTCTTCAGGTGAGGGTTTTTAAAAAAAAGAAGAGCTTTCATTGGTTCTGCAGAAGTCCCATAGATGAGTCTCACTGGCTGAACAAGGGTTCCCTACATTCTCTGAACCAATTGTTGAGGCCAGGGTGGTCTGGGCACCCGCCCATCCCCGAGGCTGGGTTAGAGTCAGTCTTCCCAAACCGGAGGGCTGGGTTTGGGGGAAGTTCCCCAAAGGCCAAGCCAGAGTTGGAGGCAGATGGTCGTGGTGGAGGCCAGCAGCAGACACACCTGATGCCCCATGAGGCTTCGCTGACCCTGGGGGAGGCCCTGGAGGAGGGCAAAACTGAGCCAGCTCTCAGCCTTGGTTCTACTCAGTAGAATGCGTTCAAACATCCAAGTGGCCCAGGGTTATAGGGGTCAAGGCGAGTCAGAGGCCCCTCAGAGATGGTCCCACATCATTCCCTCTGGAGGGCCTTTTATGGGAGCCCCCCTCTGTTGACCTTCACCCCTAGACTCTTCTGTTGGCCACCTACCCATGGGTAGGGAGGAGCTGGGGGGACAGAGCCGCTGGTCTCCAGCCAGCTGCAAAGCAGAACTGGCGGCAGCTGGGAAACCTAATTGAGAACATGTGGGTTCCATTCCCTGGAATTCCATGGCGTTCACACGAGACAGCACAGGACAACGACTCAGAGAGGGACAGCGACTTGTGTGTGCTCACACAGCGGGCTGGACACCAGCTCCACCTCCCAGCCATGCACCGTCAGCTCAGGGGGCCTCACCAGGGCCTGAGTGTGTCGCTTCTTCAGCCGAGGCCCTGTGCTCTGCACCAGGCACAGCTCCCAAGGAAACCCCCCCGTTGGGGCGACGTTTCTGGCCTGGTGGTCAGCAAAAGGTCTGGACAACTAGAGCCCTCTTGTGCTGCACATTCCATCTCGGGCAAACCATTACTTCTCTGTGCCTCGATTTCCTGTCTGTCAAATGGGTATGATGATAGTACCTCCTTCCTAGGGTTGAGGGAGGGAGGATTTGGTGCTGAGAACTGTCCCGGTGCACAGTGAGGTCTGTGTGAGTCGTGGCTGCCACTGTCATTGGCACGATCATTAGTGATTATTGGCCTTGGCATCCCCTCAAGGTCAGGTTTGATGCGAGACCCCTGAGGTTCCCCTCAAGGAGCTCCCTGTCTGATTAACACTAAGGAGAAAAGGCCTCCACCTTCCCTCCCTTGACGCCTTTGACCCTGGCTGGTGACCTCAAGGTGACAGATGGATCATCATGTTTCCAAACCCTTCCCCACCCAGACTTGGGCAGGAGGAGCGCAGAGCAGGCAGCCCCTGGGCCGAAGGGTGGCTGGCCCTTAGGATGGCCGTGGCTGCTCCAGGGTCCCCTACGCTCCCCTCTGTCAGGGTCCCAGCAGGTGAGGCTCTCGGAGTTTGAAGAGGCAGGACATGGCCCACCGGGAACCCAGGGCAGGATTGGAGCTCAAACTTCCCAGCTCAGAGAGGCCCCTAAGTTGGCACGGTGGGCACAGCCCTGTCTCTGCCCCTCAGCCTGGGCCTCAGTTTCTGGCCTGAGAGTGACAGATGGGAGTTCAAAGACCAGCTCTGCCCTCTGACCTCAGGCCACCCCCACCTCTCTGAACCTCAGATTCTTTTTTTTTTATATGTATTTTTTAAAAATATATTTTTATTGATTTTAGAGAGGAGAGGAGAGGGAGAGATAGAAACATCAATGCTGAGAGAGAATCATTGGTCGGCTGTCTCCTGCATGAAACCCGGGCATGTGCCCTGACCTGGAATCGAACCGTGACCTCCTGGTTCATGGGTCAACGCTCAACCACTGAGCCACACCGGACAGGCATGAACCTCAGGTTCTTGCCTGCTCATCTTTCCTCCCTCCCTCCCTCCCTCCCTCCCTCCCTTTTTTGAAATAGCCTTAGTGGCTCCACCTCTGCCATGGGAATGATGATGCCCAGGTCCTCCCTGGGATTCTGGGAGCTGGCGCCTCTGCCCAGGGCTGTGACTCGAGCCCAGGCAGCGGGAAAGGCTGTCCACTGGAGCCTGGTGGCACCAGGACCTTCACAGCCCGTTTCTCATGGGCCATTCCGAAGTCCGGTTTCTTTTCTCTGAATCATTAATGTGTGTCATCTGAAAACTGGCATTCCAGAGCTGGGTGGGGTCTTGGGGTGTGGGCACAGCCCCCATTTTACAGGGGCCGATCCTCAACCTCAGCCTCCTGGCCTCCTCTCAGAGGCGTGGGAGGGATCCAGTCTACCACTTGACGGGTTATGTTATCGCTCTGTGCCTCAGTTTCCTCATCTGTAAAATGGGGCCAGTACACCTTCCTGCCCATGGAGTTGCCATGAGGATCAAATGAGAGGGTTGGGACTCACTGGCATGTTGCCTTCAGTGCTGGTGGAGCGTACAGTTTCGTTGCTAGTGTTTTCTCACACCAGCTGACTGGTATCTCCTTGGGGAGGCAGGACTGCATGGGCAGGCCGGGTGGCCATGAAGCCGTCTCTTCTGAAATGCCTCCTCAATCAACTCCACCTCCTTGTGTTTTGCCTGCAGAGCCCTCGGGACTGCCCCCAGATCCTGCCTTCACCCCTGGTACCCATGCCCACAGGCAGCTCCCAGACCATCCCAGTGCGTCTGGCTAACGCTGCCTTCTTCCAGGTGAGTGGAGGCCAGGCCAGGTGGGAGGGGGCGGGAGGCTGGGAGAGCTACGTCCCAGTGGGGCCCCGTGCTGTGGGCCCACCACCCATGTTTTGGTTTCCTTGCACTGAGTTTCCAGGTTCTGTTAGAGAAAGCCCTGCTCTGGTTGCACAGAAAAGAAAAAGGGAAGTGGGTGGTGAGGCCCCAGTGATGGCGAACCTATGACACGCGTGTCAGAGGTGACACGCGAACTCATTTTTTTGGTTGATTTTTCTTTGTTAAATGGCATTTAAATATATAAAATAAATATCAAAAATATAAGTCTTTGTTTTACTATGGTTGCAAATATCAAAAAATTTCGATATGTGACATGGTACCAGAGTTAAGTTAGGGTTTTTCAAAATGCTGACACGCCGAGCTCAAAAGGTTCGCCATCACTGGCCTAGGCCAAGGGGACAGCAGCCACCAGCAGCCTAAGGGGAACCCTGGCCAGGACCCACTGGGCATTAGAATGCTGGGTCCAGGACCCCCAGACTCCCCTACCCTCTTAAGATCCCGGCAGAGCTGGGCCACAGCCCATGGTGGGCACTGCCCATGTGTACCCCGCCCTGCCCCACCCCCAGGCTGAACTGTGACCCTGGACACATCTCCCCAGGGGTGGCTGCCAGTCTTCCCTGGAGAAAGGCCAGAGAACCCCCTGCCGCCCCACGCTCCCTGGTCCACATGGGGAAAAGGAGGTCCAGAAAAGGGAGGTTGATGCCTCTGGGTCACAGCACGTCAGGCTAGACTCGTACCCAGGCCCTGGACTCCCGATCCAGTGCTCTTCCCTACGCCCAGCCTTCCCTCCCCCCACTTCCCATCTGGGCTGGGGGAGGGGATCTCGCCCCTTTCTGGGTCCCTTCTGGGTGGGAAGCGTTGATGAGTCCTGGAAGCCTGCCAGCCACCCCCTTCCCCACTCCTGGGTGCTCGCCATCTGCCGCTCTCACAGGGAAGCTGGGCCTGTCGTCACTCGTGGGGGCCACGTGCTGGGCGTCCGGGATGTGGCTGGGCTGGAGCTCTGTGGGGGGCAGGCGGGGCCCTGCCCTTGGCCCTCACGCTCCACCCTGCAGTGGTTGGGGCTGAGCCTCCCAGGACTTCCAGGGGTCTGGGTCCATGGGGAGCACCCTGCTGCTCCCCTGGGCTGCAGGAACCTGCCGTCGGGAGGCCCACGCCTGGTTGGGTCCTGGCTGCTGCTTTCCGGCTATTCGGGGACACGGGTCTCCCTCACTGACCTCAGTGACCGGCCCTCCTTTCCTCAGGCTGCTCCTGAGCACTGAGGGTGGGAGTGGGCAGAGCCCCTGCCTGGCGTCTGCTGCAGCCCTGTTTGCTGAGCCTACACCCTGGGGCCCCCAGGACAGGCTGGACCTGCCGTCCCCCAGGTGGCCCAGGCCTGAGCTCAGGGACTCAAAAGGACAGACCCACCTCTCAGCTTAGCATCGCAGGGGACAAATGAGCTCTCAGCCCTGTCAACAGCCACTTTCCTGTGCTGGCTTCAGAGTGAGGGGGCGTGGGGGCAGGGTAGGGGAAAGGTTGCTGACCTGCTTTCTCCGCAGAGCGTCACATCTGCCATTGATAGGTACACAAACAGGAAGTCCTGCCACGTGGCTGCCCAACACTCATGAAACCCGGGTTTGTTCGCTCAGCAAATATTTGCTGATGCTGCTCCCCAGATGCCCCGTGCTGGGCCAAGGGCAAGATGAGACTGGGGAATCGGGCCCTGTTTATTCACCCACCATTTATCGAGTGCCTTCTGCATACTAATAACAGCCAGCACATATTAGGCACCCACAGTGTACAACCTACTACAGATACACAATCTCCACTTTTCTCAGCAACCCTGCAAGAATAGGGAGGCTCGTTTCACTGCAGAGTTTAGAAAACCAAGGCTCAGAGAGGAGGACTGCATGCATAGGGTTGCACAGCTAGGAAGTAGCAGAGATGGGACTCAAACCCAGGCCTGTGTGAGGTAGAACCTGAGCTCTTTCAACTGCTGTCAGCTCCCCAGGTGTCAGAGGGATCTGGGTGAGGGGACAGGTGGGAACAGAGCCTGGGCATCGGGATAAGGGCAGTCCTTGACGTGTAGGGTGGGGAGTAGGCTTTAGGAGCGTAATAGAACCTCTGCATGCACCCAAGTACTTACTGCTGAACGAGTGACCATATGAGGATGCCCCCTGAATTGAGGGGGTCTGGGAAGGCTTGGAATGTGGTATATTTGAGCTGGATTTTGAAGACTGTGGAGTTTTGCTGGGTGATAGGAAGAGAGACAAGCCTTTCGGGTGGAAGAATGGGCTTGGTCAAAGGCCTGAGGGCAGGACAGTCTGTGCTATGTCCAAGAGTGTCCTGTCTGCCTGGCTTGTGGGGTGGGGTGTTAAGGTGTGGGTGTTAAGGTGTGGGTGTTAAGGTGTGGGTGTTAAGGTGTGGGTGTTAAGGTGTGGGTGTTAAGGTGTGGGGTGTTAAGGTGTGGGGTGTTAAGCATGCTGAAGAGTTAGCACCTCATGAGCTGAGTAAAAGGCTCTCATTTGGGCCATAAGGGGTGTTGGAGAGGCCTTTAGTGACATGGAGCGCACAGGCCAAAGTTCTAGGAGTTCACGTACTCCTTGCCTCCCTCGAGCACTGGGCATGGAGGCAAGAAAGGACCTTCTGGAGGAGGGTACAGCCCAGGCAAAGGCTGAGAGTAGGACCAAGCCCAGTCTCCAGGGCAGTGGTCCTGAGGTCCTGCTGGAGTCGGAGGGCAGGGGGTGCTGACCGGACTCCCCTCCCCACCCCCTTCTGTCCCACAGAGCGCAGCCCTTGAATGTACTTTTGGGCAGGCGGACATCTTTGCGGCCGTGTGGGTGAATGAGTCAGCTGTGCTCTGTAACCAAGTGGTGGTGAGTGGTGTGGCTCCGGCGGGGGCAGGGGGTGGCCTGCACAAGTCCACATGCTGCACTGCCTTCTTCCCATCTAACCTCCTGCTCCTGTTGGTCCCCCCATTCCCAACAGCTCTGCCCTCAGCTATCTCCATGGCATCCTCTCCCCCAGCAGAGACCCGGACATCGTCTGCACCCCTCACGCTTTTCCCATCCTTTTGCAGCTGCACACGACCCAGAAGAGCCAGGTGTTTCCACTCAGCCTCCAACTAAAGGGACGGCCAGCTCGGTTCCTGGACAGCCCTGACCCCATGGCTCGGTTCCTGGACAGCCCTGACCCCATGACAGGTTGGAGCCCCCACCCACCCAGATGGCTCCAGGGGACTCAGCCACCATGGGTGGGCTCGGCCGTGGGGGGTCTCATTCCAGTGCTCACGGTACAGGCACAGCTGCCCCAGGCTCTCGATGCCAGCACACAGGCTCTCGATGCCATTTACTATTTATTTATTTACTTAAAGAGAAACAGCAGCCCAAAGATTTATTTTTTACTCAATTTACATACTCATCGATTCGCTTGGGGCTCCACTCTGTGCCATTAATTTTTTTAAATTATTTAATTCTTTTATTGAATGTATTGTGGTGACATTGTAGTACGTAGGTATTGAGCAGCTGCTCTGGGCCAGGTACCACGCCCTCGGGTCACCTCCAAGCCAATGGCTGTGTAGCCTCGGGCATGTCCTTGCCCTTCCCTCTCTGGGCCGTAGTGTCCCCAGGTGAACCGAAGGCACGGGACCTTTTGCAGGGGCCTCGGGGAGGATTTGCGGGGATGATGCACACAAAGCCAGCAGGTGCCTGGGGCACCATCAGCCCCCAAACGGTGGCTGGTGTCCTTACTCTCATCAGATGTTTGAATCAACTCTTCAAAGGCCTGTCTGCTCATGGGGAGTCTCAGACATCCCTCGTGGGCATGGGCTCCCCACATCCCCACCACCGAGGCCTCAGACCCAGCCTGCACACCCTCCCTGGAGAACCTTCCCTGTAGGCCTTCTTGAGCCACTCCCAGGGTCTGCGGCCCGCAGAACCCACGTTGCTCAGTGTTTCCCAGCATCCCGGAGCTCCGCTGTGGGTAAAAAGATCCACTCAGACCTGGGTGTGCATCCCAGCTCCGTCACTCAGAGGCTGTGTGACCTTGACCAATCACTCTACCCCTCTGAGCCTCCTCTCTTGTCTGTCAGATGGGGCTAATAAACAGTTCCCGTCTGATAGAATTGCAGTGGGGATGAACAATATGAACGAGGCTGTGGCTGTACTGGGCTTAGCACAGGCCCCAGGAGGTTTGGAGAAAGTACCAAGAACCTCCTGGGGTCCTGACCCTCAGAAACGGCCTGCCTGTGGGTGGGCACCACAGTGTGTGGGTGAGTGTGGAGGGGACAGCGGTAATGGGGGGCTGACCCCTGCTGCCTGCATGTCTTTCCCAGTGGAGGTCTATAACTGTGCCATGGGCAGCCCCGACTGTTCTCAGTGCCTGGGCCGGGAGGACCTGGGCCACCTGTGTGTATGGAGCGACAGCTGTCGCCTTCGGGGGCCCCTGCAGCCCCTGCCTGGAGCCTGCCCTGCCCCCGAGATCCGGGCGGTAAGCACCCCCTCACCCCCATGGGAGCCCCTGCCTGTGCTCCCGCCCAGCACACGTGCCTGCACGCCCAGCACACGTGCCTGCACGCCCAGCACACGTGCCTGCACGCCCCGCACACTCGCACTGTCCTGTTGAACACCTGGGTGCTGGGCCTCTGCAGGCCGAGACATCGCAGTGAACAGAACAGAGTGCCTGCCCTCAGGGAGCCCATGCTCTAGGGAGGGATGACTAAGGGAATAAGTTATAGAGGAGGCGGCAAGTGCTACGGAGAAAAGTCGCAGGGCAGGGGCCTTGGGAGGCGGGTGGCGGAGATGCTGGACAGTGTGTGTCTAGTGTTATAGCAACGGCAGGGGACATGGTAACAACTGAGGATGCCAGTTACTCCCAAGCCTCCGTTTTAATTAAGAAAAACGTCTCAGGGAATGATTCTGATTGCTTAGCCTGGGTGGGTCAGGGGAGGAGTCAGCCTAAGTCAGGGGCCCATCCCAGGCCCAGTCAGCTCTGGCTGGGATGCAGATCGTGTGGTCAGATGTGGTATCCTCAGGAGACCCCCCCCCAATAGCATTGAGTCTGTCCATACTGTTATTAGACCCTAGTGGGCTTAATAACACACACACACACACACACACACACACACACCCTCACTGGCAGCCCAGTGACCTCTGAGGTGACTAGCAATCCCAGCATTCTCAGAGCCTCCCCTAAGTGGCCGGTCTGTGTGGCCCCGCCTCCCCCTGGGTGCCTGTGGGGATCCCTGCCCGCATCCCAGCCTCAGAACCCTATTCTCTGGTCACCCGGCAGATTGAGCCCCTGAGTGGCCCCTTGGACGGTGGGACCCTGTTGACCATCCACGGCAGGAACCTGGGCCGGCGGCTCAGCGATGTGGCCCGTGGCGTGTGGATTGGCGGCGTGGCCTGTGAGCCACTGGCTGACAGATACACAGTGTCAGAGGAGTAAGTAGCAGGCAGTCCCTGGGGCAGTTTGAGTGACCTCTGCCCCCCCACCCCCCCACACACACACCTGGCAGTGTCAACCTCATATCTGCCCTCCTTTCTCCCTTTGGCCATCCCACCCTCCTCAGCAGACACCCTTCTGTCCACCCCCCACCCCCAGAGTTGCTCACTCCGAGGTCTCCTGGACTTTGCTCCCATCATTCCCACCACACATCCTGCCCTTTGCTGCTCGAGACACCACTCAACCTTCAAGTGCCCACTCCTCTAGGAAGCCCTCCCATGTTCCCCTAGACCAGTGGTTCTCAACCTTCTGGCCCTTTAAATACAGTTCCTCGTGTTGTGACCCAACCATAACATTATTTTCGTTGCTACTTCATAACTGTAATGTTGCTACTGTTATGAATCGTAATGTAAATATCTGATATGCAGGATGGTCTTAGGCGACCCCTGTGAAAGGGTTGTTCGACCGCCAAAGGGTCAAGACCCACAGGTTGAGAACCGCTGCCCTAGACCAACTTCCACAGAAGCCTTGCTCTGATGAAAAAAAAAAAGAAAAAAAGCGCAGTTAAGAGAGTGTGTGGGCTGCTGGTGAGGTGCAGAGATCCGGGCCTGTAGCTATAGGCCTGGCCTGAGGGCTCTAGGATACCTTTGGGAGCAGGGAATGAACGAACTGGATATTGTTCATTGACATATGGAGCCCATATGTCAGGCTTGCAGATAAGGCTACCAGCCCAGCAAGTGTTCTGTGGTCACAGAACTTTCAAGTGTCCTAAGAGACTATCTTGCCTAACCCCTTGTCATATAGTTGCAGAATTGTGGGAAAATTGTAGAGTGGGAGGGCGGGGGGTGTCCCTGGGAAGAGCCAGATGACATTTGGGGGGCTCAGTGGTTGTCTTCCAACTGATAGGGAACTCAGGGGGTAATGCCCTCAGGCGTGTCCCAGCTGAATGCCAGCCCCAGCTGTGAGTGGGAGGGACAGGTGGCTGAGTGCAAGGATGGGGAGCGCACACATCCTGGGGTGCAATTGCGGACATTGTTCAAGGGAGAAATGGGGCAGTGCCTGATAGGCCCCGTGACCCGCTAGCTGCTCTCCTGACAAAGCTGCCTCCCCAGGATTGTGTGTGTCACGGGGCCAGCCCCAGGAGCGTTCTCAGATGTGGTGACAGTGAACGTCTCCAAGGAGGGCAAGTCTCGGGAGCGCTTCTCCTATGTGGTAAGGGAGGCCGCCGCCCACCGTCCCGCCCACCCACCCAGCCAGGCACACCCCCTGGGCTGGCTTGAGGCCTGACCACCTGCCTCCCACCCACAGCTGCCCCTGGTCCACTCCCTGGAACCTGCCATGGGCCCCAAGGCGGGGGGCACCAGGATTACCATCCACGGGAGCGACCTCCACGTGGGCTCCGAGCTCCAGGTCCTGCTGAACAACACGGAGCCCTGCACGGAGCTCGTGTAAGTCCCTTGGCCCCAGCTGCCCCCTCTGGCCCATAGAAACCATGGGACTCAGGGGCCGGAGGGGTGGGGGTGCTACCCTGGGATCAAGGATCAAGCATCATCCCTTGGCCAAGCCCTTTCCCCTCTGGGCCTCAGCTTCCGCATCTGGTAAGAACAGGTAGTTATGGGAAGTACTTTGTGCCCAGCATACAGTAGGTGCTTCATAAGTGACAGCTGCAGTAAAATGATGGTAATTGCATACACTCTGAGATCCTTCGCTCTTGGTGAAATAGCTCTGTCTTTATTATGCACTTAATGTGTACCAGGCTTCATTGATGGGGACAACTAGATGAGATGAGCCCAACACAGTCTCAGCCCTCAGGGAAAAGCAGGCGCTCCCACAGGAAACAGAAATGTCCAGTGGGGTTGGATTGGGAGAAAAGTCTGGGCTTTCAGAGCCACGGGACAGGGCCCTTGCCAGGGGCAGGAGTTGGGAGACTTGGAGGAGGTGGGACTGGGCAACTGGGAAGTACAGGCGGGGTCAGAGAGAAGGGAAGATATTCTAGGTGGAGGACAGCCCAAGCAACGTCTGGCAGTGGGAATATAGAAACAGACTTACGTGCAAGAGGGCAGAAGAGCAGATTGGGGCCATTGAAAAGGCCTGTGCCCCTGGTCAGCGGGGCCGGGGGTGTGGGGTAGGGGCAAGCAATGGGAGGTGGGGGCCCTGCTGACAGAGCTCGCTGCCCTCCCACAGGCGCACAGAAACGAGCATCGCCTGCACAGTGCCCGGGGGCACCCTGCCAGCCCCCGTGCCCGTGTGTGTGCGCTTCGAGCAGCGGGGCTGTGTGCGTGGCAACCTCACCTTCTGGTACATGCGGAACCCGGTCATCATAGCCATCAGCCCCCGCCGCAGCCCCGTCAGGTGAGACCCTGCCCCTGATCCTGCCCCCCCAGGTGGGTCTAGCGCTCTTGGGCTGCAGGTGGGCTGATGGGCTTGCTGTCCCCACAGCGGTGGCAGGACCATCACAGTGGCTGGTGAGCGTTTCCATATGGTGCAGAACGTGTCCATGGCTGTGCACCACATCGGCCGGCAGCCCACAGTGAGCGGGGCAGGGGACTGAGGTGGTGGGGGTGGCTGACAGCCCTCGCTCTGCTGCATCTCTCCATCTGTCTCTCTCCCCCCCCCTCTGCTTCTCTGTCCCCCTAAACCTCAAACTCTCCCCATTTCTCCATGTCTATTTGCCCATCCCCCACCCCAACCTTGGTCCATGGCCCTCTCCCACCAGCTCTGCAAGGTTCTCAATTCCACCCTCATCACCTGCCCTTCCCCGGGGGCCCTGAGCAACGCGTCGGCACCAGTGGATTTCTTCATCAACGGGCGGGCCTACACCGACGAGGTGGCAGTGGCCGAGGAGCTGCTGGACTCCGAGGAGGCCCAGCGGGGCAGCAGGTTCCGCCTGGACTACCTCCCTGACCCTCAGTTCTCCACGGCCAAGAGGGAGAAGTGGATCAAACACCACCCTGGGGAGCCCCTCACCCTAGTCATCCATGTGAGTGCAGTGGGTGCCGGGCGGGGGCAGCGAATGGGCTGGGCTCAGCCATGGACCTGGGTGAGCACGCCCCTCCTCCCCCACAGAAAGAGCAGGACAGCCTGGGGCTGGAGAGCCACGAGTACCGGGTCAAGATCGGCCAAGTGGCCTGCGACATCCAGATTGTCTCGGAGAGAGTCATCCACTGCTCGGTCAACGAATCCCTGGGCACAGCCGAGGGGCAGCTGCCCATCACGGTGAGTGGATGGGGCACTGGAGGCAGAGGCGGACACGGCTCCCAGCCCCACCTGCCCAGGTGCCTGTCCCTGGCTCAGCACATAGGAACTGAGCAGGCAGAGCAAAGCAGAGCTCTACGTCTCCACTTGACAGATGAGGAAACAGGGCCAAGAACTGAGGGACCTGCTCAAGGTCAGTGATAGGCCTGATGGGGCTGGACTCTGAAAGGCCATAAGAAATTGCCCCTGTTCTGGGTGCTCTCCCCAGAGTCTGGGCTGCCGGTCATCACGCAGGATCATGGAGGGCAGGGAAGCAAGAGGAGTAGAGCGAGGGCCCAGAAAGCGGGATCTTTTCTGCACTGCACCTGCTTGCATGCCTCCTGGGCTGGGGAGCTCATTTCCTTACAGACAGCTCTGACTGGGAAAGCTCCCTTTCGTCTGCACCTCAGTCCCAATTCTGCCCTTGGAGTCCTCAGACGCCTCCTGTTCCCAGGACAACCCTACAGATACCTGGGGACAGCAGCCACGCCCTGTGAACAGCCTTGGCTCCTCCGCCACGCCTCCCAGGCTTTAATAAAAACCCTCCTGAGTTTCTCCTCTGTGCCAGGCCCAGGACTAAAAGCATGACAAGCATTATCTCATTTAGTCTTCAGGCATCCCCTGGAGGTGGGTGTGGTCATCTCGGTGCCAGGCGACTTGCCCCAGGCCACACAGCTAGTTAGAAGAGCCGAGGCACAAGTCCAGGGAAGCTACAACCCCCTCCCCTGTCTTTGTGCAGATCCAGGTGGGAAACTTCAACCAGACCATCGCCACGCTACAGCTGGGCGGCAGCGAGACCGCCATCATCGTGTCCATCGTCATCTGCAGCGTCCTGCTGCTGCTCTCTGTGGTTGGTAAGGAGCCCCACCCTCGTGGCACCTTGGAGGGCAGGCCTACCCCCTTGCCCCTCTGAAGATGGGCAGACAGAAGGGGAGGCAGAGTGGGCTGGGGCACAGCTTGAACATCGGTGTGGGGGTAGGAACAGGTCCTGCCCCCAGAGGTGGGTGAGAGGTGTGCCTGGCTACAGCACCAATGGTAGGATAGCTGTTGGGAGGGCACGCTGTGGGATTTGGGACCTTTCTATCTAATCATTAGGGAGCTGTTGAAGGTACTTGAGAGGGTTGTTATACCACTTTAAGTGGTTGGTTATAAAGGTAATATATTCAGTGTCGCAGGGAAATTGGAACCCGCATACACTGCTGGGGGGGTTGGAAAATACTCTGGCAGTTCCTCCAAATGTTAAAACGCTACCATGTGACCCAGCAGTCCCACTCCTGGGTGTCTACCCAACAGACATGAGAACATGTTCACACAAAACTTGTGCATGAAAATTCGTGGCAGCATTGTTCATAACAGGCAAAAATAGAAGCAACTTAATGTCTATCAACTGATGAATAAGTAAAATGCGATGTATAGATACACACAATGGACTATTGTTCAGTCATAAGAAGGAATGAAGTACTGGCTCACGCTGCCTCGTGGCTGAACCTTGACAACATGATGCTAAATGAAAAGCCACTCACAGAAGACCGCAGGCTGTAGGATCCCAGGTGATGGATGCACAACTGAAAGCCATTAGGGTTGTCTTTAAATGGATGGATGGATCACATGGCATGTGCATCATTCATATCTTAACAAAGCTGTTTTTAAAAAATATTCAAGGTAGAAAATTTTAGGGAATCAGTGAACCAAAAAAAACACACACCCATCATTATCACCCTGTATATTTTGGTATGTTTCCTGTCAGTCTCTTAACGTTTTATATGATATTTATAATATGTACAAATATATATAAGAATATAAAATATTTTAATATATATATTACATATATATATATATATATATTCCTTCTCCCAACTTAGAAAAGGGATTATAATATAATACTGCTTTGTAATCTGCTTTTAAAAGTTTCTCAATTCACAAGTAACACTTGGTCCTTGTAGAAAGAATTGAAAATGCTAAAAACACACAAATCGCCCATAATTCTCACATGTAATCTATCCTTAGGGAAAGCCACTGCATACCACTGTTTCACATACACACACACTCCTTTTTATAAGAATGGGACACTGAGCCTTATTTTACTGGTTTCTCCAAACCCGTTGCCCACTGGGGAGGGGAGGCCGGGGCCGCCTGGCCACACCTGTCCCCGAGGAGGTGGCGCTGAGGCCGGACCTCTCCCTCCGGGCCCTGCGCACGGCAGGTGCCCACACCAGCTTCCCAAAGGGCTTTCCAGGCCTGATCCCCTCTCCAATGCCCGCAGCCCTGTTTGTCTTCTGCACCAAGAGCCGCCGCGCTGAGCGCTACTGGCAGAAGACCCTGCTGCAGATGGAGGAGATGGAGTCTCAGATCCGAGAGGAAATCCGTAAAGGTAGGGGGTGGGGACCGTGCAGGACCACGGGCCTCGGCTTTCCCCGCCGGGGAATGGGTTGGAGATCCACTCACCGCGACCTTCCTGCCACCAGGCTTTGCCGAGCTGCAGACGGACATGACGGATCTGACCAAGGAGCTCAACCGCAGCCAGGGCATCCCGTTCCTGGAGTACAAGCACTTTGTGACCCGCACTTTCTTCCCTAAGGTCAGCCGGTGCCCTCGGCCGCCACCTCGGGGGCTCGAGGCTGTGCCGCTTGAGGGCACTTTTATGCACGTGGGGAAACTTGGCTAGTGCAGTGTGGGCCCCGTGAGCCGTGCAAATCCACAGGGCCTGCCGGGAGGGGCCCAGGTTCCACCCCCACTTTCCTTCATTATTCACTCAATGTTTAACTGTCCATATAGAAGCTGGCTGCCAGCCCCACTCTCCTCCTAGGGGCTAGGCCTACCTCTCCCCTCACTGGGGGGACAGGGGGGTGGGGGGGTGAGCAGAGGTGGCCCCAGCGTCATGTGTCCTGCCAGCCTCTCTTATATCGGGGCCCCTTCCCAGCCAGGCTTCTCTTGGTCTCCACCTACCCTCTTCCTGCCCCCTGGACTCTGCCCACCCCTGCCATGCCTTTCTGTTCCTGGCTACTGCCCTGTCCCCACTTTCCCTGGCCTGCCCAGAGCATTTGTGCTGATGGCCAATGCCCTCCTCTTGCCCTGGTCACACCATGCAGCAGCCTCTCTGCCTCAGTTTCCCTTATTCCACTCTCAGCTGCTTTTGTTTCTTTTAAGCCTTGTGCCCTCTTGCATTGCTACAGCCTGGCGCATGCTGGTTCCACTCTTTTTCCTCCAGGAAGCCCCCGGGGACACCCCTCCCCACTCCTCTGGAATCCTGCGACTCCGTGGTCGTGGCCCATTGCCTTGTCTTTCTCTGTAAAGTGTCCCTTTGCCTTTGTTGAGCGTCCCTGCATGCCAGTCAGGGGAGTCTAGCCCTGCTGAGCTGCTGGGTCTGCCTCCACAGTGTTCCTCCCTCTATGAAGAGCGTTACATACTGCCCTCCCAGACCCTCAACTCCCAGAGCAGCTCCCCGGTGCAAGAGACACACCCCCTGCTGGGAGAGTGGAAGGTGAGTACCCTCGACCCCCGCTCCACACACTGGGCCGCCTCGGCCACCCAGTCCCTGTCAGGCTCCACTTTCCAGCTCATCGGGTCCATTGATCCAAATCACAGGGGAGCGGGGGCGGGGGGGGGGTGTGTGGGGGGTGTGTGGGCAGGTAATCTGCCATTGGAGGTATAGTAAGTGCTTCGTCCCAGGAGGCTCTGAAGCAGCCCCTCAGGGTGTTATAAGTGCTGATCCCAGGCCAGGTGGAGAGGGGAGAGGACTGGGCCTCCCTAGACATCCCACTCTGCCCGCGCCTTAGAGGACAGTTGAGAGGGTCCCTCATGGGGATGCTGGGTTACCTCCAGGCACTCCTGTCCTTCTTTGTGCCCCACTTTTCAATCCAACTGAGCCATTGTTCCCAGTCATGGGGAGTTAGGAGGCATCCACCATGAAAAGGTAGTGAGCTCCCCGTCCCAGGAGGCATTCAAGGAGCCATTTGGGGAGTTATAAGTGCTGACCCCTCAGCCAGGCAGAGGCACTGGTCCCCTCACCGATTGCTTCTGCAGATCCCCGAGAGCTGCCGGCCCAACATGGAAGAGGGGATCAGCCTGTTCTCCTCGCTGCTCAACAACAAGCACTTCCTCATCGTCTTTGTCCACGCCCTGGAGCAGCAGAAGGACTTCGCGGTGCGGGACAGGTCAGGCTTCGAGGCTCTGGGGGTGGGGCTTTGTCTGAGGTCCCACTGGTCCTGGGCCGGCCTGGCTGGACCCTGGGCTCGGGAAGTTTGCAAATCACCATGTCCTCTGGGCAGCTAGCTGGCCTCCAACATCAAGGCGGGGTACTGGGGTTCTGAGACCCCACATTCCTCCCCTTCCCGGGCCTGGATTCCACCCGCACAGGCACATCAGTGATGAGGCCACTGACGCCCATGCCCACCCACAGGTGCAGCCTGGCCTCCCTCCTGACCATCGCGCTGCATGGCAAGCTCGAGTACTACACCAGCATCATGAAGGAGCTGCTGGTGGACCTCATCGACGCCTCCGCCGCCAAGAACCCCAAGCTCATGCTGCGGCGCACGGAGTCCGTGGTGGAGAAGATGCTCACCAACTGGATGTCCATCTGCATGTACAGCTGCCTGAGGGTGAGGCGGGCGTGAGGGCGCCGCCGACGGCAGGGACCACCGTCTCCCAGTCTTCCCGCGGTAGACCGGGCTCTGTTCAGCCTTCCGCCAACTCTTCCAGGAGAGTTAGCCCATCCTGTGTGCAGAGGAGAGAGGGACTCAGAGGAGGGCAGGGACAGGCCCAGAGGATCCATTATACAGACGGGGACGGAGGCTCAGCGGCGGCCTGGCTTCCTGCGAGGCTCAGAGCCCGCCGGGCCGAAAGGAGGCCGCATCAGGGAGCTTGTCCTCAGTCATCAAACCCTCGCAGCCACGGAGCTCTCCCAGCATTAGGGGAGAGAGATGTGGAAACACATTAAAATTCAGCAGAGCTCCACCGCTGAGGGTTCTGATGGGGCTGGAGGGCTCCAGGTGGCGGCCTGAGTAAGGGTTGGAGTAGGAATGAGCCAGGTAAAGAACTGGGTGGGGAGGGTGTCCCAGGTTTTGGTGACAGTGTGGGCAAAGCCAGGAGCAGGGACTCTTTCTGAAAGGAACTGAAGGAAGGCGGGTGAGTCTTTCTGACGAGATAAGGCTGGGAAGTCCAGTGAGGCCAGGTGGTCAGGCCCCTCTGCATTCTGCCGAAGGGACCCCTAAATTAGGGCTTTTCTGCCGAGGCCAGGAAGTCATCTGGGGGTCACAGGAGAAAGGCAAGGGCCTGATGGAAGCCTAGAACCAGGGCCTCAGATGTCCTGGGTTCGAGTCCAGTCTATGTGCCACCTTGAAAAAGGCATCGCCCTCCCTCTGTCTTGGTTTCTCTCTGTCGTGTGGGCCATGCCCCTGGGCTTGGGGCTCGTGAGGGGAGGCAGCCTGGAGGAGCCCTGTGGTGGGAAGGGGAATGGGGATGGAGCAGAGGAGGTTGGGCCTAGGACGGGGCCATCACACAGCCCCTGGAGGCTCTCCCAGTGTTACTGGTCTTGGCATTGTCTGCACCGGCTGCCACAGGGCCCTTACGGGCTGCGGTGGACTCTGGACCCAGCTCCCAAGGCCTCTTTGTGTGGCTTCCCTTCCAAGCCTTTGTTTCCTGCTCCAGAAGATGGGGCGTCAGTGGCTCCCACCACTAGGCAAGGGGAATTAGATCAGGAATAAGAGTCAGCATGCTTGCCCTGCTGGTGTTCCTCAGTGGTTAGAGCATCGGC
>NW_005871056.1:12814726-12835662 GCF_000147115.1 Myotis lucifugus
CTCACCAAGATAATTCACCATCTAATAAGTCTCTTTCTTAATTTCGGGCAAAAAATAGCCGGTGCAAGGGAACTAAAAAAAATGGGAGATGGCAGGCAATTTCTTTTTTTTAAGATTCTGGCCAACATTATTTATCAAATTTTGTCTCTAAACCGCTTTGAATTCCACTTAAAGTTGGTGACCTGTGTACAACCTGAAAAACACTCCTAAAACACCCAAAAATCCCGGTCAGGGTGGTGCAAAAACTCACTGTCCCTTTCCCTCTGGGATTTTATACAAAGGAACCCACGGGGGGGGGGGGGGGGCGGGGGGGAGTGAGGGCAGGAGAGTCCAGTGAAGCCCAGGACTCTCCACGCTCACCGCGCTGTGATTTAGGTGGGGACCACGTCTGTGTTCTGCTTCCACCCGAACTCACCTTGGGAGGCTTAGCAGAAAGTCCCAGGGAGTCAGCCAATCCAGCGTCCAAGTCCAGCTCCGCCTCTTCCTGCTGGGGGATCCTGGGCTGGTTACTCGCTCTCTCCGCCTCAGCAGTGAGGAGGAGATCTGGAAGGATTGTTGGGATGATGAAATGAATGAGCCTGCCCGCAGCCGCGGGTGTTGGACCTTAGAGTCCATGGAGACTTCAGGGGCTGGGGGATTGGCGCCAGGATCCAAAAGGATATCAAACAGGCAGCCATGGAGGTGTTGGTGGAAGTGGGTAGTGAAGGTGCCCCGGAGGCCTGGGAGCTGGAATATGGAGGGAGGGCAGGGAGGCAGTGGGGGCCAGGCAGGCTGGGCCTCAGCCCCTGACGGCCCCTGTCCACCCCAGGAGACGGTCGGGGAGCCGTTCTTCCTGCTCCTGTGCGCCATCAAGCAGCAGATCAACAAGGGCTCCATTGATGCCATCACGGGCAAGGCCCGCTACACGCTCAATGAGGAGTGGCTGCTACGGGAGAACATTGAGGCCAAGCCCCGGGTGAGCCGGTGTGCGGTGGGGCAAGGGCAGCTGGGAAGCAAGCGGGGACCATCTCCTGAACTGGCTGGGAGGGGCCCCCACATGCCTGGGGGCTACGATCTTGCCCGGCCTCTGGGAGGCTGTCGCCTGCCTGGGCCCAGGGCAGTGACGGTGAGAACCGGCTGACCTTTCCTTCCTCCTCTCGTGCAGAACCTGAACGTGTCCTTCCAGGGCTGCGGCATGGACTCGCTGAGCGTGCGAGCCATGGACACCGACACGCTGACGCAGGTGAAGGAGAAGATCCTGGAGGCCTTCTGCAAGAACGTGCCCTACTCCCAGTGGCCTCGCGCCGAGGACGTCGACCTCGGTGGGCAGGGGTGGGGCGGCACCGCTTGGCGTTGGGCTGTTGTGGTGGGAGCCAGCCCCTGCCTTCGTCATACTCTCCTCTCACTCAGCAAAGGGGCACAGACTTCGGCACTGGGGACATGGAGATGGTCAGATGAAGTGTAACCCTACTGGGGATCGAGCCCACCACCCCGGGCATGGGCCCTTGACCGGGAATCCAACTGGCAAATGCCTGATGCACAGGATGGCGCCCACTGGAGCCACACCAGCCAGGGCTGGCGGTCCCTTTTCTTATTTCATCAGCAGTAATAACAGTAACCACCCTGAGGATGCGGACATTTCCAGAGCTCCTGCTCTGTGCTCCTACCGGGGATCGAGCACGGCCCCGGCCTCCCCGCACCCTGGTCCCCAGTTTTCTCCCCACACTCTGTTTACAGAGGGGGGAAAGGAGGCTCAGGTTTCACAGAGAGCAAGCAGCCTCTCCCCCTGTGGCCAGGCTGGTGCTGGCCCTGCCCCCTGACCCCCTGACCCCCTGCTCCCTGCCTCCAGAGTGGTTCGCCTCGAGCACTCAGAGCTACATCCTCCGGGACCTGGACGACACCTCAGTGGTGGAGGACGGCCGCAAGAAGCTCAACACCCTGGCCCACTACAAGGTGGGCTCCCAGCCCCACCCAGCCCCCCTCGCAGCCTCCCTAACCTGACCTCTGACCTCAGCCTCTCCCCTCCTGTCAGATCCCCGAAGGGGCCTCGCTGGCCATGAGCCTCACAGACAAGAAGGACAACACGCTGGGCCGAGGTAGCGCCGCTGGGCATGGGAGGGTGGCTCGGGCCCCTTCCGAGCGGTCCCAGTGGGGACGCCGAGGCTTCACGAGGCTGGGCCGGGCTGTGGCCTCCTGGGTCGGGGCCGGGGCCAAGCCAGGCCCCTCTGACCCAGGACTGCTTGGCAGGGCCTGTGACCAGGCCTCTCAGGCCGACTTCCTGCGGGCAGCCAGGGAGAGGCCTCAGGAGGGCGGGCCGTGGTTCCGACGGGTCTGGGCAGCTGCCAGGCCAGAGGGTGGCTGGCATGCCCCTCGAGGCTTTGGGTTGTGTTTCTGCCTCAAGTCCCACCGTCCACACCCTCAGACGCCCCAGGCCTCGTGCTTCTGGGCCTCAGGGTTCCCTCTGAGGTCGGGAGCAGGATCCTGGTTCTCTCCCAGCAGCTTGTGAGGTCGGGTGGGGGAGTGAGAGGGCAGCCTCCCTCCTGCCTGGGGCCTCTCCTCTCTCCCTGTGACCCCGTCTGTTCCTCTCCATCTCCCTCCGTTTCTCCTCTCACCTGCATGTGTCCTTCTCTTAAAGCCTCCACCTTTCTCTCTGTCTCTTTCTCTGTGTGTCTTTCTGGATCTCTCTCATCTCTTTCTTCACATTTTCCTCCTTGACTCACGCTGTCTCATGTGTCTCTTTGGAACTCACCCTTTGTCTTGGTTTCCTCTCTATTTCTATTCTCTCTCCCTCCCCCTGCCCTCTCTTGTTTATTTATTGTGTGTTTTTCCTCTCGCAGTGAAAGACTTGGACACGGAGAAGTATTTCCATTTGGTGAGTGCCCGGCCTCTGGCCCTGGGGCTCCCGCCCCTCACTGGGTGTGGACTTGGCTTCCTGCCACTGTGGTCCTCTGGGGAGAATGCTCCCAGGCTCTGGGAAAGGCTGGGGGTGGGGAGCGGAGATGGGATCCAGCATCAGCAGGGAACCAAGTGCCTCTGGGAGAAGGATGGGACCTCCCCCCCAACTGGACGGTGGAGGAGGTGCCTGGCACCAGCACCGACCACCGCTCCGACCTCCCAGGTGCTGCCCACAGACGAGCTGGCAGAGCCCAAGAAGTCCCACCGGCAGAGCCACCGCAAGAAGGTGCTACCAGAGATCTACCTGACCCGCCTGCTGTCTACCAAGGTAGGCCCGGCCTCATCTCCTTGCCTCGGAAATCAGCTGTGTCCACATGCCTGGGTGGGGCGAGAGCTCTTCCTCTGTGGGCTCCCAGGGTGAGAGGCTCAGGGCTTAGGGTCCTGCCTTTGCTCAGAGCCGTGAAAAGTGTCTGACAGACAACTTCTAAATGAGCCAGTGTAACAGAGGGCAGAGGGGTCAATGATGTCCCCAAGGTCACACGGCGTAGGTGGCAGTCCGCACCCCACATACCACACCCTGGCTCCACTGATTTCCCACGCTATGCCCCAGACTTTTCAGCACCCAAACCCATTTCACAGGTGAGAAAACTGAGACCCGGAGAGGTTAGGTGACCGGCTTGATGCCACATGGCTTCCACATTCACCAGTTCCAGTACCGCAGTCTCCCCCGAGCCATCGGGGTCCCACTTACCCTCCACATGTGGTCCTGGGCTGATGGCAGCCACGTTGCTCCCCTGCAGGGCACACTACAGAAGTTTCTGGATGACCTGTTCAAGGCCATTCTGAGCATTCGTGAGGACAAGCCCCCTCTGGCCGTCAAGTACTTCTTCGACTTCTTGGAGGAGCAGGCTGAGAAGAGGGGAATCTCAGATCCTGACACCCTGCACATCTGGAAAACCAACAGGTGGGTGGTGGGTATGTGGGGCGGGCTGTGCAGCTCCATGTGTCCCTGGGGGCAGCAGTAGTGCGGGGTTCAGAGCCCGGTCTCTCAGTCCACCTGCTTGGGTTCAGTCCCTACTCTGCCGCGTCCCAGCTGTGTGATCTCGGGTAAATGACTTAACCGCTCTGTGCTTTAAGTTTCCCCCAGCTGTAAAACAAGGGCAATAAAAGTAATCCACCTTAATTATAAGAATAAACAAGAAGCCAGCATTATGTAAGTGTTGCCCTTACCATCATCCTCCCTCCATTCTTCAAGGGCAGGCACTGTCAGCTCCACTTCACAGAAGAGAACAGTGAGGCTCACAGATATGACTGCCCAAGATCACGCAGCCCTTGGATGGCTCAAAGCAGCATAATCTTGACTCCCATACCCAGTTTGTAGCCTTCTTTTGAGGCATGTCTTAGCTTTTTGGGGTCACAGATCCCAACAAGAAGTTGTTAAAAAACTCAGCTGACCCTCAGAAAAAGTGCCACAGGCCCAGAAGTTTCTGTGCAGTTGCAGGGGCTTCTCAGAGCTCTGGGGGTGCACAAGCCCTGGCTGCTGAGTCACTGGGAGGCGCTGCGGTGGGAGTGGGGTTTTACCAACCCTCTGGCTCCTGAGGCCAAGGCCTAGGATCCAGGCTCCACCCCCCTTCAGCCCTTGCCTGCTGCTAATGGGGACTTCCTGCTGCCGTGAGAGGCTAAGGGAGGAGCCATGGGCTGCCAGGCGGGGTGGGGGTGCGTCTAATGAGAACCAGGACCTGGCTTGAGGCTCCTGCTGGAGACTCTGTGGGGGAGGGGGAGGGCAGTGAGGGTGGACTCAGGCCCCTCCACCCCAGCCAGGCCTGCAGCTCCTGACTCAGCCTCCTGCCCTGCTCCATGCAGGAAACCCGGCTCTTAGCTGCTCGTAGCCCTGTCAGCAGGAATGGTCATCAACCCCATTTGTGGGTGAGCAAACCCAGGTCTCTAGAGGTTCCATCTTGCGAGTAGGCTACACCAGCCTTGAGGGGTAAAGCCAGCCTGTCCTCTGGGCCTGGCTGCCCTCCCCTTGGGGTGGGCTCACATTGCCTCTGTTACCCCCATCCCACAGCCTTCCTCTCCGGTTCTGGGTGAACATCCTGAAAAACCCGCAGTTTGTCTTCGACATCGACAAGACGGACCATATCGACGCCTGCCTGTCGGTCATCGCACAGGCCTTCATTGACGCCTGCTCCATCTCTGACCTTCAGCTGGGCAAGGTCAGCTGCTGCCGGGGCAGCCTGGGTGCTGGTGATGGGATGGAGGTTTCTCTGGGAGGGGAACTACAGGAGCTCAGGTCTGGGGGATGCGGGGATGAACAGGGACATTCGGACCGGAGGAGACGCCCGGACACGGCAACTACAGTCAGAAACTGCATCACTAAAGACCAGTGGCACCTGCCGCAGGTGGGCCCAGCATCAGCTCCCGACATTCAGGCCATAGAGCCAGGCCCGGGAAGCCAGAGCGAATGTAGGCAACCTGCTTGGTCAAGCACAGCGTCACCTGAGAATCAGCCAGGCTACAGGCAGCAGTCCCGATGGCCATGAGCCCTCTGAGTGGGCACGGGGGAAGGGTGGGCAGAGGCCACAGATGACCCAGACCTCTGAGATACAGGCAGGAGGAGCCCCCTGAGGATACAGGCAGGAGGAGCCCCCTGAGGCATCTCTGCGGGGAGAAGAGAGAGAATGGTGTTCCTGGCAGAGGGAACAGCATGGGCAAGCAGGGAGGAGATGGTGTAAGCCAGCGGTTCTCAACCTGTGGGTCGAGACCCCTTTGGGGGTCGAACGACCCTTTCACAGGGGTCGCCTAAGACCATCGGAAAACACATATATAATTACATATTGTTTTTGTGATTAATCACTATGCTTTAATTATGTTCAATTTGTAACAATGAAAAAATACATCCTGCATATCAGATATTTACATGACGGTTCATAACAGTAGCAAAATTACAGTTATGAAGTAGCCACGAAAATAATTTTATGGTTGGGGGTCACCACAGCATGAGGAAATGTATTAAAGGGTCACGGCATCAGGAAGGTTGAGAACCACTGGTAAGCAGACCTCGCCGGGCAGGATGGAGGGTTCATGGCCCTGCATTCTGCCCGTGACTTTCAGAGATAGGCCACGAGAGAGAGTAAACGCATCCCTTCTCCGCACTATCTCGGAAGGCAGGATGCCCGTGACAAAGAACTGGGAGTGTACTTGGCACATTTCACTGTCGGGCGTTGAACATGTGGTGGGGAATATTCTACTGAGCCAGCAATCAGGCTTCCAGAAATCTTAGCCACCAAGACCTATAACCCGAGGCAAGGATGTAAACAAAACAGCCGCTGTGCGACCGAGAGCTGGCGCAAAGCCCATGTCCTTTCCCCCTAAAAGAAGTAGATCCCCTTTCAGGTCATCACCCTGACAGCCCCACCGAAGGCAGGGCAGGGGTTCGGTGTAAAAGGACAGCAGAGGGAGGGGCTGAGGAGCCCCTGGTCTGAAGCTGGCGGAGTGGGGAGCATGGCTCATCCAGAAAAAGACAAATCCTTTCCTTCTCTTATTCATTCCCTCGCGCTCTCTACCCAGGATTCACCCACCAACAAGCTCCTCTATGCCAAGGAGATCCCCGAGTACCGCAAAATCGTGCAGCGCTACTACAAGCAGATCCACGACATGACACCGCTCAGCGAGCAGGAGATGAACGCGCACCTGGCCGAGGAGTCGCGGGTGCGGCGGGGCTGTGGGGGGTCTGGAACTTGGCCGTCCAGTGAGGGGTTTGCGTACAAGCAGCAGGGCAGGGCTGGGCCCAGGTTTGACAGGTTAACCACCCTTCCCAACTCCCGCCTGCTCTTTGCTTGTAGAAGTACCAGAACGAGTTCAACACCAACGTGGCCATGGCCGAGATTTATAAATACGCCAAGAGGTATCGCCCGCAGGTGGGTACCCCTGGTGTGAGGCACTGACCCTCGCAGCCGTGGCGCCCCCTCCCCATCTCACCCACAGAGAGGTCCCCACTCTGGCATTGACATCCCAGGACACTTGGGCTTTCGGGCGGGTCAGCAGCTGTGGAAATCCAGGCAGGGTGTGCTCCCCAAAGACCTGCCCGGGGACCCACTGGGGCCCAGGCCTGGAGCCCCACGGCGCCTCTGCTTCCCCTCAGATCATGACAGCCCTGGAGGCAAACCCCACGGCCCGGCGGACCCAGCTGCAGCACAAGTTTGAGCAGGTGGTGGCTCTGATGGAGGACAACATCTACGAGTGCTACAGCGAGGCCTGAGCACCCGCCGGAGACCGTGTGGGAAGGAACCAGGCACCCGGCCCTCGACCTCACTTGGTCCCCAGTGCCTCTGACTCCGGCTGGGCCATGACTGAGCAGAGTCACTGGAGAGGGGGAATGAGGAGCCCCCCGCCCTGGCCCCTGGGGCACCTCTGTCCCCTCCTACTTGCCCCCAGGCCCAGCCTCTGGGATGGGGACTTGGATGACACAGCCCGTCTCTGGTAAGGTTCCCACCACCCAACAGCACAGCCTGGACGGTGCCCCGCACGCTCTGTCACAGCCAGCTGCTAAGAGCCCCGCCCGACTCGGTCCAGCACACAAACAGACAAACCGGAGAGACCGCCTGGCCCAGAGGCCGCAGCCAGAAACACTACCTCAGCCTTTCTGACGGAGGGGAGGCCGCCTCGAACCAGCCCGTGATTGGTTTCCGATTTAACCACCAAAACGTTGTCCAGTCTCCCCTCACCCAGAGAGGACCCTGGCCACACAGTTGCAAGCAGTGTCAGATTTTCGTTGCTTAAGTGGTTACCGGTGGCGTGGGCAGCGCCCACCGCCCGTGGGGAGGCTCCTGGGGCTTTCCCTGAGCCAGGAGGGCGGGAGACAAGGGGACCGGTGCTGGGCGATCGGGCCTGGGGCAGAGGGGCTAAGTTGCACCAAGGATGTAGCTGGGCTACTTGATCTTGCTGGGAGTATTTCTAAAGATAGCACCACTTTGTTTTTTTAAAAAAGCTTTTCTATATTAAACTTATATGCACCAACTGTGAACAGCTGCCGCTTGTGCAGAGGACCTGGGAGGGCACCGAGGGGCTCCCAACGCAACACTGGAAATGGCTGTTCCAGAGGATGGGCAGCTCTGGCACAGACACCCCCTCCCCCCGCCCCCCGCCCCCCTGAGAAAAATCACGCCTCTGTTCCAGTCGCAAGTGGCCCTCTGGCTGACCGGAGCCCTGCAGCAGACACAGCCAGCCCAGGGCCTGGCCCGCGAGGGTGACCAGGACGCTCTAAATGGAACCTTCTTTATAATAAAAGCCTGATGGGAAGACCCGCTGTGGGCTCCAGCCTTTATCCTGAGATGGCCCAGGAGGGAAAGCAGTGCCTGCGGCGAGAGGCAGGGGCCCTGGCTCAGACCGGCCTCGGCCTTCGGAGGAGGCTGACGGCGACGGGGCAGTGTGGCTGCCTGCTTGCCCGGGGCCTGGCCCAGACGGTCCCTAGGCTCTGAGGGCACCACGGGACCTGCAGGAAGATGTCACGGCTGCTGTGCGCCACCCGCCCCTGGTGGGCCCTGCTCCTAACTCACCTTTAGTTAACAGGTCCCCGAGGAATGGAACAGGGTCCTCGTGTTACAGGCGTAGAAACAGCACAGAGGAGGGATTCCCCCAGCTCGCAGCCAGGGAGCGGCGGGGCGGGGGCACAAGCCAGGGCCCTCGTTCCTCAGTGCCAGGCTCGGCCAGACCAGCCTCCACAGCGGCCTCCGAATGTGAGGGGTGGTCCACACTGGAAAAAGCCAACAGTTACTCACCCCGAGTTTTTCATCGCTCTTAAAAAAATGTATCACTGACCCCATTTTTCAGATGAGGAAACAGTTCCCCCCAGGCCAGGAGGGCAGGCTGTTCCTCACCGTGGCCCAGGAGGACGCTGAACCTGCCTGGAGGCCAGCAAATACCCAGAAACCCCCAGCCCACCCCGCTGACCTCCCGGAGAGGCCACTAGAAAGCAAAGCCACCTCCCACTTAGAAGCAACTCAGGTTATTTTTTTCCCTTTACAGAAAAAAAAAAAAATAAGCACACACATTTATCAAAGGTAAGAAGTAGGGCAGAAAAATTCATACCATTTAAACAAAAATCCTACAAATGCCAGTTTTTAAATTAATGAGAACAGAAAAGTGAAAAGAGAAAAGTAAACAATTTTTAGCTTTAAAAATAGCCTTTTCCTGTGGTAGCTTCTGGGTGGAGAGATTAGTTATCTTTTCAAATTTTCTATTCTGAGCACTGATTCCTGCTTATTAAGCAGCAGATTGCTAATTTAAGTTATTGACACATTTGATAGAAAAAAAAATTCTTTGGGTGTGATGCTAGAATTAAATACACTTCCTGCAGAAACATCAGGAAGGAAAAAAAAAAAAGAAAAGAAAAGAAAAGCTACCCCCACCCACCCACGGTTAATATCTCAGAGAATGCCAAATCACGTACTTGCCTGGGTTGGGGGCAGAGGAGTAAAAATCGGGACCAGGGTATACGCACCATTTTGAAACCTGTATTTTCCCCCATGCAACAATATGTCAGTAACATCTTTCTATGTCATTAAATATTCCACAGCCTGTTTTAATGCCTAATTAACATGCAATTCCTTCTTGACATTTAGAAATGTATTTGCAAATGGAGGAAATCTCTAGATTCCAGGGTCATTTCTCAGCGCAGACGGTGGCCAACGTCTGTGAATCCCCCACCCATAGTCCTGGTCTGGGGCCCCTGAAGACTTGCCTTGCAGGTAGGTACAGCCATCCCTTTGCTCCGAGGGTCCCAGGAGGTGGGCTTTGGCGCAGTGTCGTCATGCGGAGCAGACCTGCCCGAGTTTCCTGGGTGCCAAATGATGTCCGGCCTCTGCCAGGTCAGGGTACTGCCCTCGCAGCTCATGGAGGCGAGATGCCCAGTGGTGCCCTCCTAACTAAGACCCTGCCTGGGTACCTCTCACAGCCCCTGGCCCAGCCATGAAAAGAGCAGAGACAAAAACATACACCACCTTGTGAAGTGCTAGCCTAATCCCCTGCCGTCAGCTCACGGTGCCCCTTGGGATCCTACTGGCAGACACGCCAAGGAAGCTGTTGGCACATCTAGCCAACACCTTGTGTGAGATTTGGGGAGGAGAGGACGGGGTAGAGAGAGCAGGGCAAGCCCCTGCTGGGCTGCCTCAGTTTCCCTTTGTGTACCATCTGCTCCCTTCTTAAGTCCCGTCCAGTTTACCCCTGACTCCCTCCAAATTCATCTTTTCTTCTCTGCCCCCAGCCTGGCTTAGCTGTCACCCCACATTGGACCATGTCTCAGCAGCCTCCTGACCAAGCTGAGTCCTCACACCAGGGGTTGGCTGCCATGCAGTCACCTAGCTCAAACTGTGATTCAAATTGGATTCATCCTTGACCCCATTCTACACCCAATCCCTCAGCAAATCCCATCCATCCTGCTTCAACACCTCCCCATATTCCACCACTCCTGACCCCTCCCTCCATAGCCACCTTTCACCATTGAGAAGGACCACTGCAGGGGCCTCACTGGCTTCCTGCTGCTGCCCATGTCCCTCTGAAGTCACTCTGCCGCTCACTGTCCTCTAGTGGATCCTTATCACAATGAAAACAAAACCCAAAGTTCTTACCCTGGCTGACAGGGCCCTTGGGGATGGAGCCCTGCAGCCCTTGCTATGGTCATCTACTGCCAAGTCACAAACCACCCCAATACTCCATGGCTTAAACCGCAGCAATCGTTTATGTTGCTCATGCATGTGTGATCGGGGCAGGGCTTAGCTGGGAGCCTTGTCCCTGTTCTATGTAGTGTCAGTTGGAGCAGCTCAACCAGGGCTAGAAGGTTGAAATCCAAAACAGCATACACCTACAGCTGGTCAGGGAGCTCAGCAGGGGCTAAAAATTGGGGTGCCTTGGTTCCTCTCCATCAGCTGCTCGGGCTTCCCCACAGCATGGTGGCTGAGTTTTAAGAGCAAGTATCAATTTGAGGAGGTCCAAGATAGCGGCAACATAGGAGAATGCTAAATTTGCCCCTTCCCTGAAAACGCTAATATATATATGTATATAGAGAGCAATTACAACTGCGAGACAACCGTGGGCTGAAGAAACTGCTTCTGAACAACAAACAGAGAGAATAGAGAAGGCCAGGAAGCTTTGGGAACTCTCAGGGGGCAGGAGCTGCTGGTGCCATTTCCATAGACAGGGTGGTGGGAGCTCTACTCTGGCTGCCTGTGCTGCATCCTACCTGCAGGATCTACAATGCCCGGAGCCTTTGTGTCTGCACAAAGGGAGCGAGCAGGAACAACAGGTGTCACCACACACCTCTGTCTCTTTCCAGGAGCTGCTTCAGCCAGTGCCCCAGGCACTGCCAGCACCTGCCTGGCTCCAGCCAGCTTCTTAAACTAACTGACACATAAAACCCACACAGAGGTGGCTTCTAAGCAAGACCACTAGAAGGCTGGGGAGTCGTAGGAGCTCTCTGGGGGCTGCGGGGTTTCCCTGGGGTTGGAGGTGCCAGTGAACTCCCTTGTTTACATCCCATTCCACCTCGGGCTGGCCGGGGCTCTAGCCAGGTGCTCTGGCCTACCTGCAAGGTCACTGCAGCATGTTCCCAGACACATTTCCCAAGACAATTATGGTGCCAAAGAAAGCAAACAGGATCAGTAGAGCATTACTACACACATCTGGCCTCCCCAACTAAAGCTGCCCCAGCTCAGGAGGCCAGTGCCCCAGATGACTGTGACCTGCTCAGCTCCTTCCAGCCTGCCCAAATCACCTGGCACAGACCACCTACACCGAGGCCGCTTCTACACGAGGCCACTTTTTGTAGACTAGGAGAGAGAGAGATTCTGTCTAAATTTATATAAACAAACATAGAAAGTCAAACAAAATGTAAAGACAGAAGAATAGCTCACAAATGAAGGAATAGGAAAAATCCCAGGGAAAAAACCCTTAAGGAAATAAGACAAGTAATTTGCCTGATAAAGAATTCAAAGAAATGATCATAAGGATGCTCACCAAACTTGACAGAAAAACAGAGGAACGTAGGGAAAGCTTCAACAAAGGTTTAGAAAGTATAGTAAAGAACCAAGCAGACCTGAAGAATATAATAACTGAAATGAAAAAAAAAATACATTGTAAGGAATCAATAGCAGATTAGCTAACATAGAAGAATGAATCAGTGACCTAGAAAAAGACTAGTGGAAATAAACCAATCAGAACAGCAAAAAGGAAAAATAATTGAAGGATGAGAATAGAGTAAGAGACCTCTGGGATAACAAAGTATTCAAACATTTGCATTATAGGGATCCCAGAAGGAGAAGAAAGGAACAGAAACTTTATTTAAGGCAATAATGGCTGAAAACTTTCCTAACCTGGTCCAGGTTAGGAAGCACAGAGAGTTCCAAACAAGAAGTACCCAAATTGACCCACTTGAATACATACTGTAATTAAAGTGCCAAAAGAGACAATCTTGATAATAAATTACATACAAAGGAAATCCCATAAGGATATCAGGTGAACTCTCAGCAGCAACTTCATAGGCCAGAGGGAGTAGCAAGACATCTTTAAAATACTTAAAGAAACAACCCTACAACCTAGAACAGTGATGGCGAACCTATGACACGCATGTCAGAGGTGACACGCGAACTCATTTTTTTGGTTGATTTTTCTTTGTTAAATGGCATCTAAATATACAAAATAAATATCAAAAATATAAATCTTTGTTTTACTGTGGTTGCAAATATTAAAAAATTTCTATATGTGACACGGCACCAGAGTTAAGTTAGGGTTTTTCAAAATGCTGACATGCCGAGCTCAAAAGGTTCGCCATCACTGACCTAGAATAATTTACCCAGCCAAGATTATCATAGAGTTTCCCAGATAAGCAAAACTAAAAGAGTTCATCACCATTAAGCCAGTTTTATAAGAAATGTGAAAGAATTTTCTTTAAGCAGAAAAGGCCATAAACAGAAATACAATAAGAGGAGAAAGATAAAAATCTCACAGAAAAAGCCAAATATTTAATAAATACAGCAAATCAGACATTTTAAAAGCTATTACAAGGTAAAAAAGAAAAAAGTTTCTAACTCAATTCAAACTAAAATAAGTAGTTAGGAGATATACAACACAAAAAGATCTGAAACATGACATCACTAACAAAGTGTAGAGGGGGGAGTAAAAATGTAGTCATTATAGACTATAGTCAAATTTAAACACCTATCAGCTTAAATAGACTGATTATATATGTGATCAAATAATATATATATACACCAAAACCCAAAAATCTATAAAAAGTATACAAAAAACAAAGAGTAAAAGCCAAATGAAACACTAAAGAAAACCAGCAAACCACAAGGGAAGAGAAAAGAAGAAAGGAGCAGAGGAGAATAAAATCAATTAACAAAATGTCAGTAAGTACAGAGTTATTAATAATTACTTTACATGTGAATGAATGAAATTATCCAATGAAAAGACACAGGGTGGCTGAATGGATTAAAACCCATGACCCATCTATACGCTGCTTACAAGAGACTCCCTTCAAATCGAAAGACACATACAGACTGAAAGTAAAGAGATGGAAAAAGATATTTCATGCAAATAGAAATGAAAAGAAAGCTGAAAAAAAAATCTGAGGTAGCAATACTCATATCATACAAAATAGACTTTAAAACAAAAATATGTTTTAAAAAACACAAAGAAGGACATCGCATAATTATAAAGGGGTCAATTCAAGAAGGGGATATAACAATCACAGATATCTATGCACCCAACACAGGAGTATCTAAATATATAAAGCAATATTATTAATAGACACACAGGGAGAAACCCACAATAATACAATAAGAGCAAGGAATTTTAATACCCCATTCACATCAATGAATACATAGACATATCTCCATAATGAACAGAAAATTAATAAGGAAATAATTACCTTAAATGTCACATTAGATCAGATCCACTTAATAAACATCCATAGAACATTTCACCCCCAAACTGCAGAATATATATTTCTTTCCAAGTGCACATAGAACATTCTCCATATTAAGTCACAAAACAAGACTCAATAAAATCAAGATAGATTGAAATCAGATCAAGCATCTTTTCCAACCACCATAACATGAAACTAGAAATCAACTAAAGAAAAGAAAAAAAACCCCACAAATGTGTGGAGACTAAACAACATATTACTAAACAACCAATGGATCAAAGAAGAAATTTAAAAAAGTATCTTGAAATAAAAATGAATGCACAACTTTTCAAGATTTATGGGATGTAGCAAAAAGAGTTCTAAGAGGGAACTCTTTACGGGTCTACCTCAAGAAACAAGAAAATTTCCAAATAAATACTATAACTATACCTAAAGGAACTAGAAAAAACAACAACAAAGTAAACAGAAGAAATAGTTGAGATCAGAGCAGAAATAAATGAAAGAGAAATTAAGAAAACAATAGGAAAGATCTATAAAACTAAGAGCTATTTCTTTAAAAAGATAAATAAAATTGACAAATCTTTGGTCAAACTCATCAAGAAAAAAAAGAGAACCAAATAAATAAAATCATAAATGAAAGAAGTAACAACCAACACCACAGTAGTACAAAGATCCATTAAAGAATACTACAATTATATGCCAACAAATTTGACAATCTAGAATAAATAAATAAATTTCTAAAGTATATAACTTTCTAAGACTGAACCTGGAAGAAATACAAAATCTAAACAAACCAATTACTACCAATGAAATTGAAGCAGAGAAAAAAACACCAAAAACTTCCCAATAAGTAAAAGTTCAGGACCAAATGACTTCACAAGTGAACTTTACTGAACATTCAAAGAACAATCTATATATATAAAAGCCCAGTGACAGGAACGGCGGAACGACCAGAACGACCGGAACGATTGGTGGCTAAGACGCGCACTGCAGCAGCCAACTGGCCTGATCTGGGCCCCCAATCGGTGCCCCCCGCCCCGGCCAGCCCAGCTCCCGATTGCCCCCAACACCCCAATCAGGGGCAGGGCCGGCCGGACCCCACCCATGCATGAATTCATGCATCGGGCCTCTAGTTAATATATATTCTTCTAAAACTTTAAGCTATTGAAAAAAACTGAAGCGAAAGGAAAGCTTCCAAACTCAATATATAAAGATAGCATTACCCTTATAACAAAAGTAGACAAAAATATTACATACAAAAATTACAGACCAATATTCTTGATGAACATAGATGCAAAAATTCTCAACAAAATATTAGCAAATCAGATTCAACAATACATTAAAAGGATTACAGGGGGATTAAAAATGGTGGCAGAGTAAGTGTAAGCCACACTGACACTCTCCCAGGACCAAACTGGAAATACAACTAAAATACAGAAAAACTGCCCAGAAAAATCAGCTGATGGCTAGCTGGAGAGAGCTCTGATAGTCAAGGATGGAAAGTGGAGATGGCATAGAGACTAGCAGGAACTGTGAAGACATGAAAGGGGTGGCCGGGTCCCCACAGACAGCAGCTGAAGGTCTGGAGGGATATCTCAGCTGTGTGAGGTTCCTACTGAGAACTCTGGGGTCTAAACCCTAAGCTGGTCTCCCCAGCCCAGAGCAGCAGAACTGAGAAAGGTGCCCACATAACATCTGGCTGTGAAAAGCCCAGAGAGGGCTGGAAATGCAGGCACCCTCTTAAAGGACGCACACACAAAATTTTGTGTGCAGCCACTCACCTTGGGCTCCGGCAGAGGGAGGGCAGAGTGGACTGGAGCTGCAGGAGGAGAGTCCACGGCTGGGGGCTCTGGGGTTGGAGCTTGGAGGGCAGCCACCACACTTTCCACTTTCCTGTGCTGAGTCAGTCCCACACGCTGCAGAGGACATCTCCTAGGGACCTTTGCTATCCAGGTGGTTTTGGCCAGGGAGGGGGGCGGGGGGTGGGGGCAGCCAGTTGCTACACCTGGTTGGAAGAACTCTCGCCTCACTGTGGTTGATAGCCTGAGGCCAATCAAGGCTGATAACATTCAGAGGATCACACCAAGACCCTGATTGGGGTGCATGGGGGTGGGGGGGAGATAAAGATATAAGCAAGTGGAAGAATATATCGTGTTCATGGATTGGTAGAATTAACATAATTAAAATGTCCATACCACCCATTAATATGTCCGTACTACCTAAAGCAATCTACAAATTCAATGCAATCCCTATTAAAATACCAACAACATATTTCATGAATCTAGAACAAATACTCCAAAAATTTATCTATATATAAAAGCCTAAGCAACTGTTACAACCAAACGACCAGTCGACCGGTCGCTATGACATGTACTGACCACTAGGGGGCATATGTTCAATGCAGGAGCTGCCCCCTGGTGGTCAGTGTATTCCCACAGCCAACCTACAGCTAGCCAACCTCCCCCCCGCCCCCCCACCCCCCACTCCCACGGTCCCTTGCCCCATCCGGCAGGCCCCGTTCAGCAGCCAGCAGGCCCCCAGCTGGCCTGGCCCTGATCAGGACTGGGCAAGACAGCCCCGATAGGCCTTGATTGCTGGCCAATATTATTAATAGACACATGAATTTCGTGTACCGGGCCTCTAGTGTGGGGAAAAAAAAGACCCCGAATAGTCACAGCAATCTTGAGAAAGAAAAATAAAGGTGAAGGAATCACAATACCAGATATTAAACCATACTACAAAGCCACTGTAATCAAAATAGCCTGGTACTGGCACTAGAAAAGGTCTATAGATCAATGGAATAGAACAGAGACCTCAGAAATTGATCCAAGCCATTACACTCTATTAATATTTGACAAAGGAGGTGAGAATATACAATGGAGTTAAGACAGTCTCTTCAATAAATGGTATTAGGAAAATTGGACATATACATGCAAAAAAATGAAACTAGACCAACTTATACCATACACAAGAATAAACTCAAAATGGATAAAAGACTTAAATGTAAGTCATGAAACCATAAAAATCCTAGAAGAAACCATAGGCAGCAAAAATCTCAGACATCTCTCGTAGCAATATGTTTATGGATACATCTCCTAAGGCAAAGGAAACTAAGGAGAGAATTATCAAATGGGACGACATCAAAATAAAAGCTTCTGCACAGCAAAAGAAACCATCAACACAATGAAAAGGGAGCCCACTCTATGGGAGAACATACTTGGCAATGAGACATCTGATAAAGGGTTAATATCCAAAATATATAAGGAAGGAACTCATACAACTTAACAAAAGGAAGACAAACAATCCAATTAAAAAATGGGCAAAGGACCTAAATAGACACTTCTCCAAAGTGAACATACAGATGGCCAAGAGACATGAAAAAAAATGCTCAAAGTTACTAATCATCAGAGAGATGCAAATTAAAATGTCAATGAAGTATCACCTCACACCTGTCAGAATGGCTATCATCAACAAATCAACAAATGACAAGTGCCGGCGAGGATGTGGAGAAAAGGGAACTCTAGTACACTGCTGGTGGGAATGCAGACTGGTGCAGCCACTATGGAGAATAGTATGGAGTTTCCTCAAAAAATTAAATATGGAACTGCCATTTGACCCAGTGATCCCACTTCTAGGAATATATCCTATGAAACCTGAAACACCAATCAGAAAGAATGTATGCACCCTTATGTTCATAGCAGCACAATTTACAATAGCTAAGATCTGGAAACAGCCCAAGTGCCCATCAGTAGATGAGTGGATAAAAAAGCTGTGGTACGGTTACACCATGGAATACTATGCAGCAGTAAAAAAGAAGGATCTCTTACCTTTTGAGACAGCATGGAGGGACCTGGAGAGCATCATGCTAAGTGAAATAAGCCAGTCAGAGAAAGACAAGTAGCACATAATCTCACTTATATGTGGAATCTAATGAACAAAATAAACTGATGAACAAAATAGAACCAGAGACATAGAAGGATAGGACAGACAGCGGAATCTCAGAGGGAAGGTGGAGGAGGGTGGGTGGGAAGAGATCAACCAAATTACTTGTATGCATCTATGCATAACCCATGGACACAGATAATAGGGTGGTGAAGGCCTGGGTGAGGGTGGGGGTGTGCTAGAAGGGGTCAGTGGGGGGGGGCGGTAGGGGACATATGTAATATTTTCAACAATAACGATTTATTTTAAAAATAAAAAAGGATTATAGCCCTAGCTGGTGAGTTCAGTGGTTAGAGCATTCACCCATGCATCAAAGGGTGCATGCCTGGGATCAGTCCTCGACCCTGGTTTAGGTGCATGCGGGAGACAACCCATCAATGTGCCTCTCACATCGATATTTCTCTCTCTCATCAATGTTTCTCTCCCCCCCTCTCCCTCCTGCACTCTCCCTTTCAATCAATAGGAAAAAAAATATCCTTGGGTGAGGATTTGCACAAATAAATAACTAATTTAAAATAAAATAAAATAAAACAAAAAGGATTATACACCACGGCCAAGTGGGATGCAAGGATGGTTCAACACCAGTAAATCAATCAATCAATCAATCAATCAATCAATCAACATGATACATCACGTTAACAAAATAAAACAATCATATGATCATAGGTGCAGAAAAAGCATTGGACAAAGTTCAACATTATTTTATGATAAAAACTCTCAACAAAGTGGGTATAGGAGGAATATGTCTCAACTTAATAAATACTACATATGACAAACTCACTAATGTCACACTCAAAGGTGAGAAGCTGAAAACTCTTCCTCTAAGATCAGGAATAAGACCAGGATGCCTACTATCTCCTCTTCTGTTCACCACGGTATTGGAAGTCCTAGCCACAACAATCGAACAAGAAAAAGAAATAAAAGGCATTTAAATCAGAAAGGAAGAAGCAAAACACTAATTATTTGCAGATAACATGATACCACATATAAAAACACTAAAGACCACCAAAAAACTGTTAGAATAAATGAATTCAGTAAAGTTGCAGGATACCAAATCAATATGCAGATCAGTATTTGTTGCATTTCTATACACCAATGATAAATTATCAAAAGGAGAAATTAAGAAAACCATCCTATTTACAATTGTATCAGAAAGCACAAAATACCTAGGAATAAATTTAACCAGAGAGGTGAAAGACCTGTACTCTGAAAATAGTAAGACATTGAAGAAAGAAACTAAAGAAGATAGAAATAAATGGAAGGATCTGTTTTGTTTGTGGTTTAGAATCATTATTATTGTTGAAATGTCCTCATTACCTAAAGCAATCAATATACAGATTCAATGCCATCCCTATTAAAATACCAATGGCATTCTTCTCAGAATTAGAACTAATCCTAAAATTCATATGAAACCACAAAAGACCCCAAATAGCTAAAGAAATCTTGAAAAAGAACAAAATGGAAGGTATCACATGCCCTCATATCAAACTATATTACATAGCTACAATAATCACAACAGCATGGTACCTTGGGGTGATAAGCAACATTCAGATGATGTACTGGAGAGCTGTATACCTAAAACCTGTATAATTTTATTAACCAATGTCACCACAATTAATTGAATAATAAAAAACAGCATGGGCCCTAGCCAGTTTGGCTCAGTGGATAGAGCGTTGGCCTGTGGACTGAGGGGTCCCAGATTTGATTCCGGTCAAGGGCACATGCCTGGGTTGCGGGCTAGGTCCCTGGTAGGGGGTGTGCAGGAGGCAGCCTATCAATGACTTTCATCATTGATGTTTCTCTCTCTCTCTCCCTCTCAGAAATCAATAAAAATATATTTAAAACAACAACAACAAAAACCCCCAGCATGAAACTTGCATAAAAACAGATATATTATGAAATAGAATAGAGAGCCCAGAAATAAATCCTCATTTATATGGTCAATTAATCTATGACAAAGGAGGCAAGGATATACAATGGAGTAAAGACAGTCTCTTCGATAAGTGGTGCTGGGAAAACTGGGCAGATACATGCAAAAAATGAAAGTGAACCACTTTCTTACACTAGATGCAAAAATAAACTAAAAATGGGTTAAAGACTTAAACGTAAGACATGAAACTCCTAGAAGAAAACACAGGCAGTAAGCGCTGACGTCTCCTTTAGCAATATCTTTGTGGAGATGTCTCCTTGGGCAAGGGCAACAACAACAGAAAAAGTACACAAATAGCTTTATGTCAAACTAAAAGTTTTTGAACAGAAAAGGAACGCATCCACACAGCGAAAAGACAACCTACTAAACTGGAGAATATTTGCAAGAAATACATTCAATAAAGGGTTCATATCCAAAATAGATAAAGAACTCATACAACTTAACACCAAAAAACCCCACACAATCCAATTAAAAACTGGGCAGAGGACCTGAATAGACATTTCTCCAAAGAGGATGTAGAGCTAGCCAATAGACCTACAAAAAGATCGTCACCATCACTAATTATCAGGGAAATGCACATTAAAACCACAATGAGATACCAATCACCTCACACCTGTCAGAATGGCTATCATCAATAAGTCAACAAATAAGCGATGGTGAGGAGAAAAGGGAACCCTAGTACACTGCTGATGGGATTGTATACTGATGCAGCCACTATGAAGAAAACAGTATGGCGATTCCTCAAAAAAGTTAAAAATACAGGTGCCATGTGATCCAGCAATTCCACTTCTGGGTATTTCTCCCAAGAAAACAAAAGCACTAATTCGAAAAGATATATGCACCCCTCTCCTATGTTCATTGCCAGCATTATTTACAGTAGCCAAGATATGGAAGCAGCCTAGGTGTCCATCGATAAGACGAAAGGATACAGAAGATGTGGTATATATACACCATGGAATATTACTCAGCCATAACGTAGTATGAAATCTTACCATTGATGACCACATGGATGGGCCCAGAGGGTAGTATGCCAAGTGAAATAAGTCAGAGAAAGACACAAATACTGTATGATTTCACTTATATGTGGAATCTAAAAACAACCACCACACACAAATGACTAAACAAAACAGAAACAGACCCACAGATATAGAGGACAAGCTGATGGACGCCAAAGGGGAACGGGGTGAGGGAATGGGAATGTAAAAAACACGCAGGACATAGAAGCTTCCAGTCTCTCGAGGTCTGGGCCCTTACTGTCATGTCCAC
>NW_005871056.1:12835829-12841329 GCF_000147115.1 Myotis lucifugus
CAGACCCCCGCCTCTCCTTGGGGAGGAGAGCCACAGACATTTTTAAAGCACCCCGGGCTTCATGCCCCATTGCTGCTCTTCCTGCTTGGGCTGTAGCCACACGGGCCTCCCTGGCGCTCCTTAAGCCTGCGCAGCATGCTCCCACCTCAGGGCCTCACGCTTTCTCTTCCTTCTGTTGATTAGAGTGGTGGTGCTCAGTAACTAGTTGTTGGATGGTCTCCAACGCCTCTCAGCCTCTCTCCTCTCTCCTCTCCACAGCCAGAGGGCTTCTTTTAAACATACACTCCATTGTTTCCCCTGCCTATAACCTCCCTGGCTCCCCATGACCCCTGAGAGGAGGTCTACCTTCCCCAGTCTGCATGCCCATCCCTCATAGCCCAGTCTCATGCCACCCCTCCCCCATGCTGCTCGCAAAGCCACAAATCCCCCTCTTCCCACCACTCCACATGCTGGGGCCCTCTCCCTGCAATGCCCTTCCTCTCATCTGTCTGGCTACTCCTGCTCACCCTTTAAGACCAAAAACTGCCTCCTCCGGGAAGCAGTCCCAGATCTCAGGCTGCATTAAACACCTCTGCTGTGCTCTCAGATCCCTGCACCAGCCCTTTCCATGGCACAGTCTGTCTCCCCCAGGGCGGGAGCTTCTATCTGGGCCCCGGCCCTGAGTGGCCAGATCCTTCGGCCTCAGCCTTCTTCCACACCAATTTGTGAGGGAGAAAAAACTCTTTATTGATAAATAGGTTACAGTAAAATAAAGTGATGTGTTTTTTGGGGGGAATAAAAACTCTGAGTCTGAGTGTCTCTCCACCCCGCCTCTAGCTCTTGGCTTCTGCCTTCACCCTGGTCTCTTTGGATGATGAGGCCGTGGTGGACGTGCCAGGCCTTCTTGGGCCCCTGGGGACCTCTGTCTTCCTGGTCAGTGGTTCAGGTACCATCTCGGACTCGCTGTCCTTAGGAACAGCAGCAGCTTTGGCTTTCGACCCTTTCCTGGCCCCCTGGGCAGTGGCCTCTTTAAGGACCTTGTTCCCTGTCTTCTTTTTGGCCGGGGCAGTCATACCATTTTCACTCTGTAAGAGAGCAAACCAAGGAGCAAGGCAACCAAGCTGATGAGGTGGGCACACAGCTTGGAGCCGCCAGCATGCGGGTGAAATCCCAGCTCTGGGAGGCTTTGGCCAAGAGACCTCACCTCTCTGAGACTCAGCGTCTTACCTGTGAGACGGGGATGGTGGTCCTTGGGGCGCTGGAGGGCCCGGGAGGAGGAGAGGTGCTTTGTAGGAAAACAAGTGACCCCCTTCCCCAGCTGACTTCCAGGGGCTGGGGCGGGGCCCAAACTCCGGCCTGTGCAGGGTGCAGACCCAGACCAGGGAGCCACACAGGCACCTACCTTGGGGACTGTGGGTTTTGAGCTCCGAGTCCCAGCCTTGGTTTTCCTGTGGGCCTTGGCATCTGCTGGAAACGGGGAGGGCATGGGGGAAGGACCCTCAGGAGGAGCTGCTGGTGGGCAGGGGGGTCGGGGGCTCCAGAGCCCTGGTCCTGCCTGGGCCCCCCTCCTCACTCTGCCTCTGACTGACTTGGGGCAAGTGGTTTAGCCTGAGCCTGGCTGCCCTCGTCTGCAAACTGGGAATGACAGTATCTCCCTAAGGAGTCGGAGAATGAGAGCCCCTCACTCTCAGCCTTGCCCCCTCTGGCCTCTTCACCCTTGCTCTGACCCCAATGCTCTGCACCCACCCACAACAAAGGGCCTAACAGGCTTATCAGCCTCTATTCCAGTGGTTCTCAACCTTCCTAATGCCGCGACCCTTTGATACAGTTCCTCAGGTTGTGATGACCCCCAGCCATAAAATTATTTTTGTTGCTACTTCATAACTGTAATTTTGCTACTGTTATGTATCGTAATGTAAATATCTGATACGCAGGATGTATTTTCATTGTTACAAATTGAACATAATTAAAGCATAGTGATTAATCACAAAAACAATATGTAATTATATATGTGTTTTCTGATGGTCTTAGGCGACCCCTGTGAAAGGGTCGTTTGACCCCCAAAGGGGTCGCGACCCACAGGTTGAGAACCACTGCTCTAGTCTTTAGTCCATCTCCCACATGGCAGCCGAGATACATTTAAAATACCTCAGACCCTAGGAGTCTTTCCATGGCTCCTCATTGTTCTCCAGATAAAGTCCAGACTCCGGGCTGCCCTTCCCAGCCTCCCCCTGCTGCTGCCCCTTTATACCCCCCACCCAATTGGACACAGAACAATTTTCACGTCCTCAAATGCTTTACCTTCATTTCTCCAGGCCTTTGCTTAGGCTGCTCTTCGGCCTGGGACACCTGCTCCAGGAAGCCTTCCCTGACTCCTCTTAGAGATGAGTCAGGCTCCCTTCCACCCCCCCCCCCCCCCCAATCAGCTTCCATGAGTCCCTCTGTCCGGGTCGAGCCTGATGCTCAGGGCACATGGACCAGATAGGAAATCTCCTCCCCAGAGCCAGCCCCTCCATCCTTACACCCAGTGGCTGCCCACACCCTCCTGTCGCCTCTTACACACCTACCTGGGCTGTCCTTCTTGCCTTTAATCTTTAACTTCCCATGGGGCCCACTGGCACCAGGAGGGGCCTCTGTGGCCTTGTCTGGCTGTTGGGGGGCCTTCCTGGCCTTGCCCCCTCTTGCCTCTTCGCCCTTGGTCTGGCCATCTTTCTTGGGGGCCTCCTCCTTGGCCTCACCAGGTCTCCGGGGGGCCGACACGGTGGCTGTCTTCCTGGGCTGGATTTTTTTCTTTTGCTTGGGAACTAACTGGCAGAGGAGAGAATGGGGTGGGGTTGAGAGCTGAGGTTCTGGGGGCTCTTGTCCCTACTCCCAACATCAAGCTCAGGGAGGAAGGCCCCAACAAAAAGGGAAGACGAAGGAGCTGGTCAGGGCACAGGGAGAAGACACACAACCACCGGCCAAATGCCTGCCACCGGGAACGCATTCAGTCCTTTCTCTGCACTGCAGGCAGGGCTGCTGCCACTTAGGAGCTGGGGGCCCGAGTCTCCCAGACTCACCCAAGCTGCTCTTCCTGCTTCCTGAGCCCCCCACCCCACCCCACCCCCGCATCTGGGAGCCTCAAAGCCAGGCTACTGGGAGCAAGTGGTGCCACTGTGAGCCCCACTCCCTCCTCTGGGAGGCTAAGCCGTGAACCTCCTTTGGCATCCTCCCTGCCCACCCCTTCCATGGACTGGCTCCGAGTCGCCCTCCCGCTCCCCAACAAAGCCTGCCCCACAGCACACGGCCACGTCTCCGAACTCCGGCCTTGCCCGCTATGCCCGCCAGTGGAACATGGACTTCACGGTCACACGGCCCAGCGTTTACAGCGCCCCCAGCCTCCCAGCTGTGCATCTTGGCAGAGTCTTCCCGTCCTTACAAGGGAGCCGTCGGAGAGGGTGTGCGCCTCAGGGGACGCAAGGGCCCCTGGCAAAAACGTGGTCCTTGCCTTCTAGAGCCTCCTTGTGACAACGTTGCCCCCTCACCCCCAAGCCCTCCCGGCTCCCCAGTTCCCACCCAGACCAGAAACAACCCCCACTCCCAGCACACACGCATCCCTAAGTCTATGAGTGCCCCAGGGCTGTGGTCGGCAAACTGCGGCTCAGGAGCCACATGCGGCTCTTTGGCCCCTTGAGTGTGGCTCTTCCTAGGCCTTAGGAGTACCCTAATTAAGTTAATAACAATGTACCTACCTATATAGTTTAAGTTTTAAAAATTTGGCTCTCAAAAGAAATTTCAGTCGTTGTACTGTTGATATTTGGCTCTGTTGACTAATGAGTTCCCCGACCACTGGCCTAGGGCCTTCCCTGCCTCCCACCCCCGCAGCCCACTTTCCCGATTAGCTCCCAGGCCCTGCAGCCTAACCCAGCCACGGGTACCCCAGCACCCTCTCTTCTCCCTCGCCCCACCCCAGCACCGGGTCTTGCCATGGCTGTCCGAGCTGTGGCGCGCGTCCAGGAGTTCTACAGGGATGGGACTTCCTGCGCTCGGCCACCATTACCACAGGGACTGGAACGCAGCAGGTGGAGAATGTTCCAAGGCAACTGTCAGAGCAACTGCTACCTGCCAGGGTGCAGCAAGGCCCAGGCAGACCCAGGCCTGGGTCCCTGAGATTTCCCCGGTGGCAGCTGGCAGTCCTGGTGCTGGGTTCACGTTGGTGACAACTCTGACCCCCTGGGGAACCCTCCCCTTTGAAAGAGGAGGATGTGGTGCTCAGGCAGGTGCCAGCCTTGGTTTGGAGCCAGGGAGCTGGGGAGTAAGCCTGGCTCTGTGACCCAGGGTCCAAGGTTGGGCTGCCTCGTCGGTGGAGAGGAGTTCCAGGAAAGGGTCGTGGGCAGAAGGGAACACAGGGGAGATGGTCCCTGGTCACTGAACACACCCGACAGGGACGAAGGTGGGCACAGCAGGGTGACCAGAGCTGTGTAGGGGCTCCGACGGGGCCCACACGCCAGCCTTCCTGGAGAAGAGGGAGTCTCTGAGACACACAGGAAAAAGGAGAGAAGACAGGGAGACAGGCCTCTGACGGGGGACCAGCACACAGTCAGGAAGAGGGAGCTGGACCTGAAGCTTAAACCCTGGCCGAGTCGCCATCCCCCTGAGGCCCCCCGGCCCCAGCAGGCTCACCTTGAAGCTGCCCGTGGCCCCCCTGGCCCTGGAGTTGATGGGCCTGATGAGGAGGCCGCGCTGCATGCCCGTGTCCAGGGCCCGCTTCAGCAGGTACTTGAGCCGGATGGCGTCCACCGTAGGGTACTTCTGCAGGATGTACAGCTTGATGGCCATCACCGAGGTGCCCCGGCGCTGCTCGCCCTCCTGCAGCGCCTCCAGCACCATGCGCAGCATCGGGGGGTTGCGGCGTGGTGGTGGGACGGCATGTTGGCGCGGGCCTGCGGGTGGACAGCAGGACGTCACCCAGAGCCCAAACCACCTTCAGGCCCCACGGACCATAAGCATGCCGGAGGACGCACACACCGGGCACCAGCCAGGCCCCACGGTGGGTGGGCAAAGGGCCCGGGGGACAAATATACCCCCAGTCAATGCCTGTGAGCACCCCACGGACAGGACACACTGCTTGGCCAGCATGGTCTCCTAGGCCCTTCATGGGATGAGGCACACACCGTGGAGGCTCATGGAAAGCATGAAATGTTCCCTTTAAAAATAAACAACCCAACAAATAAAATAGGTCCAGAGACAGGAAGCAAGAAATAGACTGAAGAATCTCAGAGAAAGTGGGGAGGCAGGGGTAGGGGGGGAGAGATGAACCAAAGAATTTATATGCATAAATGCATAACCCATGGACACAGACGACAGTGTGGTGAAGGCCCGGGAGGGGCTGAGAGTGGGGATGAGGGAGGGTCAGTGGGGGGAAATAGGGGGCCTCTGTAATACTTTCAACAACAGAGATAATTTATAAACAAACAAACGACCTGAAACCGGGTCAAGTGTCTAGATCTGCCTGCAGTCAGGGCACCCAGGGGCTCTGTGA
>NW_005871056.1:12841749-12857459 GCF_000147115.1 Myotis lucifugus
GGGGGGGGGGGGGGGAGGCAGGCACTAGCTACACGTGAATACCAGAATATCTGATGATGTTAAGGATGATATGTTTCGGGTCTGCTAATGGTTTTAGAATTATCTTGTAAGAGGTTCTTATTTTTTTAAAGATACTGGTGTTTACAAATGAAATGGTAGCTCTGGCACTGGCCTCGAAATAGCCCAGTACACGAAACAAGAGTAGCCATCACTAATGACTGCTGAGGTTGGATGATGGGTGCTGGAGGTGGGGTGGGGGTGGGCGTCACTGTACCACTCCATCTACTTTTATGTTCATTTGAAAGTTTTCATAATAAAAAGTTACAAAAGAACTCCACTGCTAAATATATACCCGAGAGAAATGAAAACATATGTCCACACAAACATTTTTACACACAATGTTCACAGCAGTGTTATTTATAATCGCACAAAAGTAGAAACAACGCATATGTCCATAAACTAACGGGTGGATAAACAAAATGTGATAGCAATAAAATGGAAGGCCACCCAGCCAAAAGAAGGAGCCAAGTGCTGCCTTGAAAACACTATGCTGAGTGAAAGAAGTCAGTCACACAAAAACCACTGTGTATCATTTCATGTATGTGAGCTGTTCTGAACAGGCAAATCATAGGAACAGAACGTAGATTAGGGATTGCCAGGGGCTGGGGTGTGGGGGTGGGGATGGGAGTGACTGCAGGTTTTCTTTTAAGGTGATGAAAATGTTCTAAAATCGACTGTGGAAATGGACCCACGGCTGTGCCTGTACTAAAAGCCATTGCACACTTTAAATGGGGGAACTGTATGCTGTGTGAATCGTTGACATATCTCAATAAGCTTTTATAAAGAAAAGCTGCAAAAAGAGAGTAGCATCAAGGGCTGAGCAGGGAGAAAGTGTGAGAAGTTGTCAGTAGTAACAGTGGTTTAAATAGGGGGGTCAATTGGGGGAAAAGGAGACATAAGTAACACTTTAAACAATAATTTTTAAAAGTTTAAATAGAAAATCTGATTTAAATATTAGGTGATTAGAAATGCTGCTTTCTAATCCACTTGCAAAAATTAAAGACCTCAGAAAGGAATCAACTGGCTAAAATATATATTTTAAAACACATTTTAAAGTAGAAAAATAAAAACACCCAAAAAACTCAAGACCTTGAGCAAAATTGTAGAGACCTAATCCATTTGGAACACTGCTGTCTCCTGGCCAGGAAGAGCCCAGTGTCTGGGAATATTCATTTTGGGGCAAAGCCTGTGAATTGGTGGAGTCCTGGGTCAGTCACCCCAGACCTGGGAGTTTTACCCTCCTCCCCGGGCTTCAGTCTTCCCATCTGGACAGCGGGAATGGGGGCCTTTAAGGAGGCCGGAGCCCTCCCAGCTGCAGTGTTCAACGGTTTCCAACGGGGTCCTCAGCCTGGCCTGGGCTGACACATACCTTAGTGTCCCCTCTCCCCCTCTTCCAAACCACGCCCTCCCGGGCCCAGGGAGCCACGCCGAGTCTCCTCCCTCCCCAGACCTCCAGCGGGATTCAGCTCCTCATTTGGCAGCTATTCAATACTGCAGTGTCCAGAATCACACCTGCCCCACACCTACCCTCGACGGTTCCCTCCTGGAACGGCACCTCCCCCCATACCTCCCAGACACACAACCAGAACCCAGGGGACACCCTGGACCTCCCCTCCCCTTCACCACCATACCCACTCCACCCCTCCCCCTAGGCTTCTCCCCCTCCATTCTGGCCTCTCTTCTCCCTCACCCCTCACCCCCACCCCAGGGCCCTTGCCTCCTTCCTGCTGCCTTATTTCCCTTCCAATCCATTCTCCTCACTGCATCTCACATTCCTCACCTGCACATTACCTTCAGTCTAAGGGCTGACACACCTGACCACAGCCTGGGAGGCCCAGTCTGATTGGCCCCACCCACCCTCACAGGTGTTCTCCCCAACTCTGTCCCTAGCCAGAGGGAAAACTTGCAGCTCCCCAAATGCTCCGCCAGCACTCCCACCTCCGGGCCTTTGCCTATGCTGTTCCTTCTGTGGGGGTGGCCTTCCTCCTTAGTCACCCAGGCAGCTTTCACTCATCCTTTAAGGCTCGAACGGCACTGTGATTTGAACACCTGCCCTGACTTCCCAGCCAGACTGAGCAGCTCTTCTCTGTGCTCTCGAGGCACCTGGAACCCCCTCTCCTCCAAAGGAAAGATTCCCCTGCCCCACCCTCTCTGCTCAGGGTGAGATTAATCCTCCCTTCGGGGGTCACCTCCTCCAGGAAACCTTCCCTGCCCTCTCAGCGTGAGTTAGGCGACTTCCCTGGGCTCCCACAGCCCTCCGGGTTCCACAATTAATACCCATGCCACATCATCAGATGGCATCTATTAACGAGGCAGGTTTGCCCGTCAGACTGGGAGCTACTGTAGGGAATGAACTAGGTCTGTCTCAGTGGACCCGGTACCTGAGAAACCCTGAAGCGTTGTTTATTGGAAATTGAGATGCAGCCCTAAATCCGAAGCCCAGCCCTGCATCAAACACTTGCTGCTCTGGTCCCTTCAACTAGCTGCAGGGGGCTACCAGCGCTCCCCTGAAAAGAAATGGGCTCCAGCTGGGGAGGCCTGCTCTGCCCGCTTCCCCTGAGCCCGGCAGCCTCAGCTCTCAGGTCCTGCCTGGCCCTGCCACCGCTGGCATCTGGCAAAGGGGCAGTTGAACTCAGCGCCTCTATGGTGGGTGCTGGGGCCAGGCTGGAGGGGGGGGGGGGGAGGAGACGGTCTGGGACACCCAGGACCCGGGGAAAGAGGGAGGAGCTGCCTCCCTTTGCTCACCTGGCTTGAGAGTCTCAGACCATCCGGAGGTGGAGGTCATGGAGGTTAGCGAGGGCCGAGGAGATCAAGGTGTCACCGGAGGCCAAGCTCCCGGGAGCCATTGCAAGCTGACACGGACGCAGAGATGAGGCTGCCAGCCAGCCTGCTTGTCTTATATACCATGCCGCCTGGCCCCGTGACTCCAATTAGCCCCTGATTGGGCTGGGAGGCTCTGAGATCCTGATGGGGCAGGAGGGCTAGGATGGGGCACTGTAACCCTGCCGGGGGCACTGACACCCCAGCTTAGTCATCCACCCCTGTGTGAACTTGGAGGAGCTATTGGCTTCTCTGAGTGTCAGCCCCCCTGGTGAAATGATGGGGCTGAGACCCTTGTTCCCTCCTGATCTCTGCCCACCAGGGGCTGGAGCTGCTGATGGGGAATTGGGCACAGCTGGGTTGTGTAGGCGGGGCCTCCAATCCTGCCGCCCAGGTGTCAACCCTGTTCCCTGGCTGCTGTTTGCCTCGGTTTCTCAAGAAATGGCAGTTGGAGGCCGAATGGGGTTTGCCTGAAGCAGACACACCTAGATCAACCTGTGGCCACTCTTATTTTTAAAATTTATTTTATTTTGAGAGAGTGTAAGGGGGGAGGAGACAAAGAGAGAAACAATGATGTGAGAGAGACACAGCAATTGGTTGCCTCCTGCACACATCCTGACGGGGCAAGGACCAAAGTACAGAATTGAACCCAAGACCCTTCAGTCCGTGGGCCAATGCTCTAACCACTGAGCAACCGGCAAGGGCCTTTATTTTTTAAGAAAGAAGTCTTTCCCCAGCTGGTGTGGCTCAGTGGTTGATCGCCCACCCATGAACCAAGAGGCCACCAGTTCGATTCCCAGTCAGGGCACATGTCTGGGTTATGGGCTCCATCCCTGGCGGGGGGCATGCAGGAGTCAGCCGATCGATGTTTCACTCTCATCGACGTTTCTATCTCTCTACCCCTCTCCCTTCCTCTCTCTAAAATCAATAAAGACATTTAAAAAATAGAAAGAAATCTTTATGGAATTAAAGAGCAATTTTAAAATAAAAAATCGCTTAGCAAAAGTCTATAAAAATTAACAATGGCCATTGGGAAAGTGGACAAAAATATAAATAGGCAATTCACCAAAACGGTTTATAAACACAGAAAAATATCCTCAACCTCCTTGGCATCCTGGAATATTCAAATTGAAACAATGATGGGATATTATTTTCCCATAAAAATGACAAAAATTGAAGACAAAGTCTTGGCAAAGAGGCAGGGAGCTGGATGCAGAGGCTCTCGCTGCCCCTGCCAGGGGTGTACATTGGGGTGCAGCCAACTTTGAAAAGGTTTTCCCTTAAGCCCAGCAACTCCCCTTCTCTGCCCTAGAAGTGCATTAGTTAGGGGGGAAAAAAAGTAAAATAGAACTGACTTCCAAGTGAATCACTTGGGGCTGGGCTAAATGGCTCCCTTACTGTAGAATACTCTCAGCCACTTAAAGTGATGAGGTGGGTCACAGCAGAGGTGCGGTGGTATTTCTCACCCAGTGGAATAACAAATATGTAAACGTCTATCAATGCTGAGTGCCCAGGACATGCAGAAAGGCGTAACCATTAGGAGGGTAAGTCGGAGACGCTTTAGAAAGCGATTTAGTAGCATTTAACAAAACTAAAGATGGACTCATGCCACATCCCACCGTGTCACTCTAGGTATAAATCAGAGAAATTCTTACGTTATATACAAGGGTGCTTACTGCAATCTTAGCAAAACTTCAAAGCAGCCTAAATGCTCATCAGGAGGATGGTGGAGCAGTACAGAGCAGTGAAAATGAAGGAGCCAGAATATATCTGAGGAATATACTCTTCACTTCTGAGAAGACAGAACTCTGTGTGTGTGTGTGTGTGTGTGTGTGTGTGTGTTGAAGGCACAAAATGTTTGAAAGAATTTATACCAAGGTAATAGCAGGGATTGCCTCTGAGGAGGGCATAGGATTTGGAAGGGATGGGTTTAAAACAGATTTTAAATTTTCTCCCTGTAGTCTATTTTTGGAATTTCCCCGGGGACTCTCCATTGCCAGGAGGAAGCAGTGGTCATCAAAGTGCCCTATAGTGAAATCAGATGTCACCCCCCTGCCTAGCACTCTTCATGGCTCCCCACTCCCGGGCTGAAAGTTTGACCCTTCAGTCTGGCTTTTGGAGCCTTCTTGCCCCACAGACCTGCCACACAGTTGCTCTTGGGCTAGGTGCTGAGATCAGGGCTTTGCTCTGTTTCCTCTGTGTGTGTGTTAGATTGATGTAGAAATGCCCCAATTTTTCAGCCCTGCCCATATAATTTGCAATGTAACTTTACAGGTTCTCCCATACTCCTTAAATCTGTGCTGGCCTTTGTGACTTTCTTTAACCAATAGAATTTGGAGGAAGTGATGTGATGCTAATCCCATTGGCATATGAACAAGCCCTGACCGGCTTGATGGATGCAGAGCAGCTCATACACCTATCACCCAGGCGTCAGCCAACCAACTAATCAACCCTCCAATTAATCACACATACTTGAATCTGCCTAGTGGAGATCAACCAAGTTTGGTCTGGACAAGCAAAACTGCCCAGCTGACCCACAGAGTTGCAAGCAACAATACATGGTGTGTTGTTTTACGCCATGTGGCTTAGGAGCTGTTTGTCGTGCAGCATAAGCTAACTGATACAATCTGCCTAGAAGAATCTTCCTTACCCCCACCTACCTTCTCTGGACTGATTCCTACTCATCCTTTTGGTCTCAGTGTAGATGCCACTTCCTCAGAAAAGCCCTCCTCGACTCCCTAGGAGGTTAAGGGCCCCTCCTCTGGTTGCCCAGCAGTCCCCGAACTTGCTGTCTGGGAGCCTCCAGCATCCTGAGTTACAACTCTGCCTTACCTGTCTCCTGCACTAGCCCTTGAGCTTAGTGGTGGTGGGCCGGGGGGAGTATTGAAGGGGAGGGAACAGGGCTATGTCTGCCTTGTTCCTGGTGATATCCTTGGTACCTAGCACAGCGCCTGGCACACAGTAGGTGCTCAGCACCCATTTCTGTAGAAGCCCTGGTGTCAGGCCCAGTTTGGCTCAGTGCAGGAAGGCCTGAAAACCAGGTGTGGGAACCATGCCAGAGCAGGAGAAGATACGAGGCAAGGGGGCATATGGAAGCTGGCGCAAACGGGGGCAGCAGTTTTGATCACGTTGTGGGGAATTTCCAAGAATTGAGAAATAGAAAAAGACTCAGCAATACAAACCTTCCCACAAGCTTAACCCGAAACCCTGCTCCCGGGCTGTGCCAGGATAGAGGTTTGCATTTGGAGGGAAGAAGTTCTAAAATGTGCTGCGTGCTCTAAAAATTCTCCTGAGGACTGCCTTTTACAGGGAAACGGTCACTGTGAGGACGAGCCTGCCCGAGAGGAGCGGCGGCTTGGCGTGCTCATGTGACTCTTTCACGGAGGCTCGTATGGAGTTTGAGTTTTGCCGAAAATATCTTTTAGCATCTTGCAGCCTCGAACAGGGCCCACCTGCCCGAGAGCTGATAGTTCCGAAGGCGACAGCTCTCAACTTTCTGAAGTACTGATAGGGTGTCTGTTTTGTGTAACTCCAGATTCTGTAGCGTCAGGATATCTGTGACTTTAGGTCAATAACTGCATAGAGGGCAGGGTAGAAATAGAAGTAGCTGCCAGGTTCAATACCTATGTTAATATTTTATAGCCACTACTTTATTTACACATGAAGAAGCAAAGTTCAGAGAGGCCCTGCGCCAGATCTCCCTGAGTCCAGACCCTGAGCTGCAACCTGGAAGCTGTGTCAGTTAGGAAACCAGCTGTGACTCCAAAGTAACAGTGGCTCAGACCAGAAGCCGTGAGACCATTACTCACAAAACTCCTCGAGAATACACTGTGCGGGGCTGGTAGGGCAGCTGGGAGACCTTTCCTTGTGGCTCTGTTGGTCTCGGCCCACAGATTCTACCTCCTGATCCAAGAGAGCTGCTGCCACTCTGGTCATCATGACCACACTCCTACCTTCAGACAGGAAAGGAGGAAGGAAGTGGAGGGCGCCTCAATTCTCTGAAATGTGAGACCCAGAGATTGCAAACATCACTTCTGATTATACTCCATTGGCCAGACCTTGATGTCATGCCACTGCAGGGCAAGGGAAGCTGGGAGATGCAGCCTGGTGCTGGGTGGCAAGGTGCCAGCTAGAACTTGGGGTGACATTACTAAAAGAAAGGAAGGGAATGAGTATTGGAGGAGTTAGCTCTTCCTTCCCCTGTTCCTGAGACTCCTCCGTTATTTTAATCTCTTCAATGCCTATCTCGACCACTGCAGGGGCTGCTCCTTTGAACTTGGTTTACGTCTCTGGGAAGGGAACTCACATGTATTGAATGTCTACTATGCACTGCATCTTTTATATCGATCATTTCATTTGTCCCTTTAGACAAATCTACCAACTGGGACAATTCTCCCCTTTAAAGCTGAGGGACCTGAGGCCTAGTGAGGTTCAGAGACTTGGTCCAAAGTCGCACTGCTGGAAAGGACACCCACCATCTCCCTGGGGGAACCTTGGGGTGTCGGGAATGCACATCTCTACTGGGGACAGGGGGACCGGCTGCCATTAGGCCCTGATGCCTCGGGGGCTGGGGTGGGGTTCACACAATCTCCTCCTGGAGGCAGGATCACAGACGAGAGGGCTCTGTGGCCTGAGGCTGGCCAGGTCACAGCCCAGAGACTTGGTCCCTCCAACCCATCTCTGGAGCCCCTGGCACGTCCTGGCCTAGGATCCGCTTCCTTAGATTGGGTTGAGTGGAGACATGATTGTATACAACAGGCGATCCATAAACCTGTGGGCTGCAAGGAGCCTAGAGATGAAGTGGATAATATCCTCCTCTCAGGCTGTCAGCAGCTCTTTGCCTTCCTATGCAAGTGCCCCATACATAGCTGTCAAATCAGTTGTAAATTAAAGAAATAAAGAGGCTTTCCTGTCTACCAGGAAAAACCACAGAATGTTCTGGTTTTAGAGTAATTTTTTCCTCTGGATGTGAGGCTGAGACAAACATACCACTCTTCAGAATAAGTGAAGTGGGGTGGGGGAGTAAGGGGACAGGGCAGCCTGCAAGGCAGGGCAGCTGAAATGCCACTGTCCCTCCCACTGCCATGCCTGGCCCAACACCGCACCTGACCTGGAGAGTAACCTGCAGGACCAACCATGGGAACCTCCTTTCTTGTGTCCCAGTGTGGGAAGGGGGCCTGATCTAGCCAAATATCAGCGACTTTGAGTCCGTCCTCTTTGGGCCTCTGTGTCTCTGCCCACCCTGCCTCCCACCCTCTTCCTTCTGATACCACACCCCCAGGTTTCCTTTGGGCACCTTTCTGTCTCCTCTCTCAGACCATCTGGTTTATGTGGGGTTAATATTGGGCTGCAGGGGCAATCAGGTGACCTAAGCTTGGCCAATGAGTGCCTTACCTGGGAAATTTGCTGGAACTGATAGGAAAGAGAAGCTCACTTTCTGCAGGGCTTGCTGGGCCTGAAACAACTGGCTGCCATTTCTGCCCACCTCTTGGAACAGTCAGCCAACACAGAGAAAAGTGTAGCCAGAAGAGACACAGAAGCCCGATAACATAATCTGAGCAACTGTCTGCAGCTGTTCCTGAAGCCCTGGGCTTTTCATGTATGGGAACCAATAATTTTTACCTTTACTTTCAGCCCTAATGGGAATTTCTGGTCACTTGCAGCCAAAAGAATCCTGACTGACATCACCCAAGGAGACAGAGAAAAGAGGGACAAGGATAGAGGTCTCAACTATTACCTGCCCCAGCCCCACCATGGCACTAGGGATCTCTCCATCTCAGGCCCCTGCCACCCTTTCCCACCTTGAGGATGAGGGTAACTCCTGGGAGCTATACCTCCATCCTGTTTCCCTTGCAGATGGAGTGCCCAGCAAGGTGAACTCTGAGCTGAGGCCCCGGTAATGTCTATAGTCTCCCACAGAGCAGACTGGCCACTGTAGTCTATTATGTCATCTAATCCCCTCAAGGTCTGTTTTAACATTCTCTTTTGCAGATAAAGAGGCTCAGAGAGGTCACAAAACTTGCTTGCAGTTTCACAGGTCACCTGAGTCTCTGTGACTCCAAAGTTGGGATTTTTCCCATTTGTGTGCTTGCCTCCACCCTCCTCCCCCAGCCCCCACACCCCAGGAGGCTCTGCTGATTGCCCAATCCAGGCATTCAGGGTCAGGGACCAGGTGGATGCTGCCCAGTTTCAATCCATCCTGCAGAAAAAACCACCACCATTAACACCAAGTACAGGAGCTGAGCTTTTAATGCCCCAATTTGCCTTAGTCTCCAGGCAGGGTTGGGGAGAGCTAGAGCTTCCAGCTCTGGTTATGTGAAGAAGGAGGGGTCAGTTACTGAGGCAGCTCAATTCTGATGCCCAGCTTCACAGCAAGGACTCTCCAGAATGAAGAATGGACTGGAGCTGCCAAAGATGGGCTCATCAGCAAGGGAGTTGGGACCTGTGAACGTCCCCAGGGAAGGTGGGCCCAAATGAATTTCCCACTCTTTGTTTCTATGCTTAATGACAAGGGTGACATTGGAGACTCAGCTCTTTATTAAATGTAGGCAGGTGAGCATGGCTTCTAGAAGCTCCATCCTGGCCCAGATATGCCGTGGCCCGAGTGCTGGGTAGGAGAGCACATGGTTTCCAGAGCTGAGAGAAAGGCCTGTCTCTTCACAGGCTGCACTGGGGAGGGGAGGCACTGGGCTGGGGCTCCAGGCCAGAGGTGAGACTCCAGACCTTGGTCCCAGACTCCAGTCCGATGTTGTTTCGTCAGGTCTGATGACTGCATCCTACATTCACTCAACTGTCCCTACCTGCAGCCCAACCCCCAGATCTGGTCTGGCCTTGACGCCTGGCTAATTTAAAAAACAAAACAAAACCTGCTGAGGCTGGATACTGGGGGTCTGTCCAATCTCAAAACGGTCACTATGAAGAGGAGATGATAATAGCAATTAATTAATTACAACAATTGATGTTATTCATAACATTAACTATAATCTGTACAGCTCCTTTACAAAGTGTTTTCACACACACACACACACACACACACACACACACACACACACACCCCTCATTTGATCTTCACAGCAGCCAGGACCAGGGACTCAGGTGAGGCCCAGGGAGGAAAACAATTGCTCAAGGTCGTCAGCCATGGAACTGCTGCTGCTGAGGCGGTTTCTAGAAGCTAGATATGCTCTCCCTGCCCGTCCAGCTCTTCATTCATTCCCCCATTCAGTCCTTCCTCCCTCCATCTAGCGTTTATTTAGCACCTACTGTGTGCCCCACTCTGCTAGATACTTATCCCTAAGCTGGGACACGTTTCCAGACAGCAAGAGTTCTTCTGTTCCTGAGAGAGGAGTTGTGGGAAGGAGGGTGCAGATCCCACTGGCCCTGGGAACTCAGGACTCCAGATCAAGCCGTCCTCGTGAGGGGTGGAGAGCCTCGGTAATTTTTTTTTTAACTCATGGAGCCTGTGAGACCTGGTCTGACAGGCACAGATCCTGGCGGGCAGCTGTTGCTGAGGGTGGGTGTTAGGGGACGGGAGACTCCTACAGTCGGCGGCGAGTCCTTGGCAGGGCTTAGGCCGGTGCCACCTGGCTGGTCTCCGTCTTGGAGGCAGTGGTGGATGCTTCGTCATCACCCAGTGGGTTCTTGCCACAGCAGAGAGTGGTGAGCATGCAGTTCCGGAACTGGAAGGCAAGGGGCATGAGTCAGAGTCAGGGTCCACTCAAAGTGTGTGTAGCAAACTGGTGTGGTTGGCAAGATTTGCCTATAACCCCTTCCCGCTCTGCCCCTCACAGCCTTCACTCCCAGGTCAGATCTGGCTCTCTGGAGGGAATTTACTAAACATATGTGACCCCACCCAGTGATGCCCGGGACTAAACGCAAGGGGTTTGTCACTAATGACATTCCGTGATGCCCTCTGTGTGCCAAGGGAAGTCTGTAAATTATCTCATTTAACTCAAGAGTTTGGGATTTTGCCACTTCTATGGATGGAAAACCTGGGCCCAGAGAATGGAAGTGATGCATTGCCCAAGGTCACACTGCTAGAAAGTAGCAGAGCTGGGATTTGGATCCAATATGCCTGACTCGAGAGCACATTTTCCCCACTGGATCATGGATTCTGCAGAGAAACCACTGGTCTATGTTAAGGACTGCTTTATCCTTTTATCCGTCAGAATAAGACTTTTTAGCTCTTTTTTCTCCTTGATGGAGACTGGTACCATCCCATTCTCAGGCTTGGGATGTTGACCACTTTACTGTTAAAGTGGGCCTTCAGAACCATCTGACTTGAGCCAGCCCCAGAATCACCCAGAGGACTTGTTAGAAATGCAGGTCTGGGCGGGGCCCGGAATCTGCATTCCTCCTAGATGCCTCTGATGCCCTGAGGGAGACCAACCCCCAGTCCAATTTTGCAGATGGGAAGACTGAGACCCAGTCAAGGATGTGGCTTGTCTTCCACAGGCAGTGCCTGCGGCTTGGGGACCTGGACCCGCCTGCCCCGCCACCTGGCACCTGCTTGTTCATCATGATATAGATGACCGGGTTGTAGATGGAGGATGACTTGGCGAAGAATGCCGGGATGGTCATGAAGATAGGGCCAAAGTTAGAGCCCTGGTGGGTAAAGATGTAGAATGCCACGCTGGCGTAGGGCAGCCAACAGATCAGGAACGCAACGACCATGATGATGACCATGCGCGTGACTTCCTTCTCGGCCTTCTGGGTGGTGGCTGACTCCTGCTGCTGGGCAGCCGCCTGCAGGGACACAGGGCCTGGTGTGCAGACTGCAGCAACTCGGGGCCAGGGGCCGGGCTCCACCCATTCAGTGCGTGTGTCCCCAGCACCCAGCACAGGACCATACCTCCTTCACTGTGAAGACCAGCTGTCCGTAGCAGAAGATGATGACAATCATGGGGATGGTGAAGTGGACCACGAACATGTAGATGACGAAGGACTCGTTGTTGACCTCCGGTTTGAGCGTGTAGTAGTCAATCCCACACGAGCACTGCATGCCCTCTGGGATGTACCTGGTGCCGGTGGAGAACGGGACAGGAGGGGGCATAATGGAGACCCACATATGAGGAACGTGGGAACAGGCGCCGGCTGACTGGAGTGACCTGCCGTGTGGCTGGCCTTGCTCTGGGCCTCACTTTCCCTCTGTAAAATGGAGATAAAATGTCTGCTTGGCTGTGAGACTGAGAATCAAATCAATTGAGAGAAGGGACTCAAATGCGCCGTGTGAAAACAGTGTTGTTTCACTGTTTGTTTGGTGGCTGTGTTACTGGGACACGACCCAGTCCTGCCCGTCTCTCCCCTGGCTTGTGCATACCACTGGCCTGTGCAGGGTTTCTCCCCGGCCCGCCGCCCCATGGCAGTGGAGCCAGGCCTCAGGCTATGCAAGGCAGAGGTTGGTGCGGGGGGGAGGGAAATACTCGTCACCTCTGTATTTGAGATAGTACAACCCGGGGTCTTACTGAATAACAGGATGAGAGTATTTGCCAGCCCAAAGATGGGCGTACAGGGTAACTAAGAGATATTTGCACAAAAGAGGAGAGGGGGAATGAGAGGCCTCAGGGCATGTGGTTACAATTTTTTTCAGTGATCCTAGAGGACGGTGATATTGCACCGACCTCAGAAAACATGGTGTGTCTGTTGGCTGTGCTTATGAGGATGTAACTGGACCAGACAGAGAAAGAGGCTGGAGGTGGGGGGGTGGGGGGGGTATGGGATGGAATTCAGCAATGGGCAGAAAATGACCTCAGATTAGGGGTCATGATTGGACTGGGAGCCCTGCAGGGAGTTTATTTTATAGAGACTGAGGAGGAAAGGGAAGAGAGGGAATTTCCTGGAAGCAGAGAACACGAAGCCTCTGGACACTCAAAGTCACCCGTCAAGTTTCCCAAACTGCCTCCGCTTTTCCACATCTCTCATCTCAGCCCCATTTGGAGACAATGACCTGCAGGCTGCACAGGACCTGGGTCCCAGGGGCTACAGTGTCACCACCTGCACTAGGAAGGTTCAGTCTCCCCAGGTGCTGAGGCCCAAGGTCAAAGGAAGCTGCCCACAGGGCACTGGACCAAAGAGGATTGGAATCTGGCCCTGGCTTAGTGGAGGATTAGGGGCACAGCCAAGGTGAAGGGTTGGCCTTTTTGGATTCTCCTTGAGATGGGGACTCAGGAGGTGGGACCAGCCCCATAGGAACATTAGGGTCTGATCCTTTCTTCCCCTGCCTAAACCCCAACCCAGAAAAGTTACCAGCTCAGTGCCTGGAACCAGACAGCCCCAGGGTTGAGTGTGTCTGGGGGACCATAAGAAGACCCCTGGAGACCCATCCCTTCTGCCCAGTGCCATTACCTGGACCAGCCGGCTAGTGGGGGTGCAGCGCAGGCCAGTGCCATGACCCACGTGAAGGCGAGGCCCATGATGGCGTGGTTCTCCCCAAAGCGGAAGTTGCTCATGGGCTTGCAGACCACCACGTACCGCTCGATGGCCAGGACCACCAGGGACCACAGGGCGATTTCACCTGCAAGGCAGTCAGCTGTCGGTCAGCATGCTTCTTGCCTGGGCTCCACTGTCTATCTAAGGAGGTAGCTAGGAAGGCAACCTGGGGTAGGCCTGGCGTGAGGCCTCAGGGTGGAGCGGGGTTAGACATCGAGAATTGGGAAGGGGTGCAGGCAGAGGGACTGGTCTGCCGGGGGAGTGGAGTAACTCTTAGTTTAGTTCAGTTAGAGCTCTGGGTTCAGGAGGGACACCGAGATCAGATTAGGGATCAGGGGTGGACTGGAAGCCCTGCAGGGAGTTTTTACAGGAGACTGTGTCCTTCCTGGGGCAACAGGCCGAGTCCCTGTTGAGAGGTGTCGCTGAGGCAGGGGAACCAGAGTTGGAAGTCCTCCCTCCCTCCTGAGCAGTGGCCCCTCCCCTCTAGGGAAACAAAATAACCTGGGCATGTGCGACCCTCCCTCAGGAGCCAGGAAGATGAATAATGTTTGCTCAGAGGACCAAGGAGGAAATAATGATGGAGTTCAGACATCGTGCTGCACATCAGCACAGAAATTCAGGGAGGAGGGTCATAGAATTTATCAACCAAACTGGGCCATTTCTGAGAGTGAAAGGGAACACTAGTAATTATTCCAGGACCATGGTTGTAAATTGGGACTGACCCTGCAGAGAAGTGTCTGCCTGCCTTGCCCCTGCCTTCTGGCCTGAGACGGAACGATCTGTGGTCACTGAAGTTGACACCCAGTGATAGCCAGAGATTCCGGGGAATAGGGCTGAGGCAGCGCCTGGACACAATAGGGTTAGAGAAGGCAGGCAGCAGAGCAGTCCTTGTGGTTGGTGTTATGTTCTGGGGGCAGGGGCAGGGCCAGGGAAGTTCCTGGATCTGAGCCAGGAGACCTAGGGTCTGGTCACTGCCCTGCACATCCTGAAATGAGTCTTCCCCTCTCCATGCCTCAGTTTTCTCATCAGCTAAGTGGGCTCTATTGTCTCTGCAGCATTCCTGTGGGTTTTCCAATCACAGAAACATTTAAAAGCATCTTCCAAAGCTACAGACCACACAGGTCTCATGCCTCCCTATGGGAGGGTTTGTCCGAAGCAGATGAGCTCCTCAACACAAAAAGCATTCATGCGTGGCAGAGGCAGGAAGTGGGCTGGGGAGGGACTCAGCCCATGGCTCAGCGCAGGTAAAGCCCAATGGCTGGAGGACTGAGAATCTGCGCCCCACCCTGAGCGGGGAGCCCTGAGCACAGGGCCTATCTTGTCCATCTCTCTCCCCAGTGCCTGGCATGGGTCTGACCCAGGGCATCTGTTCTGACGGGAACTGAATGTGCTTGCAGGGCCCACAGAAGTGGGCTTGAAACACAGCTTTGCCCCTGCTGCAAAGTGACTGCTGCCGAGACGTGACCCCTCAAGGCCCTGGACTTCTCAGACTGTTTCCTTGCTGTAAAGCAAGACAATGGCACCACTCCAAGTGAGATTAAACAGTGCCTAGCTCATCATCACCAAAGTGTTCGTTGATTAAGCAAGAACTTTAGATGATGCCAATGATTGCAGAGGGCAGGAGGCCTCATAACCCTCATCCCTAAGCCTGGAACTGTCCCCAGACACCTCCATTCCCCTGGCTCCTGCACCCCCTGCCCGTCCACACCACAACTCATACCGCCCAGCGTGGCAAAGAAGCCCTCCAGATTGCAGCCCGTGGCCCCGAAGACAAAGTATCCATGCATAGAGGTGTAGAGGGTGGTGGTGAAGCCTCCAAAGACCATGAAGAGGTTGGCCACGGCCAGGTTGAGCAGGATGTAGTTGAGAGGCGTGCGCAGCTTCTTGTGCTGGACGGTGACATAGAGCGTGAGGAAGTTGATGGGGAATCCGAGCACGATCAGCAGAAACATGTAGGCAGCCAGCATGGAGAACTGCCAGGGCTCGGCCAGGTAGTACTGCGGGTACTCGAAGGGGCTGCGCACCACGCCCGTCTTGTTGGAGAAGGGCACGTAGAAGTTGGGGCCCTCCGTGCCGTTCATGGCTGAGGTCCCTGTGGCGGCCCCGTGGGCAGCTCTGACCCAAGAATGCTGCTGGGGCCTGAGCTTGGCCACACAGGGCTCCGGCTGGACAACTCCAGGTCCTGACCCCCCCAGGCCCTTATAAAGTGACCTCCCCTCCCTAAGCTCCTGGCTGAATCAGCACCTGGGAGATTGAGGGCGTTATTAATCATATTAATCCCAGAGTAGGTGCTCAATAACTATTTGTGGAAGGGAAACTGGGGGCCTAATTGGCTTCCCAGGGGGCCAAGGTGACTCCAGGTGGAAGCCTGGGTTGGGGAGGGGAGTGCTGGGACCTGGGGAGAC
>NW_005871056.1:12857586-12889074 GCF_000147115.1 Myotis lucifugus
AACCTCTGCCCATCTCAGCCTGATGGCCTTGGCCTGACACCGGGACCTCAGACTCCCAGCCCATTCCTCTCTGGCTTGGTGTGAGCTGACTTTGTCTCCCGCCGACTGGACCGTGAGCTCCCAGTGGGCAGGGGCTCTGGTTATTCTCCCAGTCTCTCATGCCCTCACTCAGCCCCTGTCCTCCTTCCCCGCCCAATCACCTCCTGGCTCATCCAGGTGCTGGACACTGACACTAGCCCATCTCACCAGATTTTGAGCTTCATGAGGGCAGAGGTCACATCCTGCCAGATGCGCAGCCTGGCATAGCCCAGGAGCTCAACTGAATGGGAATTCACTCACTCACTTGTTTATCAAACATCTGTGTGCAGGTCACTGGGGAAACAAAGATTGAGAAAGGAGGAGCTTACAGGCTGAGGAGGACTCTGATGTGGGAAGAACAGAACCCCGGCACAGAGAGGGGAGGCGCCTGCTTGGCAGAGGCGTCCAGGAAGGCGATGTTTGGGTCTTTGAGGGAGGGGAGCACTTTGCCAAGTTGCCAAGTTGGGAAGATAGCACACACTGAAGACAAAGGCTGGGCAGAGGCCTGAGGCCCATCTGGGCTGTGGCTGCACACGGGCTGGGGCCAGTTCTGATACCAAGCTGAGGAACCTGGCTTGATCTGGAGGGCAGTGGGCAGTGGCTTGGGCAGAACTCAGGGACAGAAAGGTGACACGAATGCCCCCATAGAAGGACAGGAGGGAGTAAAGATGGAGAAGGGGACAGGGAAGGGGTTGACTGAAGGGGGAGGGGACAAAGGCTCTTGGGGACGCTGAAGCAAGGCCTTGCATCCAGGAGGCAGACCGTGTACCAAGCCCTGTGCTGGGCACCAGATCATTGCTGTGAGCAACCCACGTGCAATCCCGGCCTCCTGGGGACTCCAGTGTGAAGGGGAGGCAGACCCTGGAAACAGGACAGGTTGGATACTGTGGCACACAGGCATGTCTGGGGACTCTGGTCAGCCTGGGCTTGGACAGTGGGCTTTGGATACCATGGAACCCCACAAGGGTGGGTCCCGGAATAGCAGGACGAGCTTTGGGACCAAATGGAGGCCTGATATTGATAGGCTCCCTTCATCTGTGACAGGAATGCGATGACACCTCCTAGGAATAAAGGGGGTAGCTGGGAGTGCCTGGCACGCAGGGTGCTTGTCCAGCCACAAATGTGTATCGACCAAGTTGCTTGGTTCTGGGAGACACAATGGACAAGGAGGACCAAGCCCCTGCCTGCAGGAAGCATTTCATTACAAACAAGTAATGAAGCAAAAAATATATAGGAAAAGTTCAGATCATGATCCACTCCCAAGACACTGTTATCTAGAGCAGCCTGGGCAAAGTCTCAGAGGTGAAGTTTGAGCTGAGAACTCAATGATGGAAGGAGCCAGCCCTGCCAAGATCTGGGGGCTGGGTTGTTTAGGCAGAGGAAACAGCAAGTGCAAAGGCCCTGTGGCTGGAAATTCAAGGCCAGCAGGGAAGTGTCCCTGTCTCTGAGACTTCTATCCCTTGAGCTTGCTGACACCCAGTCTCCCTTCCTACCTGGGCTTCCTAGACCTGTCTGCTAAAAACAAGTGCCTCCCTTCCCTCCAGCCCACCTGGGGCTCCAGACCCCTGCCTGTCCAGGCGGTGTCAGGGCCTGCACACGATGGGCTGATGAAATGTGTGTTGGTGGAATGAACGCAGAGGGTGGCATGGCAGGGTGGATGGGCTGTGACCTCTTGTAGTTTAAGGCGCTTGGCCCAGTGATTAGGCCCAACGCTAATGAGGTCAAGGTGGAGGGTTTGATTCTGACACAGCCTGGCCCCTGGTAGGAGGAGCCCTGGATTCCCTGAGTCAAAACCAGCCCCCATACAGCCCCACCCTGGCTGGGCTGAGCCCTCAACCTCAGCACCTTCGTGTCCCTTCCTATGCTTATGACAGCCTGGAAGCTTCTAATTCATGTTCTGTTCATGTGCTTTTGGTCCATCTCCCAGGCTGTCATGTGGGCTGGGGTCTGTCTCGCTCACCACAGGGACCTCAGAGCCCAGTCTGGTGCCCAGCATGTGGCAGGAGCAGAATCATTTCCCTGGAACTAGAAAGAGCTGGGGTTCCTGTCTGTGTTGTTCACTGATACATCCCCAGGGTCTGGCACAGAGTAGGTGCTCAACAACCATTTGTGGAAAGAGTGAATGTATCTACGTTACCTCAGGAAGTACTTCCCCGCTCTAAGTCTCAGGTTCCTCTTCTGTGAGAGAGTTTAACAATCCCACCCTCACAGGGCGAGGTGAAGGGGAATTAAAGGCCATCGCTGAGGTGATGGTGCTCTGTATTCCGTAAGGCATGGCAAAGAATTTTTTAAAAAAACAAAAAATGGCCCTAACCGGTTTGGCTCAGTGGATAGAGCTTTGGCCTGCGGACTAAAGGGTCCCAGGTTCGATTCCGATCAAGGGCATGTACCTTAGTTGCAGGCACATCCCCAGTAGGGGGTGTGCAGGAGGCAGCTGATTGATGTTTCTCTCTCATAGATGTTTCTAACTCTCTATCCCTCTCCCTTCCTCTCTGTAAAAAATCAATAAAGTATATTTTTAAAAATGCTCTTTGTTCAGAGCCACAGGCTCAGGGAGTGAGCTGAAAGGTCACTAGAAGTCACTTACCCTGACCCAGCAGTGAGTTGCCCAGGTCACGTGACAAAGCAGTGACAACCCAGCTATAACCTGCCTGGCGGTGCCTCCTCCAGCACAAAGACAGCTCACGGGAAAGCTCTGCCAGTCCTTTACACCATGGTATAAATAACAAAAAAAAAGGTGTACTGAGTAGTGAAAAGGCCCTGGACGGAGTCTCACAAGCCTGGGGCAGCAGTGGTGGCCCCGAGGGCAGGAGATGTCACTGGCTCTGTCACCAGGGGAGCCTGGGAAGTTCACTCTTCCCCTCAGACTGCTGTCTCCATAAGGCATGGAGACCTCAGGGAGCCACACCTGACTGCAGGATGAGCCCGAGTGCTTTCCCACCAGGGCCTGCCTCGTGGACCTTCGGACCGCACCACTTAGGCTTCATGGTCCTCCCTCGTTGGGCACAGCCCCTTTAGACCTTCCCTTTCATCCAGACTGAGGCTCTGCAGCCACACAGCCAGGGCGCAGCCCCGTCTCCTTCCTTCCCTGTGCCTCAGTTTCCCACTCTGGTGCCTGTCAGTGATCAGAGAGTGTTGGGAAAAGTGTGATCCTCTTCTGAATCTCACTAAGGTCTCAACTCCTAGCTCACATCCTTGAAGACCGCCCACACCCCAAGTCTACACACCAGGTCCCACCCCACCCCCCATTCATTTTCTATTCACTACTTATCACTATCAGCACCAGTCCTACTTGTCTTCTCACTGACTCTCTAGAACACAGGGCTGGCCCAGCCTGTTCTTTGCTGCATTCTGAGATTGCAGTCCAGAGTACGTGCTCAATAAAAATACTTGTTGAATAAATGAACAACTCCCCCTGGCCTCTGTGGGAAGGCCTCACTCCCCTCTGAACACTGGGGAAATAGGCTCAGAGACTGAGGTTCCTTAGCAGAGCTGGAATTGAACCGGGGCCTTCTAACCCAGCGGTCGCCAACAGGTGGTCCTGAAAGGTTGGCAACCACTGATCTAACCCCTCAGCCAGAGCTCTTTCGTCTCCGTGCCAGGCAGTCCAGAGAGGGTCACAGCGCACACCAGTGGCCGAGCCTGAGTGTGGGTGACTTTCTGAGCCACGGCCCCTTTGGCCTCTCTTTCAGCCAGGCTGAGAACCAGCTGTGAGGAGCTGTAATTGGTGGGAACGGGGCCTGGGGTTGGCTGTCTCAGAAGACAGACGCAGCCATCTCGGCTTCCCCGCTCCTCTGGGAGCCCAGGAGCAGGGCTTTGACGGGGGCAGGGATTAGGGTTTAGCTGGAGGGGCACAATTAGCTGTTGAGCCTCTGCATAGAGGTGCTGCTTGATCAGCAGCAGCTTCCTCCTCCTTCCTGCTTCCCCTCACTGGCTTAGTCCCACCTGACTGTCACCAGGCTGGGTGAGGCCTGAGCAGTGACGGCGAACCTTTTGAGCTCAGCGTGTCAGCATTTTGAAAAACCCTAACTTAACTCTGGTGCCGTGTCACATATAGAAATTTTTTGATATGTGCAACCATAGTAAAACAAAGACTTATATTTTTGATATTTATTTTATATATTTAAATGCCATTTAACAAAGAAAAAATCAACCAAAAAAATGACACGCGTGTCATAGGTTCGCCATCACTGACGTAGACTGAGCTGGGAATGTCAAGGGGGAAGAAGGGAAGGTGACAAACTGACTCTCCTCCCCTTCCTTCCTCTTTTCCTCCCATCTCCTCTTCCTTCTTCCCCTCTTCCTCCCTCTCTCTCTTTTCCTCCTATTTCAATATTTGCCAAACACCTCTGGGCACGAGGGCTGGGTGCTCGGGACACTGATATGAGTCCTACATGGTCCCTGCCCTCGGGTGGCAGCAAACAAGGGAAAAAACTAATAACCATGAGAGGTGGGAATTTGTTCTCAGCCTCAAGTGGGGGCTCAGAGTAGCAAGATGTGGACCAGGAGGGAGCCTGAGAGACCCCCCAACCTAGACAGCCAAGGCCAAGGAGGCAAGGGCCAGCTGGTGTGAAGACGCTGAGGCCCAGGATGTGTGGCAGGGGAAGGGAGGACTAGGAGCTGGGTGCTAGCTGGCTGGCAGCAGGGGCACTGATAATGGTTCCCATTTTAGGAAGATGTTCTGGAGGCTGGGTGGAGGAATACCAGGGAGCACTGGGATAACAGCCTGGCCTAGGGTGAGCCCCCCGCCCAGTGGTCGCCTCCTACTTGTTCCAAGGGCAGGGCTGGCACAAGTGGGAGGTCACCTGGTATTTGCAGTTGGCAGCAATCTTGGAGAAGGGGCATCTGTCCACCTATTTGAGAGTCACAAGAGGTTCCTGGCTTTGGTAGCATCGCTGGGGATAGATGGAGACACCCAACTGGTTGAGGCGGGGCTAGAGCCAGGCCCACTTGAAGTCTGGCCTGGGACTCTTTCTGGGCCACCCATTGCCCCCCTTCCCCACTTTCTCCTTTCAAGAATATGGGGCCCTAGCTGGCTTGTCTCAGGGGAGAGAGCGTCAGGTTCAATTCAGGTCAAGGGCACATGCCTGGGTTGCAAGGCTTGATCCCCAATAGGGGACGTACAGGATTCTCTCTCATCATTGATGTTTCTATCTCTCCCTCTCCCGTCCTCTCTGAAATCAATAAAGACATATTAAAAAAAAAAAAGAATATGGGAACAGTGTTGAGGCCTGGAGACAAGCAGTCAAGACAAAGTCGTAAGCTCAACCTCTTCCAGGCTGTGCAGCCTCTGCAGACACTCCTCCCTCCAGGCCTCAGTCTCCTCTTAATGAAATGGGCACCTCAGGATCCCTGTGAGGCCTCTCTCATCGCAGTATGTGAGGGGCTGTCAGGGTCAGCAGATGGAGACTGAGGCCTCAACCTCGGTGTCAGAGCTGGAGGGGGCGCTTTTGTACACATCAGGAAACAGCCTTGGAGAGAAAACTGGACCTGGTCAAGACCCTCCAGGTCGGGACAGGAGAGCAGCTGAACAGAATGCTTACATGTAAAGGCTGGGTATGAATCCTGTCTTGGCTCAATAAATATTCCGTAAATGAAAGAAAACATTGCTGAACCTGTTTCATCATCAGTAAAAGGAGAATCCTTAGAGGTTAGTAAGGATTATGTAAGATGCTGTGTGGAAAGTGCTTAGCACAGGGATTGACACTCAGTAAGCACTTGATTTAATGGGAGTTACAGTGATTGTTTCTCAGACGCAGGCCTCCACAGCTCAGCCTCGTGGCAGCAGGACCTGGCAGGCACACCCGGTTACTCGGCTGAAAGGATGCATGCTAAAGTCTCAGTCTGGGCCCCCTCCCTCTGCCTTTAGCCATGGACCATCTGATCTGACAATGTGATTGACACCTGCCTGTTGGGTGGTGGAGGCTGTTTTCTTCCTCTCCCCTCTTTTCCCCAGCCATATGCAAATGATTTCAGTTCAAGTAATGCGCTAATGGAAATCCTAACACATTAATAAATGTTTAGTGAGAGAGAGCATGCATGATCATAAGTAATTACACACTCAACGGAGAAGTTCTGTTGGCACAATTGTCTGGCTCCTTTTCTTCATTTTCCTCCATTATCTCCAAAGAGAGACGCAGAGGGAGGCAGGGAGGAAGGGTGGGGCAGGGGTCCAGCTCCTGCACTCACCCCTGTCTGGCCTCTGCAGCCGCTCCCCTCATCATCCCTCCAATGGGGACCTTTGTTGTGCTCTGTCTCAATATCTAATCATGAGGGTGGTTTTCGACATGTTCCCTTTCTCCTGCTGTCAGGACTTTACACTCCCTCCTGGGCAGGCAGAGTGGAAGGTGCAGGGAGTGGGGCCTCTGGGATGGACAGATCAAGGACTTGCCATCCAGGTGGCGTGAGCTCCCTGGGCCCCAGCACCTCCACCCATCCCCGTGGCTGTATAATGGAAACCATCACCCTTCCTCACAGATGCTGTGAGAACTGAGACAACATATGAAACACGCCTGGCACAGAAAAGGTCCCCAGTAAGGATCAGCTCTCCCTCCCCAGCTTCCCATCTGCTACCCACCCATGCCCTTGAGCTATACTGGTGAATCGGACATTGTTGATGCTCAGGGGAAGGGACCTTAGTGGGATCTCAAGTGGAACCCACTCGCTTGAGGACATGGATGGAGGGAAGGGAAAAGCCTCAGGTTGGTTTGGAGGCCATGTGGGGCGGGGGGAAAGGTGGTGGAGGGGGCCTGGCCCCAGCCAGGAAGTATAACCTCCAGGGAGGGGCCCTCTTTGCCATCTTCTTTGGAGCCCCATTAAACCAAAATATATGAATAAATAAACCCTGTTCCCCTTCTCACTACCATATTGCCATTTCGATTAGATTAAATTTTAAAAGAACACAAATATAATGTTCCTCTTGGATCAAATTAGAAACAGGTGCACTTTTGCATAAGGAAATTAAATTGCAGACAATATGAAGATTTGCTAAAATGTAGACACTGATGAAAATAAGTAGCCCCTTTATTTGTAATTATTGAGGCAATCTGTTTGCAAAGTGTACATGTTAATGGTCTGACAGATCTCTGGACTCCAGCAGGCTGCCATGAACAACTCAGAACCGTGCTTAAAGTAACAGACTTTTTTTTTAGAAAAATATATGTACATTCTCTTATCCATCTTCTGGTGCTATTTAAAAGGTATGAAATGCCATAAATAGGAATTCCGTGGTCACACAAGGCCTCTCCCTAAAATATAAACTTCAGCTGGGCAGAACACACATTCTAACAGTTTACCTCTTTCTTCTACTGCCAACTACAAGGTGGCCCAAAGGGGATGGGTGGTCCCCAGGGTGCAGGTCACCGGCTGGGGTCGTCAATATGTCTCCGGCAATAGGGGCAGTGGGTGTGCTGAAGTACCAGCAGCTCATAGTCCTCCGAGTGGAACATCTGAGGAGAGACAGCCGTGACTGTGGGCAGCCGCTCTAGGTGTGCATCAGCCCCGACCTGGCATAGACTGTTGCCCTTCCATGGGAAGTGGCTTGGCAGTGCGTCAGGTTAGACCACCAGATCTAGAACACCTTTGTCCAAGGACTGGGAGGAAGTGGCCCCATTTTTTCTAAATGAAGTTCAAAGGTGAGTCACACTTTCCCGGCCCTCCCAGATTAAGAGCACATGCAGACAGCCCAGGGCCAGGGGCATGATTGTTCCAGACAGCACCCGGATGCAACCCAAAGGAGGGAGGACAGCTGAGTCTCTTCTCCCAACTGGGCCTTGGTTGCTCAGAGATCACTTGTACTCCTCCCAGATGCCCGGCCTCCCCAAGGGGAAATTCGGGAAATGGAAAAGCAACAGAAAGAAACTGGACACCACACAGAAGCTGCAGGCAGTGGGCATCGTACCTGGAAGCAGGAGGGACACATGGTGATGGAGGCGTCAGGTAGGAATGAGCGGAAGTACTGCCACGGCAGGGGCGGGGGCCAGCGCTTGATAAGGACTTCTCGACGGCTCATGGAGCGCAGCACCGATCGATTCACTACCACGGGCACGAACTCCGAGCCACCTTGCTGCAGGGTGGGCAGGCAGGAAGCAGGTGGCACTGGTGCCCTCAGTCATAGTAACACATTTATGTGGGCCATGATCCCAGAATCTTTGGGAGTGGCCAGAAAGGACCCCAGAGATTTCCCCCGCCAAGTACCTTGACAGAACCCTGCCAGGTGATGTAGCCCCTGTTGGCCATCTCTAGTGACAGAAAGCCCACCCCTTCCCCCTCCCTGGCAGCCCTGACAGGAAGCAGTTCTCCCTCTCACCAAGGAATGTATACAGAAGAGACCTAAGACCACCCTCCCAATGGGCTTTGCTGGCCTCACAGAGGCACCCTCACCTCAAAACTCAGCTTTGCCGTGAATGGGTCATCATCTCCCATGGAATTCATGGTCTCGTCCAGTCTCAGAGTCTGCGAATCTGGAGGAGTCTGGTCAAGGATAGAACCTGAGGCTGAATAGGAAACAGGTCCCACCCTCCAACCAACATGTGGAGACTCACAGAGCTCCATCCAGGCCTCAGGTGTCTCCCTACAGCTCTGCGGAAGAGCGGCAGGGCTGGTGAGACAGGTTTCCAGATGGAGAAATGTAGGAAACACAGACCTGATCATACAGGGTGGGACTAGGCCCCCGTGCTCAGGTGGGAAAGGAGGAAAGGGGCTCTGATGGGCTCTGCTGCCCCACAGGGACCATGCCATGGCTCACACGGGCCTGCCGGCCAGAAGCACCACGTGAGCAGAGGCCTGAGGGCCTGCTGTGTGTGGCTGTAGAAATGATGGGCCAGCGACCTGGCAGCTCTTGGAGAAACATTCAGCAGTAGCCGGGTGGTTTGCAGGCCATATTTCTGAGATGGCCTTGAAGGTCATGTTTCATGGAGAAGGGGGTAAGAGCTCCTGCAGATCCCGAGGCTGGCCAGATTAGGCTGAAGGTCCCCAGGGAGCCGCCACCTCTGCCAGGCAATGGTGGAGGAAATGTGTGAGGCCAGGACAGCGGGGCTCCCACGCAAAAGGTCCCCCAGAATGGAGGCTGCTGGTGCTGAGTCAGGTACAGGATGTGGCCTCACACAGCAGCAATAATCCAGCCTAAGCAGATGTATGTGTGCAGAGGACTGGTGTGTGGACACAGTTTCTGTCTCTCTTCTTGACCTCTCCTCTGTCTTCTGTTCTTCAAAATGTGGTTCATGGCCCAGTGGCATTGGCATTACCTGGAAGCTTGTAGAAACACAGGCCCCAGGTGAGGCGTGTCCATGCCGCCATGTGGGCCTCTCCACTCACTCAGCAATTGCCTGCCATGTTCCTGCCCTCCCTGGCCCAGCCATCCTCCAAGGCCCTCTTGCCTTCTCCTCACACCCAGGCCCTGAGCTCAGCTGGCACACACAGGGGTCAAGCCGATGCCCAGGATACTGTTGCCTGTGATCTCTTGCCATTTGTTCTCACGCTTGTGTCTTGGTGCCTCCAGGTCAATGAGGGAGACGGCTTCTTCATCAGTGATCCCCTCCTCTAGGTAGAACTCGACCAGGTGCAGCACCTCTGGAAGACACAGGGCACGGGGAGGAGCTGGGGGATGGCACCCTGTGGGAAGCTGGGGGCTGGATACTCTCACCAGGCAGCATGAGAGAGGTGGGAGGACCACAGAGTTCCTCACCCAGCAGCAGGCTTCTCTGAAATCAAGTAGACAAGCTGAGCAGCAGGGACACCCCTCCTGCCTGCCCAATGTCTGGGAGCAGGGGGTGGTGTGGTGGGGGGTTGTCTGTGTGTATGGGGATGAGAACTGGGCCTTTAGCCCTCCTTCCTCCCCTAGTAGCTGGATGGGCTCCTCTCTGAGGGAAGAGGCAAGGCCTCCGCCCAGCTACTGGGAAGGGGCCTCGGATCCTATGTCAACATAGAAGGAACTGGGACTTGCGAGTCCATCTCAGCCTTCCAGACCAAATGCCCAACCAGTAGCCTCTATTCCTGGGGCATTTATGTTATGCAAAGCCTCACACAAGGTTCTGGGGGATGGGTGTTTCAGGTTCGCGCAGCACTGTGCGTCCTGTCTCTGGGAACCCTGAATGACTCTATGTGTCAGGCAGGGTGGCTGTCACACTGTCCCCAATTTACAAATCAGGACACATGTGGGCAACAAGCAGTGGACTGAGCCCAGCCATTCACCGGTGCCCCTTCCACATGAGCCAGACTCACCATAGGAAGACGCGGAGAAGACGAAGGGCTGGCGGCAATTGATGCAAACATTGCCCAGGTTGTTTAGCAACGGGTTGTTGGTAGAACAGCGGTAGCACAAGGGCACCAGCTCCTGCAAAAAAACAAGCACCACAGACTGGGCCTAGCTGCTAAGAGGAAAGGCCACCTGGGTAGGTGGGGGCACTGGGCCTGGGGCTCTGTGCGATGTGAAGCAGAGTAAGAGCCTACAGAGACACTGGAGGCCTCGTCATTTGGGGCCTGGACACCTTCACAGGCAGGACTCAGCAGCTCTGTTCTCCCGGCAGGAATGCCAACAACCATGGCCACATTCACCAGCCACTTACTATGCTCCAGGCACTGTGCTAAGCACATCGCCTACACTGGCTCTTTCACCCTTACAGCCACTATGGGAAAGCTATTATGTGTGCCCCTGTTTGATAGAGAAGGAAACCCAGGCTCAGAAAGATTGAGACATGGCTAGGAAATGGTGGGACTTAGATCTGAAGCCATGTCTATCTGATGCCAGTCTCTACCATGAGCTTAAAGAGGGGATTGTGAGAGAGACAGTAGTTAGCTGGGTTGGAGGAAAGAGGGCTGGGCACAGACATGGGGTGGATTTACCAAAGAGCAATAACCTGGTTCCAGAAGGAAGGCGGGCTAGGGCTTGGGCTCCTAGGATGAGGTGAAGGCAGAGCCACCTGGTCATGGAGGTGTGGAGGGAGGCTAGAGACAGAGCAGGGCCACAGCAGAAATGGAACCTTGAGAGGGCTAGGAAGAAGATGGGGCAGGGCTGTGGGTTTCAGGGGAGCTGAGGGTTGCAACTAGAGCACAAAGGGCTGAGTGGAGAACAGAGGGGCGGAGAGGAAAGAGCAGGAGTTGGCAAGCCAGGGCTCAGGCAGGGGAAGGGACACAGACAACTGAGAGCATGCGTCAGGAGATGTCCAAAGATGCTGTGAGGCTGTGCCCTCACCTCGTTGTCATGGAAGGGCTGGGAGCGGATAGTCAGGCTGTCCAACTCGATGGACTTCTGGAACCTGGCAGGGACATATAGGCCCCGCAGCTGGTCGTAGGCATGCCGGGCCAGTTTGTAGGCACCCAGGGCCCTGCTTTGCTTGGCCAGAGTGAAGAGTGTTCTCCTGTCGATCACAGGGTTAAGGACAACAAAGCCTACACTGGGGCCTGAGAGTTGGCACCGCCTACCCTCAGAATGAGCCCAGTGCCAGAACACAGCTCATGCTGGTGCCAGGAGGGCACAAGCAGGAGCTTGAGGAGTACTTAGTTCTTTTATGGGATGTAAGTGTATTTCTCGGATATCAAGGCCCAGAGATTTTTTCAGAGATAAAGACAGTGCAGTTTCCATTACTTATTTTAACCTTGCTTAGGTTCTCTGGGCCTGCTTTGGCTCATCTTGTACCCTGACCAGGACAAAATGGCTCTCCCCACCCTGCCCAGCCTGCCAGACAAGCCCTCCGACTCCAGTTCTGCCATGTAGAACCTGGTCCCAGACTGCCTGGGGAGCTGCCCTCAGGTCCAGCTTACAGAGGCCACTGGGTGCAGCGCACTTCTCTCTGCCTACCCTCCCCAAGGGCGGGGTGGTTTCTGAGTGGCAGCCTCCCTTGCTCTCTGAGGCCTTCCTCTGAGCTCCTCAGACTGAGGCTGACAAGACTGTGTTCAATCTCAGGTCACCTCAAATGTTGGCTATACTCAGACCCAGCCTGACCTTCTTTCCCAGTCCACCTGTGAACACCTTAACCCACTTCCCCAGCCAGTCCCATGCCTCCTTCCCCCTCTCCTGCCCCTGAGGTTCCTGCTCCCCACACCCCAAGTGTGGCTCCTTCCACTCCAGCAGTTATATGGAGGTAAGTTTCCTTGTCTGTGTCTTCACTGTGACTCCTCAAAGTCTGGGACTATCTGGAGCTATTCCCAGGTCCCCAGTGGACAGCACAGGGTGAAGCTCAGGGCAGAGGTTCAATCAAACTCTGCTGACTTGAAAGGAGTTGCTGGAAAGGTTGGGCGCAGGTGCTCAGACCCCAGCAGGTGTGCCCTTGGCCACTCATTTACAGGGGTTTCAGTCACTGAAGGCAAGGCTTGATTTGTGAGAGTTTCCTTTGAGATGTAAATGTTGGGCCTGGAACCCTTACAGTGGTTCTCAACCTGTGGGTCGCGACCCCTTTGGCGGTCGAACGACCCTTTCACAGGGTTCGCCTAAGACCATCCTGCATATCAGATATTTACATTACAATTCATAACAGTAGCAACATTACAGTTATGAAGTAGCAACAAAAATAATTTTATGGTTGGGTCACAACATGAGGAACTGTATTTAAAGGGCCAGAAGGTTGAGAACCACTGCTTTAGAAACACCTGATTAGCACCTCTGAGCCCTCTCCTGGGAGGGCTTTTTCCTGACAGAAGGAAGGCCCCGTTGGAGCTGGAAAGGGGCTGAGAGAATGGCGAGATTTCCAACAGGAGAGGATATTTATGTCCTTTATGACTTTCTGGACCTTAAAGATTTTAGTCATTTCCTGGTAGTTTCTGGCAGATAGGCCCTCTGCCTATTCTCTGCTTATAGCCCTCCCTGTGGCTTGCACCAGCCAGAGGAGGGAGGAGGCCCCAAGGCCACTGCCTCTCCAGACTGGCTCCCTAGGGCAGGCTTCAGCTCCTCTGGCACATCATGCTCACTTCACCACCTGGCCTTTCCATGTGTTAGATACTCTCCTGGAATATCTATTCTACTGTCGTCCCCGGTTACCTCAGCCTGTAGGATGGCAGCCTTCCTTGGCCAAGACCCCAGCTGCATTCCACCCTTGGAAACAGCATGCATCCCACTGAACGAGGCCCTGACAGGTCCACCTCTCCCACTAGACGGCAGCTTTGTTGCCTACTGCCTGGCAAGGGGTTTGGGGCACAACAGGTGCTCCATCCACTGGCCTCCCTAGGGAAGTGTCTAAAATTCCAAACCCAAAGGCCTGCTGCTTCTTGTATCGCAGTCACACCCACATTTGTGGGTTCCGGGAGGGCTTGGAGAGCGTGCTGGCTGGAGACTCAGTGCTGGGTCTAGCACAGAGAACCCTGTAAACTAATCTTCTCTTGGCATTAGCCCCTCGGCTTCCCTGGCTGGGCCTCTTCTACAGCAAACAGCAGCGGCTGGGCAAGCTTTCTGTCTTCCCTGAGGGCTGCTGGAGAGAGCGAAGCTCCTGCCAGCAAAGTGCTCTGGAAAGAACTTCTCAGGGCCATTAGACAAGAGGGGTGGGACAGAGGGTGGGAGTGAGAGAGAGGATACACTTTAGAGATGCCCAAGGGGGTGTCCTTCGTCAGGCTGTGCAGCAGGAACCTGGAGATGTTGAAGAGGGTTTCGGGACGATGGGAACTGAACGGCTCCTCCTACAGTAAGAAAAGCAAACAGGGATTGAATTCCTCAAATGAGCCACTGCTGGGCCAGGCTGAAAAGCAGATGCCAATAATTCTAAGATACTTTAGTAAATGAGCAGATCTGCTTAATGAGCACCTACTGTGTGCAGGGCATTTTATAGCCACTATCTTACGTGGTCTTTAACACAGTCCTGTGAGGGGTGTGTTTTCATCCTTATTGTACTAACAAGCAAACCAAGGCCCAGGGAGATGATCTGCCGAGGTCACCCGGCTAGAAAGGAGCAGAGCTGGGATTCAAACCCAGATCTGATTTCCAAAGCCCAAGCATGTCTCCGAGTGGCACTGCTTCTGGGGTATGTAATGATTCCATTTCCCTGAGCTCAAGCTGTCTCCAATTAGCTCGAAAAGAGAAGATACTTATGCAATTTAGGACATGACCATGCTATAAACCTGCAGGGAGGTAGTTAGCCCACAGCATAAAATCACATACCTCTTCTCTGCTCTCCAACAGCGGCCTGCCCATTCAATGCCCACCAAATATGCACATGTGGTGGAGCCCCTCAACTGCTCATCCCTGTGCCCCAGCACCTGGCATAGGCCCTAAAAGATGAGGCACACATTAACCGAATGAATACCTAGGGGCTGCCAGAAGCTCAGAACAGCAGACCAGAGGGCATTTTCTATCAGAAAGGGTCCATAAAAAGTTAAGAATACCACTTAGAAGGAATCTGGCACAGTGTGTGCAAACTGAGACTGCTTTAGATGAGAATGCCTAATTCAGGCCAGTCACCCCTCCTCTCTCAAGTGCTTAAATGGCAATAAACTGACATTTCCTTAAAGGTCTTGCTAGACCACTCTCATTATGGAGCCATCAGGACTTAGGCCCTAATTGGTCTAAAGTCACTAGGACTCACTTTACACCACTTCAGTTCAGAGCCCAGCATTCTCTCTCCAGTTCTCACTTAAATGTCTGTAGCCTCTGTTAGTTCCAAGAACCCAAGAAAACCTGAGACTGCATCCTTTTCTGGGTGAGAGCCAGGGAGAAGCCTGCCTCTGGTTACATTGCACTAGGTGTGGAAGCTAAGAAATGTCCCAGGAAGAACAGGGGTTGGGGCGTTCCTCAGGATTAGCACCTCTCCTCTCCTCTCCTCTGGGAAGGAAGCCATTATGCCAGGAAAGGTCTGCTGCTTCCCTTCCCAGTCTGCTCTGCATCAGAGCTGCTCTGCTGGGACCTGACTGCCAAACCTTAAAATACCACCTACCGCCACGCCTTTGCACATGCTGTGACCTCTGCCGGGAATGCTCTTCCTCCTTCTCTGCACTTTGCCCCATCCTTACTTACCTCCCTCCTCTGGGCTTAGGGCTTAGGGGTCACCTTCTCGAGGAAGTCCCTTGAGGGAACTTTACTACAACTTCTTGTGACTAGACTATGAACTCCTCAGAGGCAGGGACAATGTCTTATTCACCACTGTGTCCGAGGCCTCAGAACAGGGCCTGTCACACAGTAGGAATTTATTGAATGAAGTGAGGCCTAATGAAGAAGCCTCAACTGGAGTGCACAGCCAAGGTCCCCAGCTGCTACGAAGCTGCCACAAGCTCACAGATGTGCAAGCGTCCTGCACATAGGCTCAGCTGCTACAGAGAAGAGACACCCCATGCTCATGCCCCGAGGTTTAGAGGAAGAAGAGCAAAAAGAGAAAGAGCTGGGCTCGAAGTGGCTCAGGCAAACTGATACTGAGCTGGGGCCTTGACCTTTGAGCCTAAGTGGAGTTTGGGGTCTGCTTTCCAGCTGGGCACCTCTTTGACCCTCTTTTGTGCTGAACTCTTGGCACATTATTTGCCTCTGGGGAAAGTCTGGCAAGAAAGACTCCTCTGATAGGCTCTGCCTGAGCCAGCCATCAAGCCTGCATCTCATCTCCTCCCCTCACCAGGGGCAGTGGTCTCAAGGGACCTCGTCTGCCCTTGCAGTCCCTTCAGAGCCCCTCATCTCAGGTGCTCACCTGGAAAGAAGCCACTTTCCTGATTTCAGAGAGGAAGGGAGAGGGAGAGAGAGATAGAAACATCAATGATGAGAGAGAGAATCATTGATTGGCTGCCTCCTGTACATTCCACGTTAGGAATGGAGCCCACAACCCAGGCATATGCTCTTACCGGAATCGAACCGTGACCTCCTGGTTCATAGGTTGACACTCAACGACTGAGCCATGCCGGCCTGGCAACCCTCATGTTTTATAGAGAAGGAAACTGAAGGCCAGAGAAGGAAAGTAAATTGCTCGAGGTCACATAGCAAGCCAGCTGCAGAGCTAGGGAGGGACCTCAGGCCTTTGTTAGAACTAGGCCTTCACCCATCTAGGTGAGAGCCCCATGGAATGTTCACCCCGATCACTTTAGATAGCCCTTTGTCTGGCTAACCTAGAGTCTGTCCGAGTCATCCAAACCTGAAACAAGCAACTAGAAAGGCCCAATTTAGCTCTGGCTGACTAAGTCAGAAGCCCGCAGGTTGCTACATGTCAAACAAGCAGCCAATCAAAGAAAATCAAAGTTCCAAACTTTGTTTCTCTGGAGAAGAGCAGGATTTTTCAGCAGGTCACCCTGCCCAGTGGGTTTACTGAAGACAAGTCCAGTGCCCCTATCTCAGTAGGCAGTGCCCCTAGCTTAGGTGCCCATTTCCGGGCCATCTTACCGTGTACCGGTGAATGGCATGGTAGCAGTGGTACAGCTCAGCCAAGTGCTGGAAGTGGTGAAACTTGTTGAGCATCGTGTCCTTCTGGGCAGGATCTTCAGTGTGCAGTGGGAGGGGAGTAGGGGAACAAGGAGAAGGCGTGTCAAACCAGTCTAGAAGGAAGAGCTAGGCAATGGCACTTTTGCCCGTTGCCAGTTCTCCCCCAACACCAGGACTACGCTGGGAAGAGTGGCAAAGAGGTGCAATGAATGGAAAAGGTGCTCTGCTTAGAAGCTGGGGCCATCCCAAGACCGGGAAAGTCTCCGCGTGGCAGAGCACATGGCCAGGGAAAGTCTGTGGATATTTCTCAAAGGTTCTCCCAGAGCCCACACTATGCTCTCTCGGGTCATTCCACTGAGAGAGCACCAGCTAGGGCAAGAGCGTGATCACTGGCACTCAGTCATACCAGAGGAGCCTGGCAGGGAGGGTGGGCAAGGGCCGATTTTATTCATGCTCACCTCAAGCCTCTTTCCACTGTGCTGTTCCTTATTAAAATCACAGACCACTGGCCAGAACAGAAAAATACCAACCTACACCCCAGCTTGACAGTTATCAAACTGTAACCATGGCTTCTGTGAGGCTCACAGCAGCCTTAGGAAGGAGGGGCAGGATTACCCCCATGCTAGAGACAGGGACACACAGCTGAGGAAGGAATTGTGACTTGTTGTAACGTCACCTAGCTGCCTCCAATTCCAGTGTTTTTCCCATTCCTGCATACTGGCCTCGGTCTAGTAAAGAACATCTCTCTGGCCCTAACCGGTTTGGCTCAGTGGATAGAGCATCGGCCTAGGGACTAAAGGGTCCCAGGTTTGATTCTGGTTAAGGGCATATACCTTGGTTGCGGGCATATCCCCAGTGGGGGGTGTGCAGGAGGCAGCTGATCGATGTTTCTCTCTCATCGATGTTTCTAACTCTCTATCCCTCTCCCTTCCTCTCTGTAAAAAAAAAATCAATAAAATATATTTAAAAAAAAAAAAAGAACATCTCTCTGTCCCAGCCGCTTTCAGAACTCCCTCAGTGGGAAGTCTTGTGAATGAAAGCAACATTGAAACTATTTTTCTGCTTGGGATGAGTGAGAATCTGGAGTGTGTTATTGTAAAGTGATCTCTTCTTCATCTTTTCATTTAATTAAAAACATTTTTAAAACCGGAGCTCACCCAGGTCCAGTTATGGGCTCCCAGGTAGCAGGGGAGAGACATGTTCTGAATTAGCAACACAGGGTATGACCCCACCCCCATCTGTAACCCCAGGATGGTCCTCATACCATCTTTAAGCTTATGGGCAAACTGGAAAAAGATGACACATCAGATTAGGGCACTGAAAGGCAGGGTTACGGACAATACACCCAATAAACAAGCCCAAGGCTTTAATTAAAACGTCCCAGCTCTTTCGATGTTTATCTTGGTGCCAGAGCGGGCCGGGGAAAACAAGCGGCCTGGCTGTTGTTTACTTACCTTGAGCTATATTGAGGCACTGCATGGACAGCATCCAGTAATAATAGGCAGCATCATTAAATCTGTTTTCTACCACAGCGTTGTTTGAGAGCTGCTCTAACACTCGGACCGCTTCCCCCTGCCGCCCGGCCTTGTGGAACGCTGGAGGGGCACAAAAACACATACAATTCAGGGCATTGGAGGGAATTTTGCAGGGCTTGCAAGGGGCTGCTGAGAAGTAGGACATTCATCAGAGCATCTGCCGCACTTCGTTGCTGGGATGCGCCTCTCAGGCCAAAGGCTATAAATAACCTAGGCTATATCTTGAAAAAACTACAGTGAGATATGCTCCCTTTTGGCTGGGAAAAGGCAACCAACTTTGTAAAGGCATGGCAGCAAGAAAAACTTGAGGGACCAAATTGCAGGGCAAAGTCTAAAGATAAAACTGTAGTTCTTCATCAGTGAGGTTTTGCCCCCATCCCACTCCAGGGGAAAGCCTTGTGATTTCTGAGGTGACACTAACAGGACCTGACACTTGAATGGGTTTGGTGGTTTAGAAAGTGCTTTTGTTGCTGCTTCCTTCACTGGGTCATCACAACAGGCTTATGAAGACCTTTTTTAATGGGCTCCACAAGGTGGAGGAAAAGCAGCATGCCAAGGTCACAGAACCGAGCGCAACTCAAGTCCTTAGTCAGTCTTCAACTGAGTGCTTTTTGATGACAACCTTGAAAAAATTCTGGCTTGGTTCCAGCAACCAAACATTTGTGAAAACAAGCCCCAAAAAATCTCTAAATCTTTCCTATTCTATTTAAGAGCAATCTCTTGTACATACTGTGTGCCAGAACCTTGGGATGTTGGGGCTGCCAGAGAAGCACTTCTAGTTGTGACACTTGCCCACATATGGGCGCTCAGATTATCCAAATCTTCAGCTTTAGAGAAGGAAAAGGTCTGGCCTTTGTTCCATTCTCATCTGCAATCTCTCATCTGAGTACCAAGTTACTATGGCGATGGATTCTTGGAAGGGCAGACACAGACAGATGGATAGGTTGATATGTTTTGCCCAAACATGCAGATACTTTAACAACTGGGTTCTCTGGAAAAGCTGAAGCAGTGGAGAAGACGCTGTCTTTCAAAGGGGGCTTTACCAAGCTGAGGAGATTCAACAGGGAGACATTTGTTCCAAAACGTGTCCGGAGGTGGCAACCATATAGACGTGTAAATGAGATGCTATGGAATATGACACACCCAACTTCAATTAGAAGACTTCCTGAAGAGGCAGCAAAACCTAGCAGAAGAATCAGGTTCCCCAGCCAGCCAGCCAGATCTGGTCCAATCGGGCTGTCACTCTCTGGCTCTGTGACTTTGCAGGGCACAGTTAGTGTCTGTGTCTCTGCAGGGCTGCTGCCGAGATTCAAGGTTATGTAGTTACGTGCCCAGCCAGTGCCTGACATAGAAGGCAATCATATTTTTAAATTATTACTACCAATTAAAGTTCTATACTCTCTTTCATTTCTGTTTCAGATACTGCCATACCCAGTATGCAGCCATCTTTACCTGTGGAAATGCTGAGGAGCTGAGGATACCCCATTTAACTGAGCCAGAAATAGAACCCATTTCTATCCATGGCAGAGGAAAGCGTCAGGTGAGACTGTGCTAGACACTGTGTGAATCCTCTCATTTTGTCCTCGCCCCAACCTGGCTTGAATTCCTTCTTTGTCACTTCCTTGCTGTGATACTTCAGGCAAAATCCCTGTATCACTTCCAACCTCAGTTTTCTCTTCTATAAAACGGCACCTACATCATAGGGCTATTGTGAGGATTAAATGGGAAGATACATTTGAGTGCAAGGTGCTTTGCTCAGAGGGGAGATAGGACCTGTGTAAGGTCCGAAGGCAGGTGAGTGATGGACCAGCTGTGTCTGACTCCAGAGCCCATGTTCTTTCCCTACTTCCCAGACCTTCATCAGTAAACACATCACATGCCCAGATAAAGTCGTACATCTTGGTGGTCTACAAAGGGAGGAGCTTGGCAGCCTTCCTGAAACGTGTATCTGGGCAGTGCCCTCTCCTGCTCCTTCTGCAAGGTGCCAGTCTGTGTGACCTACCTTTTTGGGCTTCCTCAAAACGATCGTTCTCTGCCAGCCACTGAGCGTAGGGCATGTAGATGTCTTCTTTAAACTCAGGATGCTTCTCGCCCAGAGCAAAAGCCTGGAGGAAGGAACCAATGCATTTGTAATAAAAGAGCCCCTGCAGCCCCCGTGAAAACATGGCACTTGGAGGAATCCATCAGGGATGTCATATTTTGCCAGCTTGACAACTCAGAGGGGGAGAGTGCTCCCCCCACAGCCCCCAGAACTGCAAAAACAAATCAGCTCTTTGAAAACAAAGGCAATTAACAGCTATATGCAAGTGACTGGATTCAATAACAACAGTCTGTTTCTGGACCACAGAAACAGCACAGAATCGGAAACATTTTATTTTGAGGGTTTGCGTGGGCTCCTGTACCGCTGCAAACAGATTTCTTTTCGTTGCAGGCGATACCTAAGGAAACAGAATTGACATTATCATCATCCTGTGTATTAGCTATCAAAGATGATGATGGACTGATGCTGTATGGGACCCGGTGACTGCTTCATCTAAGTCCCAGAACCACCTGTCAGGCAGGAGAATTGGAAATGAGTCACAGGGGAAAGTATGTGGAAACAGGGAGAAAGTTTGCCTGATACACAGCCAGGACTGAGTCGTTCCAAGATGTTGTAATTTATGCTGCTTGAGAAATCTCCTGATAAACTTATCTTGAGACGCCATTATTACCTCTGTCCCTGGCTCCACCTTTTCTCATAAGTGGCCATGTCACCTCACCAGATGGAGCCACTCAGAGGGCAGACAGGAGTGAGACAACTCATACCCAGAAAAGTCCTACACTCTGGCTCTGTGAACTAGAACATGGTGGGTAGGGTAAGGATCAACGGTGCAGTCTCTAATACTTCCATGGATGAATTTCAATCCAGGACACAGGTAGCCAGTGAGCTAGAGGGTGAGTTCAAGATACAGACGGGGCAGCACATCACTGCTTCTGCATCCTCATCCCAGTCATCTTCCTATTGACCTGCTAATTCTACTCACCTGCCTTTCATGCAAGAGGAGCCTAGGTCTTTAAGTGGGGCCAGGTAGGCAAGAAGGAGGAAGAGGAGCCGACCTCTTAAATAGCTCTGGCAACCTGCACCTGGAAAGTATGGGTGGTGACCTTTTCTGCCATCCAGCAGGTTTTAAATGTCACACAGGTGTCTCTCCATGTCAGACATGTGTCAGCCTGTGGTGCTGGTCAGAGGCAGCTCAGACCAACAGCAGGCAATGGGGGCTGTCACATTAACTCTCACATGCCCAGTATCTATCACAGGCTGGTACAGAGCCAGCAGTCCATAAAGATGCTCTGAATGAATGAACGAGCAAACAAATGGAAAGCTAGTATCAAAAGGCCCGCCAAAATACTCTGGCTTGGAGAATTCAAGGTTAAGTCTCCTGACTGCCAGGCTAATGTTCATTATCACAATGAGGGCAGCCGCTCTCCATCTAAACCCCAAAAAGTCCCCTGTGGCCCAGGGCTCAGACAGGATCCCCTAACCCTTGAAGCGTGCGACACCCTCACCTCATCCCAGTGCTGGGTCTCCACATGAAGCTGAACCAAGGACTTCAGGTCACCGATCTTCAGGTAGGTCTCGGCAGCATAGCCGGGGTTATCCAGCTTCTTGAAGTAATGAGCGCACATCAGCAGGGGCTCCCGCTCGGCCTTGTCCAGCTTGCGGGCAATGTCAATTAACCTGGAGAGGCAAGCACACAGGGAGAAGATGGACTCCTGTGAAAGGAGCCTGAGGCAAGGAAGCGGATCTCCTTGAGGGCAGGCTCTGTACCACTTCATGTTGCTGTCAGTGCTCAGTATAGTATCACGGCCCCTGGTGCTTGAGGGGGTTACTAAACGAGCGAATACACACCCAGAAACAGCGCCCAGTGACAGGGAGAGGTTGCCTGCTAAAGGACACTGCTCCGCCCTCCCCCTTTTGGGAGTTACTGATCCAGCCAGCAGGAACCGGGGGAGAGAAACGAGCATCTACTGATCACCCACTGTATCAAGAACAGTGCCATGAGTTTTCACATGTGTGATCTCATTGAATCTCCACCACCCTAAGAGGTGGTGCTGTTTTCCCATTTTACAGATGAGGAGACTAAAGGCTAGGGCGGAAGGTGAAGCAACCTGTCCAAGATTCTGCAGCCAGGAAGTGGCAAAGGGCTCTTCCCACCACCGTTTTGAGAATTCTCATGGGAAAGTAGAGGCAGAGGTGTGAAAATTCTTCAGTGACAGAATCTCTAGAGGGAGAGGCTTGTGTGGGGCCTGCTCTGAGCTCCGGAAAAGATCTGCAGGAAATCTTGACTGTGCCTCTCTTCCGGGCCAAGGTGCCAACCATGAGTGAGGGGCCACAGGCACCACTGCTCAACACTTCTTCCCAGTAGTCACTGGCTCTCCCACTGCTTGAGGAGACATAGGGGCTGAATGAAATGTGCTTGCTCCCTCTAGTCAGGCCAGGATTTAGGGTAAAACCAGCTTTCCCAGGGGAAATGGGTCCTACCCAGCTTGCTCTTTGTGAGAAAGGAAGGGGAAGCAGCTGTAACAGATCCTTGTCTCAGAGACAGGCAAGCTCAGGGAGGCCTGTCAATCTGTACTTAGAATAATAATGGAATCTAAAAATAACACTTCTCAGGAGAGAAACAACACATTTTAGGGAAAGGTGGCACAGGCAGCCCCTTAGAGCTCCCCACCCCACCCGTCAAACCAAATGTCTCTGGAGGAGAGGCACCTTTTACAGCCAGACCCGGAAAAGGGCAGAACATGCTCAATGTCTCTTTCCTGAACTAATCTAAGTCTCCTCGAGGTAACCCTGGTACATATCAGTTGCAAAAGAAAGTGACATGAAAAACTAGAGGGAGAGGGCCTTAAATCTGCCTGGCTCTCTCCTGTACCATCCCTTTTGTGAAAAGAATAATTTTGGGGGTGAGGGGGAATCTGTGCCTCTTTCTTCAAGAAACTTTATTCTTGGACACACATCAACCACAGAGTGGGGTTCATAGGGATGATTTCATTATTTACCAGCCCCTCTCCCTCCCCAGGTCCTATCTGGGCCACCGCTCCCTATGAAGTACAGTGTGGCTTCCAGAACAACCAACAGTTTTTAAAGTTCAGACTGAGCTGACCTCAGAAACTGCTCCCTCACCTGCTTTCCCTTAACAGCCATGGCAGTGTGTGTACATATATGTACACATGAGTATACACATGTATGCACACACATGCACGTGTATGAGCATGAAGCCCACTTTCTCTGACCTTCCCCTGGAAGTCTGATGCTCTAAGAGTCCCAAGACTGAATCCATCCCCTCTCCAGCAGCCCCACCCAAGCCTGTTCCTCTTCTGTTCTCTACCTTGGCAAGTGGCATTACTGACTACCAGTCCCAGATCTCAGAATCAGCCTACAATTCCCTTGCCTGGCCCCACCCCCAAACACCCCCCATTCAGTTGGGTCCTGTCAGTTCTGCCTACTCCATGCCTCTCATTCATTCCATCAGCCAGCATATTTCTCCCTGGCCTACCACAGTGATCTGGTCTCTCTTCCTCTAGTTTTCCCTCCACTCTATACCCACTGCCTGAGTGGGCTCCTGATAGCACAGTTCTGATCAGGGGTCCTCACTACTTACTGACAAATCTAAATGCCTCAGTCTGGCACCCAAGGCCCTCCCAGCGTGGCCAGCACAGATCCTCCTGCCCACAGCCAGCTGTCCTTCACTCTCCCCGTCCTACACCTTTTATTCTGACCACAGCCAACCCATTGTGCTATGCTTCTAGCCTGCACATCCTGCCCCTTCCTACTATCTCTGCCTCTTGAAATTTGTCAAGATCCTTCATGCGAAGACTACTCCTAGGAGAAGACATCCATGGTTCCTCCTATGAGAATTCATGTCTCCTTCCCTGACATGCTAGCAAGTTTTCATTTCCTACCATTATAGGTATTACTACAGGCCTGGTGGATGAAAATTCATGCACTGGAGGGGGGGCGTCCCTCAGCCCGGCCTGCCCCCTCTCACAGTCCAGGAGCCCTCAGGGGCGGGAGGTGACCCAGCGATCAGGGGAAGGCGACAGCCCAACACACCTCTGCTGTTGCCACTGCTGGCAGAGCAAGCCTTGGCCGGCCCTGGTTACCTGAGCCTTGGGCGGCCCTGGGCGGCTGGGGAGCTGAGGGGACTGGGGGTCTCCAGAGGCAGGGCCCGGCCTTGCCACGAGCACCTGTTGCCCCCACGGGGGCTGAGGGGACTGGGCGCCGCCATCTTTGAGGGTGGGACAGTCAATTAGCATATTCCCTCCTTATTGGCTGTGGGTGCCGCCACTTTGCAACAATGTGAGCATCAATTAGCATATTCCCTCTTTATTAGATAGGATGGGCACTGAAGTCAGCCAAATCAGTTTGAATGAAGCTCAGCTCCACAATTTCCCAGCTATTTGGCCTGTGTGATCATTTGGTCCTTGAGCCTTCGTTTCCTCATTTGGAAGACGGGCATGGAAACACCCACGCTTAGGGTGTCAGCGAGAACCAAATGTCTGCAAGGTATCACAGTGCCTGGATCACAGGGAGGGCTCAGGGAAGGGCAACTCCAATGCTTGGGTGTCTCCTTCTCCTCACTCCCTTCTATTCTTTCCCCCAGGAATTTGCTAAGCTCCTCAAAAACAGCAAATGCCTCATCCAATCTCTGTGTCTCAAAAACCTAATCACTATCACATTAGTTTAGAGAAACACTATTTTTTTCCTTGTCAGTCAAAACCAAGAGCTGACAAGACACAACATGATGCCAAATGCTTCTTGGGGCAGGGACTGAAAACCTACATGTCAATCCAGCCATGGTCACCGCTGATCTCTATGGCCTTGACATGCTCTCCGGCTGAGATGTACATCTCCACAGCGGCTTTGGGCTCATTGATATTTCTAGCCCAGTCAGCCTGTTTGGTGATTAGCATCTTTGTTTCTTTGGGGTCTCCAGATCCAAGGAAATCCTGAGGAAGCACAACAAACAAAAACACTCTGAATTAGAATTTCCTGCTGCCAGCATTACATCAGGCTGCTGAAAGCTGGAGCAAGGAAGGACTTGTTTGGCTGAAGCAGGCAATCAGGATGCAAGTGTGAGCCCATCCCTACATAGCTGACTGGGGCAGTCCCAGGTGTCAGGGAGGAGTGCTCACAGGCTGCCCCAGCTGCCCCACAGGTGCTCCTGGGGGGTACTGGGACAGTGTCAAGGACTATGGCCTTCAACGTTTCCTGTCCTGCCCACTATTTAGCTAAACAACCCTTTCCGGACTCTTTGCAGTACTATACACAAACTCTGAAGTGTGGCAAATTTATAATCAGGTCTCTCTCTCTCTCTCTCTCTCTCTCTCTCTCTCTCTCTCTCTCTCTCTCTCTCTCTTTGTGTGTGTGTGTTTGATATATGTGTGACTACTTCAATACAGTGACTCTACAACCTGGTTGCACAATTTCAAATATTCTAACTTACAATCTTTATTTAGATAATAGGGAGAATGCCACATGCCTGAAGGTGAGGCTGAGCATGTAGTCCCCTAAACTTAAACAGACAAAATGATTTACAGAGTCTAGAAGAGCCCCTTTGTGCCCTCCTCCCCATCACCGCCACACAGGAAGTACTATTCACATGTTTTCTGATTCTATTCATGTTCTGTTGCTTGAACTTAGGGCATCTCCCATTGGCTTTGCCCCCAGGTGTTTGCCTAGGGCAGATAAGGAGTACAAATGTTACTGGTTAATTACTTCTCAACTGGACAGCATCAATTGTCTGGAGATCAGGTCTGCTGGGGGCTAGGGGGATCGGAGGCAGGGGAAGAGGCCTGGAGAGAATCCATGAAGGAAGAGAGGCCTGTGGATTTGCAAGCTCACAGGGTCAAGTCTCAGAGCCTGTGTTCCTTCTACCACAACAGGGGGCCTCTAAAGGGCCATGCCCAGCTTCCCTAGGTTGGCCCTAGGATGCGTGAGAAACAGCCTCAGAAAATCACCTCTTTTCAGAATACAGTTACCTAAAATACATACGTGGGAGTTTGCCATAGTTGAGGTTTGATGCTGACATTTTAAAAGGTGGGGCTTTTCAAAAAAGGAAATTGAGAGCTCTGAGCACCCAGATCTGCATAACTAGTAAGAAGCGGTTTGTCTTAGGAATAATGTGCCTGTAGAGAGTGCACTGTCAACCTCACAAAGTCTAAAAAAAGCACTCCTTTCCCCACGATCAGCACTCACTTGTCAGGAAAGTACAGTCAATGTATGCTAAAATCCTACTTGAACAATTAGCTCTACTTTTTTCTCCATTTGCTTTCAGGGTAATTGTGTAGCCCCTAAAATAATATATTAGATTGGCCTAAGACAACCAACTGTTTTAAATGGAGGAAAGAGCATCATTTATCCTGATGCTGGGGATCTGATAAAAGATAGGCTAACCTCACTGGCCTTTGGTCCTTCTAGAGTTCACAGAGGAGAAGGGGTTTGGAAAGCAGCTACTATCTGAAGATGCCTAGTGGGCCACTACAGACATAGTCTTTACTCTTGGCAAATACTGCAATGTGTACTCTTTATGCCAATGCAAAGCTGGAAACTCTGCTAACCTGGTTGGTTAAATGAGGTTAGCAGCTGGGGAAAACAGGTAAAGAGAACAGAAATAGCCTTCAAAGTGAGTACTCGGTGCACTCAGGGTGACTGTAGTAAGAAGGTTGAGAGGCCAAAAGCAAGCCATAAATTTGGATCATCAATAAGGAGACCAGCCAGGGACACAGTTCATAGGCTTAAAGGGACCTCCTCTAGCCCAACAGCCCAGTCCCAAGAGATCTGACCTAATTGAAGCTGACTCTAACTGGTTCCTTGAAGGATCAACAAACTGGGTTTTCAAAGATTCTTTGGTTCCATGAAGCTAATCTACACATTATCTGGGGCCATGGCAAAGACTCTGCCCTGGAGTGGACAGAAAAAGGCTGTGCTGAGTGATGAATGAGACTAAACAGTGTTCTCATGCTTGGTGATTTTGATAAGGACACACTACATAAGAGTTAAGAGCATTATAATTCCCTTTATCACCATATAAACATGTCACTTATCCGGAAAGCATATAATTTATTTGTACATGGGAATGTAATTTAAAAATTTTCCGAAAACCAGATTGAATCTTGGGAAGCAATTTTCAAATAAACAAAAACATGCCATGTTAATAAGTACTGTATCCCTCCCCACCCCAGACATAATGTGTATATACACACTTTCTCAAATTCAAACTACTGGGGGGTGGGGGAGGGAAGGGATTGAAACAGAACCAACCTACTTGGAATTGTGACCAAAAACTACAACCAAAAACAACCCCCAGAGTATTTACCTTCATAGAGAGGCAGACCAGATGGAGTGTGTAAATAGGCTGCATTTCTGGGTGGGAGACTGTGGATGCACGAAGCCCACCCAAAGTGTGAGGAGGAGCCTCAGTATAGGAGCTGGAGTGAGGCTGACCAGGGAGAGGTCTGAAGAACAGCCACTCTGTGGTCAGGCTTGGCCCATCTCATTTTCCTAACCTTTCTACAGCTTGGCCTTGGTAAAGGGTTTTCTCAGACATTATTTTGTGCAATTCTCAGAACTAAGCTGAGATGCAACTGTCACCTCCAAGAAGAAAATGGAGGCTTAGCAAAGTGAAAAGCCTGGACACCAAGGTGAGAAAGCACTGTCTGCTGCACCACAGCTGCTTGCTGGAAGGTTCCAGAAGTTCTGAAGAACACTGAGAGCCAGCTCTCCTAATGCTTAAATTCCCCCTCTAGGATTCAATCCTTTCGTTTAAGGTTTTGGCCTTGGTTTAGATATGGGTATCCCAGAAAGAGACACACTGATTTAGGTGTTCTCAGTATGGATGCAGTGTTAAATTGTGTGTCTCTGTGTGTGTAATGGCAATATGGGGGGTTAAAGAAGTTGAAAATGGCCAAGTGGGGGAACCTGAAGCATTTGGATATGAGGGATAGAGTGAAGGAACCACCACCAAGGTGAAAAGACAGGCTGGGGACCAGGTGCTTGTCCAGCTACTGATGACCAGAAACTCCTGGGCCAGATCACAGTGACCCAGACATAACCTTTGGCTCCAGAAACTCATACATGGTGGAAGATAAAAGAGTGCAGCATTAAGGAAAAGAGCAAAAAAAAAAATGGGGATGATTTTTCACCTTGAACTTGTGAGCTAGAAAATTGCCATTAACAGCCACTAGTTGGTTGTGGCTGATGTCTCACTAACATTCTGAAGCTCCTGACACTACCAGAAAGGCAGGTTAACAAAGGCCCCTCCATGGAAGGAAGAGCCTGATTGCGCTATGCGCCCAAGGCTCTTTTCACCTTGCATTAGGCTACACTGCAAGTGTCCTGAGGTCCGGGCTCCTCAGTGGTACTCATGCTCACACAAGCCATCAGGAGCCTGCTCCAGGAAGATCTCCCTCGTGTATCCACATCTATTGGGCCCCTCCAAACGCAAGGGGAAATCTCTACCATCAACCATGCAGATGATGTGGGAGCCAGGCTGTACCAGCCCAGATGAAGGCACACCATGCTAGCACCAGAGGGCAGGGGTTTTGTCAGTGTCTCCAAGCCCAGCGCAAATGCCAGTACCAGACAGACAGCAGGCGTTTAGGGAACCTTGGCTAGGGTAAATCACACTCTCCTGTATGTAGAACCATTCATGCCTGAGGACACTGATTCTTGGTGGCTTCTAATAAAGTTTTGGAAGAAGTTGTGGGAGACATCCCTGACCCTGAATGAAGGGGCACTGCAATTCATCTAGCTCTGTCATTGTCAGAGGTCTAAACTGCCATATTCTGTCCCTTTGATGTCACCCTGGAGGGTCAGTTTTAGGTCAGCCTCAACCAGTGGCCACAGATGGTTCCTTTGCTCACCCGTTTGCCCACACTCTTTCTGAGGCCATTGCTGTTTTCTGTCTGCACCGCCTCTTGGGGCCAAACAACTGGATACCACAGTGTCAGAACACTGGTGGGTTCCACCTGGCAGCTTGGGCCAGAATGTGGGGAATTACCTTGGCATACTCAAACATGCGGAGGTCAGTGTACATGTCCAGTGCGAGGTTCTCGTGCCCACTCCTCTTGTACAGTTTGGCGGCCTCGTGGAACTTCCCCTGGTAGGCAAACACATCTGCCAGAAACAGGTCATTGTTGGTCTCTCCCTGCTTCTTCCTCTCCTGGAAAAATCAGAAGCACAGGAAATGGCCTCTGCAGCCATGGCAGGAAGCAGCCTTTACAAAGGTTAGATGTTGCTATTTCAAGTTAAGCCCCTGGGCCTTCCTACTGGAATCTACACTTGGCTCCTGGGCTGTTGTGTCTCTTACCGAGGTTTCTGGTGGGAATACTTAACAACAAAAGCAGATCTCCCCACCACACCCCCCCTAATGAGTGAAGGTCAAAAGAGATGCAAACTTTTATTTGTTTAATGCAGTGGTTCTCAACCTTCCTAATGCCGCGACCCTTTAATACAGTTCCTCATGTTGTGGTGACCCCCAATTTCATTGTTACAAATTGAACATAATTAAAGCATAGTGATTAATCACAAAAACAATATGTAATTATATATGTGTTTTCCGATGGTCTTAGGCGACCCCTGTGAAAGGGTCGTTCGACCCCCAAAGGGGTCGCGACCCACAGGTTGAGAACCGCTGATCTAAGAGGTACCAAAGATGGACCCCCATGTGTGCTGGCAGACTGAATTATAGTCTTTCTGGGACCCTTCTGGGGAAAAAGGGGGTAGGCTAGCTGGTAGGCAGCTAGAAAAGGTTGTCCTATGTCAGTGATGGCGAACCTATGACCAAAGTTTAACAGCTGGAGGCAACATCCTTACACACACACACACACACACACACACACACACACACAGTTGCGACCACAGGTTGAAAACCGCTGGTTAATGGATTCTCAGGGCTGCTTTCTTGTACATTCTTCTAAGGAAATAACTACTTAGGATGGTGTGTACTGCCCATTCTTTGGAGGCCTCCAAGCTCCTAAGATCTCTCAAGTCCCCAGGCTTGATATGGCTGAATTGTGACTCATGATGATGGTAGACAAGGAGAAAGTTTAGGGTTTCTTCCCCAAAAGAAAACCAACAAAATAAAAATATAATGAGTCTCACTATGTCCCTGTCTCTAAAGTGAAGGTGAGCAATACCACATGCTGAGCACCCATTAGGTACTTCCCATATGGACCCAAGGGTGGGCGGTGCCACCCAAGTGTCACACTGAGGGAAGCTGAGATTCAGAAGAGCGGCAGGTCGAGGGCATACAGAGCTGACATTTGAACTCGGTCTATCTGACTCTAGATGCTCTTCGTACCACAGAAACAAGTGATGTTCTCCAACACGCTGCTATGTGTTTACACACACACACACACACACACACACACACAGAGTAGTGCTGAGGATGAAGAGAAATAACTGCGCACTCCTTCTCCTGTGTTAGGGAACATTCATTAGTCTACAGCTCAAGTATTTGTAAACACTCAATCGCACCCAATCGCTCATCCCCCGCAGTTTCCTTTTGCTTGTTTTCTAGCAAGTGTATCACAGTAGAAGAGACATTAAGTCAAACTCCCAGACAAGCTGGTGAAAGTTTTAACAGCTGGAGGCAACATCCTTCCCCACTGACAGAAATAATTTTTTAAAAAAAGAAAGAAACTAAACAATTTAGGATAACCAGCCAAATAAACTAACCCCTAATCGTAGGAAACGAATTAAAATCTTCATTCAGTAGGCATGGAATTTAGGCCATATCCATCCTAGATCAGAGAGTATCACCATGATCAAGAAATATGGTTTACGAATGTTCACTATGTGTAAAGTCACATGGGCAGGTTCTTTTCCTCCTGTTATCAGTACAGTTACATCTCACCTATCCAAAGGGAGCCTAGTAAGGAACCTGGGTTCTCTGGAATAATACCAAATGCAAGCAACTAAGACCTCAGAGCAGCTAAAAAATGGATCCTCACTCAGTGACACTTGACTCTTTCTCATGAGACAATTCTTACAAGTTTACTTTATCGACTGCCCAGCTCAGAGCACACTAGATGAGGTGTAGTAAGACCTGGGAAATGACAAGAGGTGGTCCCCACAGAAGTTAGTTACCTTTGCATAGATTAAGACTCCTAGATCCAGACCAGATGAATCACAAATGCCACCCCTAATCCTAAGCAATACTAGGCATTATGGTAGATGGCTCTGAACAAATTCTCACCATCCAGGTAAGTAAGCAACAGGAAGTATAAATGCTCCTTATGATAGTGCTGGGGAAGAAAGTGGGGGTGCATGGGAGGGGGGTGCACCAGAAGCAACTTCTTTTTTTTTAATCCTCACCTGAAGACATGCCCATTGATTTTAGAGAGACAAGGGGGGGGAGGAAGGGAGGGAGAGAGGGAGGGAGGGGAGGAGGAAGGGAAGGAGGGATGGAGGGAAGAAAGGAAGAAGGGAGGGAGGGAGGGAGGGAGGGAAGGAGGGAAGGAGAGAGGAGGAGGAGGAAGAGGAGGAGGAGGAGGAGGGGAGAGGCAATCAATTGG
>NW_005871056.1:12889607-12894689 GCF_000147115.1 Myotis lucifugus
CATCAATCATGATCATGCGGGGGCAGAGCAGGCAATCAGCAAATGCAACAATTGTCAGGGTTAGCAGGTCTCTTCCACTCAGCTCTGCCCACCGGGCTCAGCACAGGCTTGGCCCACAACAGGTGTTTATTATGCGAAACTGAATCAAAGGGACAAGACATTTGCTGGTTTCCTCACTGCTTCCATATGGAAATTCAAATTTATCTCACATTCCCATAGCCTCACAATAAATCTGTTCAGAGAAAAAATATGTATGCCTTTTCACAGACACCCAGCAAATGGTGCTCGTAGCACCAGCCTCTTCAGTCTACCATAGCCCTCTCTGGGCTTGGTTGGTGAGGCTGGTTTTCTCAGCTAGGAATGGTGAGCTGGAGGGAGGGCTCCAGAGCCTGTGGGTGCCCCGTTCAGACCTCCCTTCCAGGACCCATTGCTATGAATGGGATGTAGATCATATGCATTTGGGAAACGCCTCCTACACTGGCATGTTATTGAAGCCCTAGAGCAGGGGTGGGGAACCTTTTTTCTGCCAAGGGCCATTTGGATATTTATAACATCATTCTCAGGCCATACAAAATTATCAGCTTAAAAATTAGCCTGTTATATTTGGTCAAACATTTAATTAACTCACCCCTAATGCCTTGGCAGGGACAGACCAAATGATTTCGCAGGCCTTATATGGCTGGATGTTCCCCACCCCTGCCCTAGAGGATGGTAACCAGCTAACAACCACTGCAAGGATGAAAAATAGCTACTGAAAATCTATTTAATCCTCCCAGCAACCCTGCAAGGTAGGTCTCATCCCATTTTACAGAAAGAAAGCAAAGCTCAGAGAGATCAGGAATCCATCTACCTCCCCTACCTTCCAAGTAACAGACTGCACTCCTTGCCCCCATGTGCTGTCTCCTCTCACCACATGGCATTCTGTACCCCAAAGGCAAGGCTGTGGCCCTAATACTCAGACACCAGTAGGCTCTGTTCACATGTCCTCAAGGCTCTTTCCTTCTTGAAGAAGCTGCTTGTAAACCACTGACAGCGAGTCTGTGCTTTCTTGAGAATAAAGAACACTTCATCTTTACCTCAATGCTGTTGATGAGCTCTAAATATCGGAGGTCTCGTACTCTGATGAAGGCCTACAGAGGAAGAAATAAAATAATAAAATCAGCTGCCTTCTGGGCTTCAAAAGTGGGTGATTGGCTGGGGGTGGGAAGTCAAGCTTTAGAAAGTGAGCCAGTTAGGAGGGAAAAGAAGCAAGCATTGATTAATCACTGTGTGTTCAGGAGGGTTCTACCACCCACTGAGGCTCAGCTTTATCCCTGGGATTAGTCCATACAAAGAAGCCCTGGTTGAATCAATCACTTTGGGATTAGGTGAAACAGAACTATAATACTGCAGTCTGAGATGGTGCCTGCTTAGAGGAACCTCTATGCAAAATGGAAGAACAAGCCAGTCTGACACTCTGAGGCAGTGGCATCTGCGTGGGAGTGGGAAAGACGTACTGACTCAGGAGAGACTGCACGTACATCTTGGTGACTTGGACAGAAAACAGGAGACAGCTATGCTTACCAACAGTGCATAAACACAGGGCACCCAGAGCCTACAGTACCATCATGAAGGAAGAAAAGGAAGAGAAATTTGAGAAGGAATAAAGATGATTTCTAGAAGGAAGGGGGAGGTAGGGAATGAATCACTCCAAGTCCCTGGAAGGCAAACTCTTGCGTAAATCCTAAACGTGTAGCTCTTGCCTTGGACTCACAGTAAAGCCAGAGACTTTAACCCATGGGAAGTTTCCAGGCATCCATCTTCATGCAGACTGATGTTAACTAAGCCTCTTTAGTTGCTTTCAGATTCTGCAAGGGGTTTAGAGGAGCATAACCCACCATATCAGGCTGATCTTCATGTGGCTTTGCTGTCAACATTTGTACTCAGCTGTGCTTCTTTACATTGTCCCATTTGAAATGGGCTGACACACACCTAGAAGAGGCAGCAGGTCCAGGATGCCTTAGAATATGAATGCAGAACAATAACCCTGGCTACTTGTAGCCTCTACTTAGCTGTATGACATCCTCCATCTTAAAAAGACTTGTGGAAATGAGCAAATCACCCAGCCTCTGGCTGCCCACAGATGACCACAATGTAATGTCATCTTTTTAAAAATATATATTTTATTGGTTATTTACAGAGAGGAAGGGAGAGGGATAGAGAGCCAGAAACATCGATGAGAGAGAAACATCGATCAGCTGCCTCCTGCACACTTCCTACTGGGGATGTGCCCGCAACCAAGGTACATGCCCTTGACCGGAATGGAACCTGGGACCTTTGAGTCCGCAGGCCGACGCTCTATCCACTGAACCAAACCGGTTAGGGCTGTAATGTCATCTTTTCCGCTCACAGGGCCAAGCATCCTGTTGGGTTGGGGACCAAGAAGTGAATATAATTTGGCTCCTGTCCCCCTCCCCAATTCAGGGGTTCATATTCTAAAAGGGGAGGCAGGCAGATTAAATAGATCAATAAATCTCCCTGAGCTAAGAGCTATACAAGCATGAACTAGATGCCTTGGAGAACACAGATTCACTGCCTGAGCACGGGCAATAGCAGGAGGCAGGATTAAGTAAAGCATACCCTGGCAAATGGGTATTCCTGGAGAGGAATTCCTTGAAAGGGTAAGGCAGTTATCACATGAGCAAAGGGATGGAGAGCTAAGAGCACGTGTATTCCTCACTGGAGGTCTTATAAGCCATCTTTGAGGTCTGGGCTTCCTTAAAGCAACACAAAGGGAAACCTGGAATGCCTGGCAAAGTAGCAGGGAGGTAAGGAGGAGCTTTCTAGGTCTCAGTTCTAGCTTGCTTTCTAGTTGGGGGGCCCTGGATCTACTTCCCCACCACTGAGAGAAATCTGTTTCTGAGTTCCTTCAGCCCTGACATTCTGCAGTGTCAGGGGTGCCCTGGTCAGAGTGGTCAGAATCACAAGGCCTGTGAATAACCTCAGGGGAGGGAAATGTGGGAACAGAGAAGCTTTGCAGTTCTACTCAGGGCAGTGGTCCTGGGTGCTAAACAGCTCTCCTCTGCCATCTAGTGGGGACAGCAGTCTATCACCGGGAACCATTCACCTCCAAGGGTGCCTGACTTGGCAAAGCAGAAAAGGCTGGGGATTAGGAATTTGGGTAAAGTGATCAAGTTATAGTCTATGGTCAAAATCTTGTGGCTTTAATACAATAATTCCTATTCTCAGGAGTGTTGTGGGGGGTGATACAGATTGGGAACGGGTATTAAGCAAATGGGAGTTCATTCCAGTTTAATTTTCATCCATTTAAACATTTGCTGAGCACTTAACACAGTATTAGGCACTGCTGTCTAATTTCATTCCATGATGAAAATAAATAAAACATATTCTAGGAATCCTTTGTTATTCTTCATCCCTCCTGGCATTTCAAGGTGAGGCAGGAGAGGGAAGCTCCCTCCATGGAAATGTTTCTTCCCTCTGACTTCTTAAAGCCCTCCGCTACTACCACTTTTCTGACACAGTAGATCCAAAATTATAATATATATAATTATTATATAATTACTAGAGGCCCAGTGCACGAATTCATGCACAGGTGGGATCCCTCAGGGCGGCCTGCAGGGATCGGGCCGAAACCTGCAGTCCAACGCTGCCTGCAGCTCCTACCTGCAGCTCCCGCTCATGCCTGCCCCACTGTGTCTGCCAAGGGCTCACACCCAATCAGTCCTGATCAGGGGAGGCTCACACCGCAGCAGCAGGAGCAGCAGCGACAGCGCTCACCAGTCGTGAGCCCTGTGTCTGGCGCTCTCCCGAGGGGAGTAGCCTGCAGGATTGGGCTGAAACAGGCTCTCTGACATCTCCTGAGGGGTCCTGGATTACAAGAGAGCCCAGGCCAGGCCAAGGGACCCTATTGGTGCATGATCGGGGCAGGGAGGGACGGCAAGAGGGATCCAGGGTGTGTTGGCCCCCATCTCGCCCAGTCCCCATTGGCTGGACCCCAGCAGCAAGCTAACCTACCGGTTGGAGTATCTGCCCCCTGGTGTTCAGTGCACATCATAGCAAGCAGTTGAGCGGCCTTAGCATATCATTAGTATATTACACTTTGATTGGTTGAACAGTCGACTGGTCCCTGGACAACTGGGCACTTAGCATATTAGGCTTTTATTATATAGGATAATTGTACTTGCTTTAATAACAGCTAGCATTTGTACAACCATTGCTAGTTTTAGAATCCCTTTTACAATGTGACAGTTAAGCCTGGTGACACTGTGTCAGGCAGGGTTGGCAGTTAGTGTCTTCACCCTCCCCACTGTAGAAAAGACGGAGGCTCTGAGAGAAGTGGCTTGCCAAGGGTCTTCCAGCCTGTACATGGCCGAGCTGGTTCTCAACCAGGCTTCTGAACCCTAGTCTGGTCTCGGTCCACTCTCTTTTCATGCTTAGAAGTCTTGACCTAGCATGGAGATGGCATCACATACTTCTGAAATTTCTTCCCTATCAGCTCAGTAGTATGCGCAAAATGAGTATCTGATTCATTGGTATGGGAAAAGAGAGACAGAAGGGAGACGTCGGGGAGAGAGTTGAAGGCCATTCCTTCCCCCCACACCTCAGGAGACATAGCTGGGTTCTTCCTAATAATATGTGTCAAATGTTTTGAGCCATTTCTGTAATTTTAATAGACTGAGCCAGGAAATGACACCATGAATCAAGGTCATGAATTATGCCATGAAGGTATGTGGGGAGTGACATTGCTGTCAGAATCAGAGAGCTCGACCATCTTGTCTACCATACTTAGCAGTGTGCCAAGAAAAACAGCACTGTGTAATAAATTACCTAATACCAATAAGTGCTTATACCAATAACAAAAACTACCATTTATGGAATGCCTAGTATGTGCCAGGCTTTTAGCTAGGTGCTTTACATAAATGATAGCTAATAAGAGTAACAACTAGAATCTATCAGATGCTTCTCCTATGTCAAGCTTTGTAGGCATTATCACATTAGATCCTTATAACTTCTGAAGATGGGGCCTATCATCACCCTAATTTTACCAATGAGCAACCTTAGGAAGGATGTTACCTGCTCAGG
>NW_005871056.1:12894789-12914822 GCF_000147115.1 Myotis lucifugus
TCATTCTGACTAGATGCTTACCTTCTTTGCTGTTTCCCACGCGAATCCTTCTAAAGCTTCCATGGCCAGCTCACGCCAATCAGTGTCTGTCACACCCAAGCAAGCAATCTGGTAGGCTTCTCTGAACATTTTCCTCTCCAGGTACTGGTACATGGGAGCAGACTGCAGGATTGAAGGAAAGAAGAGTATTTTCAAAGCAATGGAAAGAGTCAGATTCATAGAAAGCCTGACTCCATATGTGTGCATTGACTTCATTACAAAAGCCTGCAGAGCAATGCTGCAATGGTTAACCAGTACCCTTCTCAGCCACACCCCAGTTCACCCTACATGCCTTCCACTCTGCCACCCCCTTTCTTTTTTTTTTAATATATTTTATTGATTTTTTACAGAGAGGAAGGGAGAGGGATAGAGAGTTAGAAACATCAATGGGAGAGAAAAATCGATCAGCTGCCTCTTGCACACTCCCTACTGGGGGATGTGCCCACAACCAAGGTACATGCCCTTGACCGGAATCGAACCTGGGGACCTTTGAGTCCGCAGGCCGACGCTCTATCCACTGAGCCCAAACCAGCTAGGGGCTGCCACCCCATTTTCATAGCCAAACCATCATGTTCAGCAGCACAAACCTCCTGCCCATCCTCCCCTCCACCACCGGCTTTCCCCACCTCCAGGCCCGCCTCTCCACAGATTTCACCATCATCTGGAATGACTTTGCCCCTCTTCACCCTCTGGAAAGTATCTATTTGACTTTCGAGACCCTGTTAAAATGTCATTTCTTCTGGAAAGTCTTCACTGACCCTTCAAGTAATATCGTGAATGGTTCCTAATAACTTCTATTTGTAGGCTTTTGGATCTGTCCCAACAGTCCTGTGTCATAGGTATTATCACTCCTGGATTATGGCCCGAGACTGAAACTCAGGGCACATAGTGGCACATAGAAGATCTTGGGGCTGGAGCCTGGATGACCTCTTGGGTATGTGTGTGTACGTGTCTGTATACCTGAGAACAAGTCTGAGTTGGGCCTGAGTGTCTTTCATAACTAAAGGCCCTCCCTTGTTTTAGGCCAGTCAGTGTGCCGAAGGGAACTGCGTCTTTCCTTCTGAATTCCTAGGCAGTGGAAATCAATCAGTCAGTACCTCTGTGCTAATGGTTCCCAAATGTGGAGCTGAAAGTGCTGTTTTCTACATTTGGGGCCTTAATCTTTGAAATTTCCTGTCCCATTTTTTAGCTTTAGCGTTGAAGGAAATTGTTTTCTTTTTAAGCCATTCCATCCTCTGACAGCAAGATGTGCCTGCTGCTGAGCACTCATCTTTCCTACTGTGCCTCCCTTCAGGTGGCAGTAGGGTATGGACACGGGAACAGTTGAGCTAGAACCCAGGCCTAGCTCAGTCACATCCTAGATGTATGAATTTTTGGGTCAATTAACTTCTGTTTAGCTCACAGGCTACCATGGGCAAACAAGAGAAGTGCTTTGAAAATTGATAAAGTGCTGGGCAAAAAATGAGCATGCTCATTGCATCCATAGTACTTTCTCAGCATCAGCTCCTCCCCATCTCACAAACTCTCCAAACTTGTTTCCACCCGCTATGTTCCCTGTTTGAAACACCTCGCTGTTCCTCTGCCTTTCCAGACCTTTCAGGGCAGATCAAGTGTCACCACCACCTGGAAGCTTTCTCAAACGCCCTGTGCACAATGAGCTTTCCTTTCTAAACTCCTTCAGTGAGCGCCTCCTGTTCCAATTTAGTTCTGTTTTGTAGTGTTTAATATTTTAAGACTGTTGTTAATAATAATAATAATAATAATAATAATAATAGGCTTTGGACCAGACAAAACCTGAAAGAGGGGTATATTTAACCTCATTGCACAGAAAATAAGTGAGACCCCAAAAAGCGAACGGAGTTGCTCAAGGTCACAGCCAGTGTCAGAAAGCCAGTACTCCTTTCCCTACACTCCTTTCCCTTTCACCAAGCTGAGAGCCCAAGGAGGGTTAGGCTTGCCTGGGAGGCACAGTCTGAGAGTGGGAGTTTTAAATACCCTAACTGCACAAATGCCCTCTGAGCTCTACTTTATCTTGCTATCGAATTCCAAGCATGAAGTCACCACCCGCCCTGAGAAGCCCGACTAGGGCCTGCCGCCCTACTTGGCAGCCCTAACAAACCATTTCTTGCACAAGATGATGTAAATTTCGAAAGGAAACCAGAAATCCCCAGAGTGGGTCTGAAGCTTTCTCCCTCCCCCCCAGGCCAAAACCACAGGATGGTTGGAGGCAGAAACGACAGATAAATAGCCTTTGTTTTGAGGCTGCCTTTCCTAACCCTTGGCAGTTCTGACCTGCTGCATCAGCAGGATGGCCTTGGTGCAGCCACTGGGGGAGGGGGAATCTGGCTTCTGAATCTTTAGAGCTTGGCAGAGGAAGTCCCGGGCTGCCCCTTCAGTTCCTCTTGTCCCGCCAAAGTCAGGGAGCAGCAAACTGCATTTATCTTGAGGTCAGCATGGCAGTCTTGGTAGAAAAAACTTTCAATCAGCATAGCATGTTTGGCATGATTCAGGAAGATTGGGTTTCTGATGGATGTGGTGCATGAGTTTGGGATGGGGAGCAGATGAGGACTGCAAGCAAACAGTCCACAGGGGCTGTTCTTACCTCTCTTTCTGCTGCCACTTCTACCCACTTCTCTCCCTTTTTTCTCTGGCTTTCTTTCTTTCTTTTTCCTTTTCCTCAAGTCTGAATTCCACTAATATTTATTGAATAACTGCTCTGTGTTAGGTACTAATAATCTCTGCATCAATGAGTAACATCATCAGCTATGGGGAAGAAATGAAGTCCAGTTCTACCCTTTACAACAGTGGTTCTCAACCTGTGGGTCGCGACCCCTTTGGGGGTTGAACCATCCTTTCACAGGGGTCGCCTAAGACCATCGGAAAACACATATATAATTACATATTGTTTTTGTGATTAATCACTATGCTTTAATTATGTCCAATTTGTAACAATGAAATTGGGGGTCACCACAACATGAGGAACTGTATTAAAGGGTCGCGGCATTAGGAAGGTGAGAACCACTGCTTTACAAGAAGCCAAGCCAGGGCAAGGTGTGTGGAGGGAATATAGATTAATGTAGCCTAGCTGAAAGGCAATCTGGAAACATGTCTAAAATCTTTCAAAAGTAGCATAAATAGCCCTTGGCCCAGCAATTTCACTTCTAGGAATTTATACCAAGGAGCTAAGATGGGATAGGTGCAAAGACTTAGCTATTTATAAGAGCAAAAAGCTGCAAACAGCACAAATTGCTAACTGGGTTCAGTAAGTTGTGAGAGATCGGGACAAAAAAAATAGTCACTAAAAACAATATGGGGTGGAGGTGAGGCAGCAGGGAGGAAGGTGTGGCCATAGTAAAAGGTAAACCCAACACCAGGGATCTCATGCGCTTTGGTGTGAATACACCAACCTATTCAGGTGATAAATTTGTACTGCAGCATTGCAAAACTGTTACCAGTAGGGGAAGCTGGGCAAATTGTACAAAGTATCTCTGCATGATATCTTACAATTAAATGTGAATCTACAATCATTTTAGCTAAAGAAGAACATTTATTGACATGGAGCCATGTTTCTAATAGATTGTAGGGTGAAAAAGCCAGATCGCTAGTTGATAGCCAACAATTCATACAAAGTGATGGGTCTGCAATATGTAAATGTTAGGTTAAATCAGAAGATGGAGATAAAGGAAGGTAATTAAGTCTCTCTTATTTATAGTCCACATTCAGTAAAATAAGTGCAGTAAATCTGAGGTTTCATCTATAGGAGCAATATTTATACATAATAAAAGTCAAAACAACATTATTTACAGTACAATTCCTCTTTTAAAATTTTATATACAACTAGAGGCCCGGTGCACAAAATTCATGCACTAGTAGGGTCCCTCGGCCTGGCTGGCGATCAGGGCCAATCTGTGGGGCGACCGGTGGGGCAATCGGGGGACCCCCATTGGCACCCACCTTGGCTGGCCTGGCACCACCCGCTTGCCGGCCCTGCCTCCTGCCACCGCTGCCGGTCACCTCCCTCTGCGAGGCAATTGGGGGACCCCCAATGGCACCTGCCTTGGCTGGCCTGGCGCCACCACTCGCCAGCCCCACCCCCCACCGCCACCGCTGGTCACCTCCCTCTGCAGGGTGACCATAAGGGTGATCGGGGGGCCCCAGCTGGCACCCGCCTTGGCTGGCCTGGGGCCTGTGTGCTGGGGGCAGCTCCTGCATTGAGCATCTGCACCCTGGTGGTTCTGCTGTTCAGTCAATTTGCATATTAGGCTTTTATAATATAGGATCATATACTCCTAATTATATATTATGCACACATTACACATCCATATAAAAAAGGTCTGGGCTGATATTTTCCAAAATGTTTAAGAGTGAGTTTCTCCTTAGGATGGGATTCTGAGGGCTAGTCTCTCCTTGGTGCTTATCTTTATTTTATGACAGTTCTACAGGCAGGCTCACATTCCTGCCTCCCATTTCTATTCTGGCCTCCTGCTAGTGTGAGGGACTTGTGCAGACAGTACCATGCTCCCTTTTTGGCTCACAGACCTCAGCTCCCACACCCCATTCCACCTATATTATCTTTCTCTCACACACACTACCCCCTTCATATGCCTGTGCATACACCCTGCTGGACTCCCAGCTTTGTTGGCTTACTCTACTCTGCCCCAAGCACAGCTCTCAGTGAAACACAACTCTGTCTGCTGATAGACAACCCTGCGTACCCCTCCCTGTCCCTACTAGGAAGTGGGGATCAGAAAGAATTAAGGTTCAGTGATGCTGAGTTTTTTGCCCAAAGACACACAGATTGCATGGGATGGAGATAGGATTTCACGTTCAAATCCAGAGTGCCTTCCATGACACCACAGCTATCATTCTTGTCTCTCTTCCCTCTCTCCTCACCACTCCCTCCCAAAGCACCATTGAGGAGCCTGGCTTTCCTGGTCTTGCCTGTCCTGCCACTACTGAGAGCTGACAGACATCCCGGGTTACCTGTGGCACCTCCACAGCTGATATGGAGAAGGCATGCAGGCAGAAGATCTTGGAGCCGTTGTAGCCTACCACAAAGCCCTGCAGCTTCTGCTGGTGCACAGGGAAGGTGCTAGCTTTGATGTTGAGGTAGCCTCCTCCCGAGAAGCAGAGCATGTCCTCACACTGGGTGTTCCAGGCCACACTGTTGGCATTCGGTTCCTGAGGGACAGGGATGGTGAGAACCCTGTAACTATCATCCTGGGCTTTGGCACAATTCCTACATTCAGTCAAGTTCTCTTGTTAAAACCTGAATCACTTTAAATTGCTAACAGTGGGCTAGAGGGAAAGAGAAGAAAAGGGGATTGGAAGAAATGGATAGGGGGATAGAGGCAAGCACTTCCATGCACTTTTGTATGTTGGAATTTTTGAACAAGCAAGCATTACTTTTGAATAAAAATTATTATCCCCAAATATTAATCATTACATAAAAAGTGAGAAAATCAGCAAAGTGGATTCTATTTCTGTATGGAAGAATGTTTAAAGGAATATATTCCAAAGAATTAACAGTAGTTGTCTTTCCGCGGGTGCTTTATATTTTCTGTTTTTTATTTGCCTGAAATTTTCTTTTGGTTATGAATATTTATTTTTCATAATAAGAAAAAGAACAGTGAACTATTTTAAAATTAAAAAATAATATATTGTCTCTACATTTATAATCTGCACACTGTAAGAAGACAATCACCCTGGGAGGTACTCCCTTGCCCCACCTCCTCTCAGAGATTTCTGCTCAGCTCCAGAGACTTAGGCACCAGCAGAAGTTCATATCTTTCTGCCTAGAATCTTTTACAATGTCTGAATCTTTTATAATGAGCATAGATTATTTTTATAATGAGAAAGAAAACATATAGCTGTTTGCATTTGCAGGGGTAGGGGCAGTGGAGAGAAGAAAAAATAGCTGGGAATGTTTATGACCCCTAGCAAAGGCTGAAAATTACCTTTCCCGGCCCACTACAGAAAACCCTCAGTGGGGACAGGGAATAACACACGCCTTTCCACTCCTATATGGTTCTGGGCTGGACACAGATTCACACCTGGGAGCTGCTAACCTACCTACAGGGGCTTGTGTTGAGGCTGGGGAGATGAGAAGTAACACTGAAGGCCCTATCTTGTGGCAGGCACTATGGTGTCTTACTTAGTCCTGTAGTTCTATGAGGGGGAAATTATTAGTTCTATTTTAGAGGTAAGGAGAAATAAGACTCAGAGAGGTTCACTAACTTGCTTGAGAGATGAAGGCAGAGCTGGAGCCCAGATTTGTCTGAAGGCAAAGCTTATGCTCTTTCTTTCCCCTAAACCACTCTGCCTCCCCAGTTAAGAGTGAAATGTTATCAACTGGGAGTCACTGGGGCTAGTGGTGGCCAGGTACCTCCTTTCAAATGACTGAAGTAGCTCCCTACTACAGCACCCTTCCACCCTGCTGATTCTATCGCTGAGGACAAGGAGGAGACCTCAATCTGCCCATTATACTGGGAAACCTTTAGTGGTTGAGAAAGCCAATCAGGGGAGGTTTTAGCTTTGGGGGAACTCACTTCAGGCAAATAGGCCCTGACCACTCACAGAGCCCTAAAGAGGCAAAGAGCAGCACTAAGTCCAGTAGAAAGCCAACCAGGCACTGGGCATAGAGCCTTTGGGCTCTCTTCTCCAATGACACACTTCCTCCAGCCCCAGGATCAAATGATGTGTAAGCAATGCCTATCCGCAAAACAGTTCACATTTGCTGGCTGTTATAGCATCCTTGTGAAATAGCAGGGAGGACTTCCCCCATGTCTCCCTTCCTTCAGATGGCAAAACTGGTCCTGTTTCTTTACTGTGTCTTAGATTATTCAAAGATGCAGGCAGCCTCCAGGAGGTGAGCAGCAGACTTTTTCAAAAGAATCATCACATTAACCCATACACTGATAGCCTGCAACATGCCACACTTAGATTTATTAGTATTAATTTACTGCTCTCAGTAATCTTGTAAGAAAATGTTACTTGCCTATCTTACTTGCAACAAAACCAAAGTTCAAAGAGACTCACTCAGCTCCTGCAGCTTATGTGTGGGAGGGGTTGGCTGTGTCTTGGGCCTCTTAGACTCTGCACCCGTGCTTAGACCCTACACCCTTACACCTCACTGCTCCTTCCAGAGGCCCACCTGGAAGCCAGAGCATAAGCACCTCCTATAAGGACTGGGAAGCTAGAGGAGTGTCTCTAATCAAAGGATCATGTCCTGGACACTCCCTGGGACTTCACCTGAAAAAGCAACTCCTTGGTGTGAATGTCATAGACCAAGCATGTATCGTTTTCATCCACCACGGCCAGCTTTTTTCGGGAGGCGCTCATATCTAAGCAGCGCACGGCTGTGGCCTGTTTCAGTAGGACAATGGCAAAGAGATTGTCCACGAAGATCTTCAGGATCTGGCAAAATTTCAGAGAAAAAGTGTGAGTCACCATGGCAACAAGACCCTGTAATACTGCCAGGCTGTTGGAACCCATGTGTTCTAAAAAAACAACTCCCACTAACTTCACTAGAGGCTCAGTGTAGAGAAAAGGACTCATCAAAAGAAAGGGACCAGGGCTTATCCTTAGGAGAACAGAGTGTAGTTCATCTGAGGTCACCGAAGTAATGACATGTTGGCCCCAAGACATGACAAACTTACTTGAAAGTCTGCTTGACTGGGGATTTGTTAATGACATTACCCAACTGCAGGGTTAGGAAACACAATTCAGCAGAGGTCTGAGTAACTAACACAGGAAGAGGCTACTGTAAACACTGACAGACATCTGGTATAACCACTGCAAAATAATGATGATGATGATGATGATGATGATGATGATGAAAGCAATCAGTCATTGACTATTTTTGATAGTTGGGTAAAATATTATCCTCATTTGTAAAACCTGAGCCTCAGAGAGGTGAAGTAACGTGCGTAGGGTCACACCGCTATGAGTAGCTAAACATAAACATGACCCCAGGTCAACCTGCCTCCAAAGTCCATACTTTCAGGCCTCACACTGGAAGTGACATTGTGACAAAAAACACGTTCCTGCCCTTTGGTATTGCTATTCTATACTCCTGCTAACTCATACTCCATGAGTCCCATCCTCAGGAAAGGCCTGACAAACCTTTACCACTAGCCATCTGCTAGACAGCTTGGCTCTCAGGCTAATGCAGTTACATTTTTACTTTCAAATTTCCATGAAGCCCACTTAGAACTTTTCTTATTTTGAGCAAAGAACACACACAGAAAACTGTTTAACTTTGTATAACCTAGATTTTCCACATCTATTTGAGCAAAGGGCCCACTTTTCTTATAATATCTAGTAATAGCCTACAGACCAGCACCTTCTAGGACACAAGCTAGAACACACTGCCTTAATCCATTCACTGCTCTAATAGGGATCCAACCTAAGGAATGATCTCTGCCTCCCTCTCTAGCAAGCCACAGAACCTGCACCTCTAACAAATCTCCCACCATCTGGGTGACTTTCAAGCCCACTAATCTACTCAACTCTTGGCCCAGCGGTGCAGTGCCAACTCTGCCAGAATGGGGCATGCTATGAGTCTGAGGATCACCTCTTCTTTGGCCTGAGGCTATCCTTATAAAAGGTAGCTCTAATGTGCCCATGAAGGGAAGAAGCCTTTTTTTGCCCTGAAAACCTATCTCAGGGTCATAACTTGACTGGTTGCCTGCATCTGCATGCAGATAGTCAAACTGATGGGCAACCCAAAAGAGCACTCACCTGTCCATTCTTCAGGCCTACCAACAGACCTTCCCTTCCTGGCGGGCCACCAATCACCTTGATGTAGCGAATGAGAGATTCCATCTGCCACTCCCGCTCTTTCACTCCACTGAAGGACAGGCACTGCAGCCGTTTCTCCTAGAAAGCAAACCCCCCTCTGCATGGATATTCAACAGAATAAGTGTTCCCCAGCCCTCCAAAGGAGGTCTTCCTGCCTCTGAGGGGTGAAAAACACTTTATATTCAGGATCTACCTAACCTAGTCCCCATGATTGGTATCGTTAATCTTCATGAAAGTCTTCCCATGGATCCTCGCTCAGCCTCAGATCTTCTGTGCAGACCTCTAAGCAGCCAAAAGCACACCTGTTTGCCACTTCTATACTATAAACCTGTGGTACCCCTAAACTGCTTAAAGTTCTAGACTTTTAGAGATATTTTAATAATATTTTATGTCTATAGTGATTCCTAAAGGAATCCATTTTATCACTTCCAATAGGCCTAGTTTCATGAAACAAAATCCACCTCTACTTCCAAGAAAGATGCTGGGTTGGCCTTCTCTCAAAGTCTTTTCAAACTTCTCTTGGCATTGACCTAGACATTTTCTAGGAAGCTCTAAGTTGAGAAATATTTTTCTGTGAAAAAAATCTATCAGAAAGTAAAAACTCCCTTTACTGTTTTGAATTAAAATACATTGTTTTTTGTTTAACTGAAGGATATCATAAATTTTTATGTGTATATGTTTACCAAAAAAAAATCAATCTGCATTTTGTGGTATATCAATTTAGGCTTTAAGTCATTAAAATATATATAATCCCAGTATAACAAAGTACTTTGTAACACAAAAAAGTAGTAGTCTCCTGTTTATGGCCCATGACTTTCTAGTAGAGTCTGGCCATATAGATGTCAACAAAATAAAAGCAATAACCAATTCCTAATGACCAAAAAACCCTGCGTTGGGTACCCTCTCCTTGGAGGAAGCATAAGGTGGATTCGGTCTGATCTGCTGCGGCTTACCTGGCAGAGGATGATGTGATCAGAGCACACCACCAGGAGGTTGCATTCAAACTTTTTGACAATCTTCTCTTTTATCCGGTAACGCATGTCTGATGAATCATCTGAATACAACTCATAGATGATGATTTTATCTGGCACTTGGATAGCTAATCGATTTTTGTAGATGGCAATTTTCTTGACAAGCTCTCTGCATTTAATCCGAACTGTCAAAGGAAAAAAGCCCAGTTCTAGCAAGAAGTTGTTAAGTAAGGTAGAAGGCAGAGAAATGAAAAGCTATCATTTACTTAATACTACTGGCAATTAAAGGAGACACTCTCATCAAAAAAATCTTTAGAGTATCTAACATGTACAATCAGCTCTGCTAAACACTGGGATCCAAAGTCATATATAATCTTTGTTATCCAAAGCTTACAGCTGAGTATGGAAAATGATTCTTAATGCTACCATCACTTGCTGAACATAAATCTAAACTCCTCTGCATGGCACTAATGGCCCCTGATGATCAGGAGCCCACCTGAGTGACTGCCCACAACTCTGGTCACTCTCCAAACACCACCCTTGACAACAGTAACCATGTGTAGTTTGTGGGGTACACTAAACTCTCACACTCATTATGGACCAGGTGGAGAAAATGTCTCCAGAAGGGATGCTTTGGAGCTACACCCTCACCATACTGTTGGAATCTTCAAATGGAGGTGCTCCCAGATGGGGACCAAAGGATGTCTGTCATCTGAATCTGCAAGACAACTCCCAACCAGAATCCCTACTCACAGGCATCTGGCAGTGTGCTGCTGTGTCCAGTATATCTGGATATGAATACACTTGAAACAAGTGGATTCTTAGCCTATTTAACCAGCCCACCCCCTTGGGTGGATAGAAGAAAAGACTGAGTTTAGACTGACTGCACTGGGCCTGGAACCCTGATCTGACTGAGCGTGTGGAAACCCACTGCCTCTGCTTATCTCTGGGGCAAGGACCTGACCAAAGGCAAGCTGAGATGTAACTGAGGAAGAAGTACCCCAGAAGTGCCTCTGACCAGAGAGAATGCAGGTCCACAAAGACCCATGGAGGTCAGCCACCATGGCTCTAACTTGTTATATATTATCCTCCCTTAGTTAGGGAGTCCATGTACCCCTGGAATTATCTGCAAAATTTTGTGAGTCTGTGTGGTATTTTTTGAGAAAGGGTTTCTTGCTTTCATTAGATTCTCAAAAACATCCACATTCTCCCCTCGTCCTGCCTCCTCACAAAAAAAAAAAAAAGAAGCAAGAACCAGTGGTCCAACGTGTTTCAAAAAGACCAAGGAGAAATATTTCCTACCATTTCACTTGCCCTATCAGCAGTCCTCTCAACCTATGCCTCTCCCCAGTACCTAGAGGGCAAAGGGGCTCTACCTGCCTTTTACCTTTCTGCTCAGTGATCAGGTGCTGCACGATGACATCAGTCATGCTATCCCTGTATGCATACCGGTCCTTATAGAGCCCATGGACAGTGCTGAAAATAAGCTGGTAGAAGGAAATGGTGCCATCCTGGCAGCCTACCACCTGCAGGGAAAGAGAGGTGTCAATTCCCAGCTCTCTGTGGAGAAAGAATCTACCTTCCCATTTGTCAGGAAAAAACATCAATGATTTGACTGGCTAAGCAGGCCTGATGTTCAGTTCCTACTCAGACAATGGCCCAATAAAAATGAACTTCCTCTTCTTACCACATAGTTGGAATCGGGCTTCACTTTACAAGTCCACACCCAGGAGTTCTGCTCCCCAACAGTCCCGAGCCGCACTCCATCCTTGGTGAAAAGGGATACTTGCTTGTCTGACCCCCCCAGTAAAATGTACTCCCCTTTAGTAAAGTAGCTGATGCAGCAGGGGTCAAAATTCAGTGGCCGATCCTTCCCAATCTGAGGAAAGAGAACATACACTAAAGGAAAAAACAACTTCTGAATCCTGAAACTCAATAAATGTTAGCTATTATTACTATTATTATTATTAAGCCAGATCCCTTTAAATGTCAAAAACACTTAAAATGCCAAAAATCCACAAATTACACCTAAGCCTAACACAAAAGTGTAGGTTTGATTTACTTCATCATCCCACATTTAATTCTAAATCTTCCCAGAATTAGCCAAACCGGTTTGGCTCAGTGGATAGAGCGTCGGCCTGCAGACTGAAAGGTCCCAGGTTCGATTCCGGTCAAGGGCATGTACCTTGGTTGCAGGCACATCCCCAGTAGGAGGTGTGCGGGAGGCAGCTAGTTAATGTTTCTCTCTCATCGATGTTTTTAACTCTCTATCCCTCTCCCTTCCTCTCTGTAAAAAATCAATAAAAAATATTTTTAAAATAAATAAATAAATAAATCTTCCCAGAATTAAAAGATACTTACACAAGAAAACAATTTTACTGTTCCAAACAAGTTGGGGGTTACTTTCTCAGAAGACTGAGGTTGCTTATCTGTCAAAAACTCTGGGCCACAACATGAACACAATATTTACCATGGCCCTGACTACCATATTGAGCTTTTTTTATATTGTCACTATAGTAGCAAGACCCCATTTCCACCTAGCATAGTGTGGTTAGATGTTCCAGGAAACTTCTAATACCCATCCTCAGTGCCAGGTACACAGTAGATGTGCCAATAAATATTTATTAAATGATTATGGACATACATTAAGTGGATGAATACTAATAGATAGGACCAGGGAAACTGGATGCTAGATAATTAAAATGATGGTTCTTTTGCCAAAACCGGTTTGGCTCAGTGGATAGAGCGTCGGCCTGCGAACTGAAAGGTCCCAGGTTCGATTCCGGTCAAGGGCATGTACCTGGGTTGCGGGCACATCCCCAGTAGGAGATGTGCAGGAGGCAGCTGATCGATGTCTCTCTCTCATTGATGTTTCTAACTCTCTATCTCTCTCCCTTCCTCTCTGTAAAAAATCAATAAAATATAAAAAAAATAAAAATAATAAAAATAAAATAAAATGATGGTTCTGAGAAAACAGCCATAGGAAACTGAGAAAATTCTTTATTATATACAACCTTTATTTTTACTTGACTACCAAAGAAATAAGCAATGGTAAGGTGAGGCAGAAGAAATGGCTCCAAAGTTAGGCTAAACATACCTAAAACCCCCACTTCTAACATGATATGTTTTGAGAAATAAAGATGCTGTTAAACAAAAGGCTCCATTGAAATGGCTGCATTTCTCATTTGCTTGGCTGTGGTAGTAAGCCATCCCCACCACCTTCACTCTAATCCTCAATGTCTCCAGTCTCCTAACAGATTTCCTACCACTAGGCTCTCTTTATTTTAATCCACCCTCCACAGAAATAAGGAATTCTCTGAAACAAGAATCTGACCAAGTCGCTCCCTACCTAAATCTATGGCTCTGAAATACTCACAGAATACAATGTTCAAACTCTGTATTCACACTACAATCTTGTCTCATCTTCCTTTCTAGCACCATCTCTCCACAAATCTTGGGACCCAGTCACCTTGAACAACTCACTGTTCCCTGAGTTGTCATCTATTTTCATTCCTCCCTGCCTTTTCAGATGCTATTTTCTCTGCCCGAAACACCATTTTCAATGCCCTCTGCCTAGCAAACTCCTTCTTATCCTGTTCAAAGTCACCTCTACAAAATCTCCCATCTCCACCGAGCAGTGATGTCACCCTCTTTTGTGTCTCTATTGCTATCTTTCTGTACAGCTCTCTATCATGCCATGTATCACTGCACTGGGACTGTTGGCCATTGAGTACATCCCCACCAGCCTGTGAACTCTGGCAGAGCAGAGGCATTAACTTACAAAGCTCAATGTCAGTGGCTCCCAACACAGGTGAAGGGCTGGCCTAAACGGGTGCTTATAAATGTGGGTAGGATGGAGAAAGCAAATATAGAAGGCAGGGTCGTGACCAAGACCAAGGCCTTACAGTCAGACCAATCTGGGTTTTGATCCCATGTGCCACCATTTCCTAGCAGTGTGAAACCTCGGGCATAGTATTTACTTCACTGCTCTGAGTCTTGTCTACTCATTTCTAAAAAGTTGATAATCACAGGGTTTTATTAGACTTAAATGAGATAAAGGATGCACAGCATAGAGCACAGTGCCTGGTATCACAGCAAATAACTCAATAAATAGAAGCAAACAACAATAAGTTATAATTACTAATAATACAACCTCAGAAAGTGAAAAACTATTACAGGCATGACTGTAACTGTATCTCCCACTGGGTCTGTACAGAGCTGCATACCTGTTTTCCACTTAGTTGGTAGAAGGAAAGTTTCTGCCCCCAATCAGCTACAGCCAGGATGTCGTTACGTTCCTCTCTAATCAACAGAAGACAAAAGAGGTTATGGGGGGCCGTGGTCTGCTGATGAATTAGCCCTAAGGGTTTAACAAACAGGAAAAAGAAAGCCTGGCCAGCCTGTCAGATTGCCAAATGTTGTACAGTAGCACTGAGGCTAAGTTATAATTTGGGCCAACCCATCAATCAGCCCCATAGGATGAGGGGAGGCAAGGCTCCGTTCAGCCTTCCTGGGAACTGTTATTTCACGAAATGCCCTACCATGAGCTTGTGGCACCAGGACACAGCCACAGTGAAGCTAAAACCCTCATTTCAAAGCTTCCTGTGGAGCAACAATAAGAAAGGGCAAGGCTGCAGATTCAAGAGTGCTTTATTTTAGGGGAGGGTTAGAGGCGGGGGGCGGGGGTAAGAGATCAACCGAAGGACTTATATGTACGCATATAAGCACAACCAACAGATGCAAGACACTGGGGGCGAGGGGACAAGGGCAAGTGCCGGGAGGTAGGAGAGGCTGGGGGGAGGTCAGTGGGGGGAAAAAAATGAGACATATGTACTATTATTTGTAATAATTTAAACAATAAATTAAAATAAAAAAGAAGAAATAAAAAGAGTGCTTTATTCTTATGTACCACACAATATAGGGAGATAGAGAAATGTCTTTTGCAGTGGGAAGGCATGGATTGTCTGACTTTTTTAATATACAGAGGAAAACTTGCTTGCTCTGCTTAAAGAGGGAAAATTAATACCTAAACTAGGTTCTCTCACAGTTAGGATGAAATGGTGTCTGACTGGATACTGTAAAAATAAAAGTAATGGGCTCTCTAATGATCAACAACTGTCTTTGAAACTGAGTCCCTATCAGGATCAGTGCCTTGGGACCAGGACTGTAGGACCAGCACATGGGAGAAACTGAGGCTGGGGATGAGGCTACTTGGGAATCTAGTTTAAGAGTTTAATCCCTGCCTTTGAGGCCTGGTCTTAACCACCTAATGTTGCCTCCTCTGTTTATTAGGTCCAGTTTTCCTGAACCCAAACCCTGGTGGTCAACGGCAGCACCATTAGATATGCAGGCCAGGAATGGTACAACCTTACCTGCAACTCAGCTAAGAGTGCAAAGTGGCAAATACCACGGGCACTAATTCACAACTAAGGGGGGAAAAGACAAAGATCAAGAGCGATGTTAACAGGAAGGGACCTGCAGGTAAACTGTGTGTGACTGGCACTGAAGTCCAAACACAGTCTAGGAGCCCAGCCTGCAGTGAGCCCTCTTGGGCATGCCACATATGTCTCTCAACTGGGTTCAAGCCCCATGAACTGAATTGGTGGTTTTCAACCTCTTTTTTTCATTTTTCTCCCCTGGCAGTGGGTCTCCACCAAAACAAAATTCATGTTAAGTAATAAAAAGGATTACTCTGTTTGAAGCACAGATGGTGACCTGAAGCCCACCTCTCCCTCCTTTCCTCATCCCCCCACCTCCCACCTCCTTTTTCCGAAGAACCGCAGGTACCACAGAACAGTTTGGAAAGTTCCAAGCCAGACCATTTTACCCAATCAGAAAATCCTGGCTATCCCAGCTTTTCCATTCCAGAAAGAAAGAATGCCTGAACAGATAGGATTTGGGTCGTGAGGATTATGGGTAAGTTGAAGGCTTCTTCTCTGATAAGTGCTCTAGAAAATGCAAGGTAAGGTATAGTGTAGGAACAGGCTAAGAAAGGTGTCCAGTAATAGAGGAGGTGTTAAATGAGTTATGGTACATCCACACAGGGGCATACTATGCAGACATTCAAAATCATGTTTTCAAAGGACTCCTAATGTTACTAGACAGTGTTCACTCTGTGATGTTAAGTGGAAAATGGAAAGTAGGATGTGATTTAGTAAATTATATGAACACACTGAGGGGAAATACAATAAAATGCTAACAGTGGTTTCCTCAGAGGATGGGGTTTTACAGAAGAGTTTAACTTTTTCCTTTAGACTTTTCAGTATTTCCTGAAGACTCTCAAAGGATGATTTTATAATCCACACACAAGTTTTAAAAGGGTGTGTTTCTCCCGTATTGGAGGAGCTTTCACCAACAACGACCTCAAACCCTCTTAGAAAAGAGCTTAGAGCAGCATCTGCCCCAGCAGGTCTGCTCCAGGGTCTGTCCCTTCCAAGGAGGGTTCTCGCTCCTCGGGACACACTCACAAGTTGTCGTCCCTGAGACTGTCGTCCTCTTCCTCTGGCTCTTCCTCCTCTGCCTCACTACCCTGACTACTGTACACTGCTGACTTCAGAGTGGAAGGAATTTCCTGAAAATATCTGTTGACAATGACTTCCTCGGCATCCTCGTTCTCTCTGTTCATCCAGAAACTCTCCCATCGGCTGTAGACAATAAGTGGTTGTTCACAATCACAATGCCTAGAACTACACTAAAGTCATAATTTCAAAATCTGTCAAGGAGCCCCTGAACCCTGCCGGAAGAGGACAGCAACCAGGTACACTGGGCATCCTGCTTCTCATGAATTAAAAATGGTACCCTGAAGCCACAAAGTCATCTGTGGCCACAAAATCAAACAGCAGGAACTTGGGGGTAGGCTAATGGCTTTGAAGGCATTAGACATGCATGGTACAGCTCTGGGCTGGACAAAGTTATTCAGGAAGAAGCATAATAATCTGGTGTAGAAAGGCAGTGGAATTACACAACCTTCTAAATCAAGAAGGCACCACCTGTAAAGTGACATTGGGCTGGCAAACAATGAAATCCTTTAATTTACCTGCAGAGGACTCTGTGGGAGACATTGGTGGTTTAATATTACAGGATTACATAAAGAGCATATAAAGATATTAGCCCACCCTCAAAGTCACATTGGCATAGAAAGAAAAGTGTGTGTAAGGTTTGAGAAAGTAGATGCCAATTGTTGTGGGACTATAGAATTTGGGGACACTTATAGACTTAATTAGGCTTTTTTGGGCAAGGGCAGCAAAAAAAGACTCATAAAAAAGCTATTTATTATTGGGTGGACACATGTTCTGCCCAACTTGGAGAAAAGAACTGAAAAAGGGAAAAGACCAAAATAAAGCCACAGCAAAGAGGTGAGCTATTAATTCATAAGAAAATGGCCCTTCTGTGTCACATGTGTGCATGCGCACACACACAGTTTGAGATGGCCTAGATAGTGCATCTGCTTAGCTAAATTTCTGGGATTCATTCCAAAACACAAGATGGGCTCTTAAAAAATTCCATTAAAATGGAAAAGGTTCCAAAACATATCAGTCAAGTGGACTGAGAAGCCTTTGAATGCACGGAGAGACCTTACGGGGAGAGAAAGAAACAGTGTGCCCTAGGAAGAGGACAGCTGTAAGAGCACCTTGAAGGGTTCCAGCAGATGGACCATATCGGGGAGAGGGCGCCCCCAGGCCGCTCGATCTTCACTTTTTCCTCGCCATTTTTGTTCCGTAGGCTGATGATTCCATTGAACATCCCCAGAGCCAGGTACTGACCATCATTTGTCCAGCTGTTCACACAACCAGCAAAGGGCACAGGGAGAGGGAAAGGAACACACAGAAAGTAAAAACCAGTGAGGATGATGCCTTGGTTGATATAGAATTTAATGAGGCAGCAATGGTTAAGCTCATCCTGGTGATGATGTAAAAATTAGAGGACCAGACTTAAAATCCCATTTATTTCTGGGATAAACAGATAGATGTGAAGATAGGAGCCCCTTTTTCTGAGCTCTCACAGCTCTCTGTACAGACCTCCATGATAGCCCTTAGCTTGTGTCTGCATTGCTGGGTCAGCCTCCTTTCCCCACTCATCCTTTCAACACCCTCCCACTTCAAGAACACATTAAGAACACAATTCATGTCTTGGTGTATTCTAGGCCTCTAGAACAGGTGCTTAACAGATGTTGAATGAAAGGAAGGCTACACTCAGAAGCTGAACAACAAGAATAGCTACCATTTATAAAGTGTATTCTATATGCCAGGCTCTGTGCTGTATACTTTTAGACTCTTTAATTTGTGTGCATTTCACAACAGCCCTATCAAATCAGTATTTTTATCCAGTAATGTCAGATGAGGAACCTGAGGCTCCAGTCAGAGAGATTTTGTAACTTTCCTAAGGTCACTGAGCCTGTCAGTGATCCATCTGGATATGAATCCAGGTCTAGCATCAAAGCCTATGCTTTCTCCAGTGCCCATGCCGCCTGGAAAGGACAATCTTGCATCTCCAGAGAGTCTACACTGAGGACAGCTGTAGGCTGAGGAGGTTTGTAACTAGATAACTGCATGAAAACAATTTATAGTTTTCTTTTGCTTGATGGTCAAAGGCAGGTACAATTCCTTCCTACCAAGGAGACCAGAAAAGAAGGCAAGAGGAAACACAGGGGCCTAAACCAACTAGCTAACACAGACTTTCTCTACTATCTGAATTTACTGGATTTGAGAGTCTGTTTAGACAAGAAGGGAACATAAAGTCTACCTTCAGAGCTGTCTCTAACTCACCTACAGCAGGTGATCTTGCTGCTGGATTTGTGCTTGGAGACAGACTTCTGTTCAGGAGACCACAAGCCTTCAATGAAAAATAATATTTAAAAAAGACAGATTGGTTGGAATATTACTCAGCAATAAAAGAGGAACAGAAAACTGATACACAGACAACTTAGAGGATCTCTGGAGCTTTATGGCTGAGTGAAAAAAAAGCCAATCTTAAAAGATCACACACTGTATGATTCAACTTTATAAATTCTTGAAATGACAAAATTATATAGAAATGGAGAAGAGATTAATAGTTTCCAGGTACCAGATGTTAGGGATAATAGGAAGTGTAGGGGAGTAGATGATGATAAGGAGTATCTTTATGGTGAGGAGAAACCCAACATCCTGGTTTTGATATTATATAACAGTTACATAAGATGTATCCACGGGGAAACTGGATGAAGAGTACATAAGACTTCTCCATTATCTTTGAAACTTACTACGAATCTATAATTATTTCAAAGCTAGAGGCCCAGTGCACGAAATTTGTGCACTTGGGGGAAGGGTCCCTCAGTCTGGCCTATGCCCTCTTGCAGTGCAGGAGCCCTCGGGGGATGTCCAACTGATGTCTTAGGCCCACTTCCCCGCAGAGAGCGGGACTAAGCCAGCAGTTGGACATCCTTAGCACTGCTGTGGAGGTGAGAGAGGCTTCTGCCACCACCACTGCGCTCGCTAGCTGTGAGCCCAATTTCTGGCTGAGCAGCACTCCCCCTGTGGGAGTGCACTGACCACCAGGGGACAGCTCCTGTGTTGAGAGTCTGCCTCCTGGTGGTCAGTGCGCATCATGGTGACCGGTTGTTCCACTGTTCGGTCTATTTGCATATTAGTCATTTATTATCTACACTAATAAAAGAGAAACATGGTAATTAGCGTACGACTGCTACCCTTCCCATTGGCTAATCAGCATATCCTTATGCAAATTAACTGTCAGCCAAGATGGCGGCCGGCAGCCATGCACTGAAGCGAACAGGGAGGCTTGCTTGCTCCAGTGACTGCGGACTCCAACGTTCCCTGCACCCCACACTTGCCGGCCTCTCAGCTGCAACTCTAAGCAACTATGTACTATGTTGCAAATATAGAAGCTAAACAAAACCCCAGAAAAGGCTTTCAGTCAGCCGGGGCTTCAGCCAGCCTGACCACAACATTGTATCAATGTTTTCAGCAGCGAGGCCTCAGAGCTAAAGCTGGCCCAGAATAGAAAAAAAAAGAAAAGAAAAAAAGGAGCAGTTGGGAGCTTCACGCCAGCTGGAAAACAGCCCTCAGCCCCTCAGCCAGCCTGGCCAGGCACCCCAGTGGGGACCCCCACCCTGATCCAGGACACCCTTCAGGGCAAACCAGCCAGCCCCCACCCGTGCACCAGGCCTCTATCCTATATAGTAATAGGGTAATATGCCTCCCAGCACCGGGATCAGCATGACAGGGG
>NW_005871056.1:12914922-12925318 GCF_000147115.1 Myotis lucifugus
GTGTGTGACAGGGGGCGGTGCCCCAACTCCCCTATCGGCCCTGCTCTGTGAGTGACAGGGGGGAGCTCCTCAACCCCCTGATCGGCCCTGCTCTGTGCATGACAGGGGGGAGCTCCTCAACCCCCTGATGGGTCCTGCTCTGTGCGTGACAGGGGGGAGCTTCCCAACCCCCTGATCGACCCTGCTCTGTGTGTGACAGGGTACGGAGCCCCAACCCCCCTGATGGGCCCTGCTCTGTGAGTGACAGGGGGCAGCGCCCCAACCCCCTGATCGGCCCTGTTCTGTGAGTTACAGGGGGCAGCGCCCCAACCCCCTGATTGGCCCTGCTCTGTGCGTGACAGGGAGTGGCGCTGCAACCTCCCCATCGACCCTGCCTTGAGTGTGACAGGGGGCGGTGCCCCAACCCCCCAATTGGCCCTACCCTGAGCGTGACTGAGGGTGGCATCGCAACTTTCCGATCCGCCCTGCTCTGTGCATGACAGGGGGTGGCGCCCCAACTCCCCAATCGGCCCTGCTCTGAGCCTGACCAGGGGCTGTACCTAGGGATTGGGCATGCCCTCTGCCACCCGGGAGCAGGCCTAAGCCAGCAGGTTGTTATCTCCTGAGGGGTCCCAGACTGCGAGAGGGCACAGGCCGGGCTGGGGGACCGCCCCCCCGAGTGCACAAATTTTTGTGCACCAGGCCTCTAGTATAGGATAAAAAGAAAAAAGGAAGATAGATTGGTGAATTTATAGCCAACTTTTCAGGGGTTTTACTGCAAGAAATGGCAACTTCAGTGTAAATAACTGTTACATTGTAACCAGAGTACAACTTAGCATTCAAAGTAATGAATGATGCTTTCTGGGGATCTGATTTCCACTCCCAGGCCTCACCCACAGCACATGATCCTATACAAGCTGTGCCTTGTCCATGGCACATTGGTCACCTTCGGCTTGCTCCCTCCTGCCCCAGATGCTCTGGTTTAGGGTCCCACAACAGGCAATATAAACAAATTCTACCCTTTGCCTGAGCCATATGGCATAACCAAGAAAGTAAATATAGTGTGAAAATATATTTATATAGCAAGATGCAACATCAAACAAATGGTGTTTCCCTTTACCCTGATCCAGAATGCCTCCCCAAACATTTCCACCTCGTGCATATTATCTGTGCTCCACTGAGCCTGCCCGCAAGTCTCTAGCTGAAAGAAACCCCGCCCTCCTGGGCCTTCCTCAGCAGCGCTTACATGACTCAAGTCCAATCCCTGGCCCCACCACTTACTTGCTGGGTAACCAGTAACTGCTTGCTCTAAGCCCCAATTCTTTTTTCAGCATTGGAGTGAGAATGAGAATAATGACCTGACCTAAAGGGTTGTCATAGAGCTCAAATAGGAATTCATTTTTTACCCTTAGCACAGTACCTAGCACACCACAAGCATTCAATAAGTACAGTTTTATTACTATTACTTTTTTACAAATTCTACCTCCCCTCCTACCCCTGACTACAAGTTCTTTGAGGGCAGGGATTCTATTTTGTCTTCTTAATCCCAAAAGTAAGCACATTCACATGAAAAAAATGCTATATTTTATTAATGAATGATAGTCTTTTGCCCTTTTATTTATACTCTAAAGGCCCAGTGCACGAATTTGTACATGGGTGGGATCCCTCAGGGTGGCCTGCGGGGATTGGGTCCCAGCTCGCACCCCCAGCCTCGCAGCCCCGCAGCCCCACCTGGCATCCTGCCTTGGCCTGGTGCCGCCCCCCCCACCCCCACTTACTCCACCATCCAGCCTGTGGGGGCAATCGATCGGGGCCAGGGGCCCCCCCGCACCCTGCCACCATCACTGGTGGCCATCTGTGGGGCAATCAGTGGGGCGATTGGGCCCCCACTCACACCTGCCTTGGCCTGGAACTGCCTGCTTACCTGCTCCACCACCCCTCCATGGTCCCACTCTTGTCAGGGCCCATCAGGGCTGGCAGCACCTCCACTGCTGCCTGCTGCTGCTGCTGGTCGCCCACCATGTTCCACACTGCCCCCTGGTGGTCAGCGCACATCATAGCGAGTGGTTGAACTCCCAGTCAAACAACCTCCCGAGGGGACAATTTGCATATTAGGCTTTTATTATATAGGAGGATTCTCTCTTTTGAACCTCAGAACTTTATCAGTGAGATAGATGGTAGGGAAGTCAAACACTGACAGGGATTAAGTCTCTGACTTTTTGATAATGGCTGATCTATTGTACCTACTATCTCTTAGCATGGAAAACAGAATTGATGAGCTGAAAGCCAGAAGTGACCTTGAATAGAGATAACCTACAAGCCTCTGCTTACTTTCCCTCCCTGCCTCAATGGACACTACGCTGACCCTCCTCTGTGCCAGCACTATGCCAGTGCTGAGGCCAGAGTGAATGCCTCAAAGCATTCAACCCCTCAGGAAGGACAGCTATAGCCACCACACCAGTAGCAACAGTGAAACACTGAGCAAGCAGCAGTTACAATGGTGAAGAATTTCACACATACACAGATGTCGAAGGACACGAAGGTGGGGACAACTGAACTGTCTGTGAGGCATGGAAGGCTTCCCAGAGGTGGCAACACCAAGTTATACCAGTGCTCTCCATTTTCCATTTTCCTTCCCTGGGGCCTTTCTTGCTGTTTTCCAGATTTCTTACCAGATTCAGTGTCATCATTCACTTTCTTGGTTTCTACACAATTTAAAGAATAACTATCGTTCCCCCACCCTTGCCCACCCTGCCAGCCAATTAAGGGAGAGATATCATAACTCTCTTGGGACAAAACCACCACCTTCTGGAGAGATTTCAGTATTTTCTGCTCAAATCTACAGTTATTCCAGGACAAGTTCTCAGGAACCTACCAAAATCATTGGAGGAACAAGATGCAAGTTGGTGGGTAGCAGGATTGTAGGAGTTGGTGGGTAGCAGGATTGTAGGAGACAGACTGGATAGAATCGTTGTGCCTGGGAAGTAAACAATTATAGATTACCAGAGGCCCGAAGAATGACATTCATGCAAGAGTAGGGCTTCCCTCTGGCACCCAGGACCTGGGCTTCCCTTTGGCACCCGGGACCCGGGCTTCCCTCGAAGCCCTGGCTTAATCCAGAAGGTCATCCTGAAGGACATGTGGTCTAATTAGCATATTACCCTTTTATTATTATAGATTATGCAGCAAACCGCAAATGTTTTGATGGCTACAATTGAAATGATGAACCCACAGTCTGACTACACATCACAAGCTCTTATGCAAGTGACCAACAAAAAAGCATAGGAATTAATTCTCCTTCCCCTGGATTGCCCCTCACCCCATTTTTATCTCTTAAACATTACCCACTCACCAGCCTGGCCAAACTTAAATGCCACCTCCACCAGGACTAGTGTGCTGGACACGTCTGCTTTGTGAGCTGATACAATGATGTAAAGCACTTAGTCTAGTGCCAGCTGCATAAGAAATGCTTTATTAATGGCTGTTATTCTCATTGTTTTGTGAAGGCCTGGAAATATAAGATGGAGGTGCAGTAAAGATATTTCAAGCTAAGCCCAGCCGGCGTGGTTAAGTTCGATCTATGAACCATGAGGTCACATTTTGATTCCCGGTCGGGGCATGTGCCCGGGTTGCAGGCTCGATCCCCAGTAGGGGGCATGCAGGAGGCAGCCAATCAATGATTCTCTCTCATTATTGATGTTTCTATCTTTCTCTCCCTCTCCTTTCCTTTCTAAAATAAATAAAAATATAGTAAAAAGATATTTCAGGCTATGATCTGAAAATATGGCAAATCCTTAGACAACAATGAAAGCTAAGTGAGTCATGTACCACACATGGCATCTCAGCCTGTTTTATTCCTTTACTTCCGGCTAACAGTTTACTCACAACTTCACTCATTCATTCATTTATTCATTCAAAAGTTGTTTGGTGATTTGTACAACCATGTTCATAGAAGCATTATTCAAAATAGCCAAGAGATAGAAGCAACCCAAGTGTCCACTGACAACATATAAATGGATAAAGAAAAATGGTCTATACATACACTAGAATATTATTCAGTCTTAAAAAGGAAGAGAATTCTGCCTGGCTGGTGTGGCTCAGTTGGTTGAGCATTGTTCTGGGAAAGAAATCTTGCTCATTCAATTCCTGGTCAGAGAACATACCTGGGTTGTGGGTTGGATTCCGGTGAGGGCATGTACAGAAGGCAACTGATCAATATTTCTCTCTCACATCGACGTTCCTCTCTCTCTCTCTCTCTCTCTCTCTCTCTCTCTCTCTCTCTCTCACCATGTGCTCTAGTGAGGATTTAAAAAAAAAGAAAGAGAATTTTGACACATGCTACAACATGTGTCAACCTTTAGGATATTATGCTAAGTTAAATAAACCAACCACAAAAGGATAAATACTATATTATTCCTTATTACATGAGGTCCCTAAAATAGTAAAATTCATAGAGACAAGTAGAATGGTGGATGCCAAGGGCTGGGAATAGGAAGGGGAGTTGTTTAATGTGTACAGAGTTTTAGTTTTGCAAAATGAAAAGAGTTCTAAAGATTGGTTGCTCAACATCATGTATATACTTAACACTACCGAACTGTACACTTAAAAATGTTTAAGAAAGCCCGGCCGGTGTGGCTCAGAGGTTGAGTGTAGGCTCATGAACCTGGAGGTGATAGTTCGATTCCTGGTCAGGGCACATGCCCAGGTTTCAGGCTCGATCCCCAGTGGGGGATGTGCAGGAGATAGCCGATCAATGATTCTCTCTCATCATTGATGTTTCTATTTCTCTCTCCCTTTCTCTCTGAAATCAATAAAAATATATTTTAAAAAAATTATTTCTTGAGTACCTAATACATATATCAGGGACACAGGATGAACAAAAACAGACGCAGTGTGTGCCCTCCTGGAGTTTAAAGGCTGATGGGAGATATTCATCAATCACAAGATAAATGTAAAACTACAACTGTGAGAAATGCCATCGAGGAACCTGACCAGGTCTAGAGAGCCAGGAAAGGTTTCACAGAAGAAACAGCATTTGAATCTGAGAGCTTCAGGGTGGGTAGTGTTAACTAGGGAACAAGAAAGACTATGAGCAGAGCCTCTGCAGTGAGATAAGCCTGGAGCATTCCAACCCCAAGTTTCTGTCTGTTGCCACTGGGTGGATATGAGGCCATTCCCTGAGATGCAAGAGGAAAAGTTGGGACAGGGTAGAATCTGTGATGTCAGATTCACTAAACTTAGCTATATGAAAACAAAGCCCAGCGCTGACCAAGCTAGTAGTGCTCAAGAAATGTTCATTCACAATTCTTCCTATACCACCACATAACGCCATAACTTCATTTCAAGTTTAATTGCAGAGAAAGAAGTTATTTCTTATATCTTTTCTAAGGTGCTTTTTCTATAGTTGCTCAATAAGATAAGAGTCAAAATAACAATACTGTACATCTAAATTGTTACTTACGTGTACTTCAAAATGCCTTCCAATTTTGACGTCCAGATAATAACGCTTTTGTCAGCTGATCCAGAAGCAAAGCGCTTGCCTAAAAGTATTTTTAAAAAGAAAATTCTCACATTTATTTTAAACCAACATTTCCCAGAATATTTCTTAGAAAACTGGTTCTTTTAAGGTCTCTAGTAAGTGCCAGCTGCTTCTCTACTCCTTCTTCTTATCAGTACTAGGCAGCAGTACTTTGGAGTCAGGAAGTTTGGGTTCAGATCCTGGTCTGTCTGGCACCGAGTAAACAAAGATGTATTGAGAGTCTACAATCTGCTAGGAATCATGTTCTGTGCTAAGGATCAAATAGTGATTAAAGCACACATAATCACTACCTTCACAGAGTAATGGAAAAAGCAAGCATTAAATTGATCCAATAAAACTAAAATATGGTAACAAAAGAAATATGAGAGAGAATAACTTGGGGTACCTAATTTAAATGAGGGAAGGCTTCTCTGAGGATGAGATCCTTCAGTTGAGACCTAAAGGTTGAGCAAACCTTAGCCAGGTGCAAAGAGAGGAGAAAGCGTGACCCACATAGATAGAACAGATGGCAAAGGTCTTGAGGAAGGAAAAGCCTGGCATGTCTAAGGGGCTGAAAGACAGCCAGCATGGAACTCCAAGGGCATAGGAACTGTGAAGGGGTAAGGAGGAAAGGGGAGGGATCTCTAGGAGCTTCAGGGCCACAATTGAGATCTTTCTCTTTATCCCAAAGAAAGGCTTTAAGCAAGAGTGACAGATGAGATTTTCATTTTCACACTACTGGACTTTACAAAAGAATGGATTGGAGAGAGGCAACATATAACAAGTAATTACTTATTAATTACATTGCTACAAGTTTGCAAGTGCTTAGAAGTAGAGCAGGGCATCATGGCAGCCAACAGCAGGGAGCCTTCACCTACTCCAGTGAAAGATGATTAAGAGATAAGCACAGGCTCGATTCTGTACACCTAGTTAAGGATGTTTAGACTTTATTCTTAGGGCAACTGGAAGTTGATCTTGGGAAAGTCACTGTTCTCTGAGCCTCAATGTCCTCATCTGAAACATAAGGAATATTCATAGTATCTTCTTCAGAGATTCTCTGTGGAGGTCAACTCAGATAATATCTGTAAAGCACCTTTCACAGTGACTGAAACAGTAGATATTAGGGTGAGCCGTATGACATTGCTGCAAATACTAAATAATAGAAGCTGCTTTCATATGTGATTACTTCTGTCACTCCTCTCCCATTCTGGCAGGTAGTAGGTGATGAAAGTATGGACTACAGGCTCAGAGTTTGAGTTGGAGTTTCCAGCGATGTCACTTATCAGTTACACACCTTTGTATTATGGTTGCTCATTAAATACTTATTAAAACTTAAGAGAGCCAAAACCGGTTTGGCTCAGTGGATAGAGCGTCGGCCTGCGGACTGAAAGGTCCTGGGTTCGATTCTGGTCAAGGGCATGTGCCTGGGTTGCGGGCACATCCCCAGTGGGGGGTGTGCAGGAGGCGGCTGATCGATGTTTCTCTCTCATCGATGTTTCTAGCTCTCTATCTCTCTCCCTTCCTCTCTGTAAAAAATCAATAAAAAAAAATATTAAAAAAAAAAAAAACTTAAGAGAGCCCTGGCCAGTGTTTCCCAGTGATTAGAGCATTGGCCCGTACACCAGAGGGTTGTGGGTTTGATTCCCAGTCAAGGGCACATACTTGGGTTGCAGGTTTATCCCTGGCCCTGGTTAGGAGGTGTACAGGAAGCAACCAATCGATGTGTCTCTCTCACATTGATGTTTCTCTCCCCCACTCCCCTCCTTCCCTGCCTTCCACTCTTTCTAAAAATCAATGAAAACTATATCTTTGGGTGAGGGTTAACAACAACAAAAAACTTACATGAAAAATCAGAAACAAGCAGACTTAAAGAGCAAAACCATGATTTGGGGTATCTCCATTTCCAGGGCCAAGGGAAAAAGACCAGATGAGAGAAGTTAAAAGACTTCTTAATCACTGTTTAGTAAGTGTCATGAAGAGACAGCATGATGTACCAGAAAGAACAAGGGCTCTGCAGTTGGAAGACCTGGTTCGGGCCCAGCTCTGCCCATTACCTGTGATCGTTCCAAGCCTGTTTTCTCATCTGTGAGAGGAGCTGAGAATCCGTTTCCTGTCTGTTTCAGAGGACTATTGGGAGGATCAAATGAGATAATGTGTGTGACAGGACTCTGCAAAGTGCTGACAAATGCCACTGATGACAGATCACACTCTGAAATCATCAAGGGCCTTAATGGTGTTGCAGGCCCAAGAGCCCCAAGGCTTATAAACTACAGAGGTCCCACAGGTCTCCTAAAGGTATTACTCTGAACTTGAACTCAAAAACACATAAAAAAAACATGACTTCCATGGCATAGCACATTTAACTAAAAGGCAAGAAATTAGTGTTTTCTTTGCCACTAACACTTGCTGCATGACCTTAGCAAGTGATCTGACTTCTCTAGGTTTTTATGTAGGTCTAAAATTAGAAGATTGAGCCCGGCTGGGGTAGTTCAGTGGTTGAGTGTCGACCTATGAACCAGGAGGTCACGGTTCAATGCTAGTCAGAGCACATGCCCAGGTTGTGGCAGGCTCGATCCCCAGTAGGGGGCGTGGAGGAGGGAGCTGATCAATTCTTTCTTATTGCTGATGTTTTTATCTCTCTCTACCTCTTCCTTACTCTCTGAAATCAATAAAAACATATAAAAAATAAAATAAAATGAGGAGACTGGGCTAGATCAGATTAAAACTGTATGCACAAAATTGTGTGTATATATAAAGTATGTGCATTTTCTAGAAAGGGGTCTATAGCTTTTATTGGATCCTCAGAGAGGTCTGTCAATAAAAAGAAGTTAAAAGCCTGGAGCCTGAATGATCTCAAAGATTTGTTAAAACACTATAACACACTGATTCTGTGGCTTCTCAGCAGTGGTCACAGAATGCTATCTTCCATATTATATTCATTTGACACATGTGAAAATTGAAAATCAGAGAGATTCAATAATCATCTCAAACTCAGAGCTTTTGGGGTTTCAAGTGAAGCCATCTCATTCCAAAACCTGTGTTCTTTCTATCAATCCCATGCTGTGGGTAGCATGGATTTATTTTTAACTCTCAAAAGCAACTTCATGTACCCATTTCTCTGACCACCACCTCTCTTTCTCACCCGACCTGATACCCCAACTCCAATAATCTTTCAATCCCACCAGAACCTACCATCTCTCTGCTGTCCTTCATCCCTTGCAGTCCTCTCACCCCTCATTACTCAGCTGAAGTCAATGTATATAATCACTCCTCTGCATATATCTTCCATTCCTTCACCCTCTTATTTTATTTTCAGAGATGCTTGTAAATCCACTACTCAGTTAAATCCAATTCTCCACCTCCTCCACCCTTGCATCTATGCAACTCAAAGTGGTGGAGAAAAAGACAATCAAAGCAACTGATCTCATTTTCAAGCTTCAAGTGGGCCCTTCATGTCATTGGGGGTCTCTCACCATACCTCCTGGTTCCATTTTACATTTTTTCCTTTCTCCTTAACTCTCTCACACCTCCTTTCCCATCCTCACTCTCAGTTGATGTTGCTTCCTATTTCACTGAAAGAATGGAAGAGAATTTCCATTAGAAACCTACCACCACATGCCCCCGCCCCCCTCCAGCACCTGCAGCGACATCCTCTACCTTCCACCATGCTCCATCTAACCCATCTTCTCTTGCCCACTGGATGCTTTGTTCTAACAATGCCCTCTCCTCTCTCTTATAGCACCAACTTTTCTCAAGTCAACATGTCCAAAACTGAACTCCTGATCTCCCACGGTATGTTTCTCTACCTGCAGCCTTCCGTATCTCAGTGGAAGGCAATGCCATCCTTCCAGTCTCTCGGGTCAAAAACCTTGAGATCAGCCCTGGCCAGTGTGGCTCAGTTGGTTGGGCGTCGTCCCGTGCACCAAAGGTTGTGGTTTGATTCATGGTCAGGGCATATGGGGTTGCAGGCTTGATCTGGGTGGGGGCGGGCAGGAGGCAGCTGATCAATATTATACTGTTACACTCTCACATCGATGTTTCTCCCTTTTCTCTTCCTCTCTCTCTAAAAATCAATAAACTATTATTTTAAAACAAATGAACAAACAAAACAAAAAACCATGAAGTCCCCCTTGACTCCTTTCTTCATACCCCACATCTGACCTTGACTCCTTTCTTCATACCCCACATCTGATCTGTCAGGCAATCCTATTGGCTCCACCTTCAAACTATATCCAGAATCTGACCACTTCTCACCACTTCCTCTGCTCCCAGAAGTCTGAGCCCCCATCACCATTGTTATAAAACTTGCCTGGATAATGCTTCCTCACGCTCATCTCCCTGCCCCAACTCTCTCTCCTTGTAGGCTGTTTCAGCAGCTAGAGGAATCTTTCTAAAATGCAAGTCAGATCATATCTCTCCTCTGCTCAGAACTCTTAGTGGTTCCCTATTTTCACTGAGCATCAAAGCCAAAGTACTCATGACAGCCAACATGATCTGGCCACCCAATGTCCGTTACCTTTCTACCCTCATCCCCTACTGCTCCGCCTGATTCTCACTGCCTCAGCCCCTGAAAGGCACACTCCCACCTGAGAGCTTTTACAATGGCTCTACCCTCTGCAAGGAACTCTCTTCCTTCTCCCAGATGCCCACCATCAGAATCTCACTGCCTCCCCACCTTCAAGCCTTTGCTCACCTGTGCCTGACTCAGTAAGTCTACCTCACTACCCTATTCAATACTATACTCAATCCACTATCCCATGCACCACTTTCAATCCCCTTATTCTGACCTACTTTTTCTTCTTCCTTAACACTTATCTTCCAGCACACTATTTATTTATGTTTTATACATATCACCCCTCGACCTGCCGCGTCTCCCTTCGCCTCCCCCGAGGTATAAGC
>NW_005871056.1:12926694-12929940 GCF_000147115.1 Myotis lucifugus
CATGTGAGAAACCACGGCAAACCCCTTCCAAAAACAATTAGTGTTGGAGGATTAATAAACTTCAGGGGGGAAAAAAACCTCAAAGGATTTGTACTGTTTACCCTGAGAAAAGAAGCCTGCAGAACAAATTTAACCATGTCTTTAAGATTATGTAGTTACCATAAAAGAATGGAGATCAGTCAGTCTGTATATTTAGAGATAACAGAGCAAGAGGAAGTCGCCTTACGCAGAAGGAAGGAGACATACAAAGGTTTTTAGGTCAAACATAAAAAGTTCTCTGAAAATTACTTTTATACACTGGGATAGATTCCAGAAGGAGCTTATATTCTTTGAAAACATGAAAAATAGCTCAACATCCATATGGAGTTGTTTAGGTAGGCCAGTGCCTAAAAGTTGGGGTCAGACTATCTGGCTTCTCATAGAGGGAGTCCCTTCAATCCTGTTGCTTGAATTTCTCAGGGGGACAAAATGTGAACTGACACCAGCCCAATTTCAAAGGCATTTTGATTAATTGTTTTCAACCTTCCATGGGTGTCTCAAAGTAAAAAGGGAAAGATTAATGACTCCAAAGGAGGTATTGTTCACAAGTTCCTATCTGATAGACAGTTTACTTACCTGTTTTAAATAACCCATTTCCTTCCCTATTAAAAAATAATGACTGGTTTTTCTGCCCTTGCCTTTTTTTTCAAAAAAGACGAGATGTGTCAAATTTCAGAGTACTTACAAGAAGGACAGGAGGGGGAAAAAAGGAAACCCAGACAAAATCCTACCAGTAATCTGTTTCCTGCAGCCAAAATCAGTTGGTTTCCATCAGGCTTAAATGCGAGGTCATATATACTAAACAGGAGAAAAGACAAGACAAAGGACAATTAGGAACCACAATGATGAGGTCTGCTAATGGCCAGGAAAGGAAACTTTATTTCATAACTGCCCTGGCTCCTCCGCTGGTTGGGCGTTGTCCCATGCACTGAAAGATTGCTGATTCAATTCCCAGTCAGGGCACATGCCTGAGTTTTGGGCTCGATTCCAGGTAGGGGGCATGCAGGAGGCAGCTGATGGATGTTCTGCTCTCAATGGATGTTTCTCTCTGCCTCTCCCTCTCACTTCCTCTCTCTCTAAAAAGCAATTTAAAAAATCTTTTTAAAAATACCATAACTATTTCCAATTAATCAGACACTCATTGAATGCCTCTGCTAGGCACTAACAGATACAAGATGCATAAAACATAATCTCTTTCTTCCTTTAAAGAAATTACCATCCAGTGGGAAGGGGTGACTCAGACACATTCACAAAGAACTACTACATGTCATCAATTCTAAAGCATACATTTCCACATTTTAACATCTCTGAAGTTGGAATGTGTCTTATAACTGATGTTATGTCAGTTTAACTGGCAGCATTTCTTGCTTTTTTAGTGGTATGTAAAATAATGGTATTTTAAAATCAATGCCCTCTTAGATTAGATGAAATTCAGAATAATACTGTGATAAAGGCTTTAGGAGAAATAAACCCACACCTTTATAGTCAATTAATATTTGACAAAGGAGGCAAGAACATACAATGGGATAAAGACAGTCTTCAATAAATGGTATTGGGGAAAATGGGCAGATTCATGCAAAAAAATGAAACTAGACCATATTCTTACACCATACACAAGAATAAACTCAAAATGGTTTAAAGATTTAAATGTAAGACTAGAAACCATAAAAATCCTAGAAGAAAACATAGGCAGTAAAATCTCATAGCAATATTTTTTTCTGCTATATAGCTCCTCAGGCAAGGGAAACAAAAGAAAAATAAACAAATGGGACTACATCACACTAAAAAGTTATTGCACAGCAAAGGAAACCATCCTCAAATGAAAAGAAAATCCACCAAATGGAAGAACATATTCGCCAGTGATTAATATCCAAAATATATAAAGAACTTATACAACTCAATACCAAAAAAACAAACAATCCAATTAAAAAATGGGCGAAGGACCTGAATTGACACTTCTCCAAAGAAGACATACAGATAGCCAATAGACATATGAAAAGACTAGAGGCCTGATGCACAAAATTCGTGCAAGGGGCTCGGCCCTTGCAGCCCTGGCTGCCTTGTGGCCCCACCCCCCACCCACCGCCATCTGGTCTAATATAGCATTTTAGCTCTTTATTATATAGAATGGTCAATGTCACTGTCCATCAGAGAAATGCAAATTAAAACTGAAAGGGTGAGGGCTATGCGCTCTCCGCCATCTCCTCCATGTTGGGGCCACGTGTAGCCTTCTTCCCGGAAGCCCAGGCCTCTGCTGGCCGCGCCCGGGATTTTAAACTAACCAATGACAATCAAGGGAAATACGCGCCATAGATATGACCACATCCTGTGTAACAAGACCCGGCTCACGCCTGGCCAATCGGCAGGGCCCACAATCCCCTTACGACACCCCCCTATTAAAGCCGGTTTTTCCCATGGGAGGGGACTCTGTTCTTGTCGCCGGGGCCGGCCGGGAGCAGAGTCGGTTTAGCTAGACCAAAATAAAAGGACCTTCTGCTTTTGCATCGAACTGGCTCCCAGAGTGGCATTTTGTGGATCTTGGAATCTGGGCATAACACAAAGCTGTCATATGACGCTTCACATCTGCCATTTCTGATGGTGCTTGATCCCTCACAGGAATGCATACATCAATGCCAATTCTGTCCTTACCTGCTGCCATAAATCTTCAGGTGATAACACAGTGCTGATAATACCAAACAGGTGTGGCTGCCTACTGCTTTGAAAGCCAATCCTGGAGAGACAGGTGCTGATATAAGGAAAGATGATTTATTCAAGTGCTGGCAGCCTGAGAAGATGGCAGACTCCCGTCCCAAAGATCTTCCTAACATCTGAGTGCAAGCAGGGGTTTTTATTAGGAGGGACAGGGAAAACAGAACAAAGAAATCAGGAGGAGGGAGTTGAAAGTTATCTTCCTGTAAGTCAGCACAGTCTACTCTACTCCAATGATTATCTGGAACCTGGTTAAGCAGAGCTCCAGTTTTTATGCTTGAGAGACAGTAAGTCTCCTGGAGCTGAAACCCTCTAGGTGCTGGAGTCAGCCTTCTCCGAAGGTAGCTTCTGGAACACTTACACAAATATGTTTCTATCCATGGGTTGCATATTAGTTAACAATTCATCTTTTATAAAAACAATTTGAACAGAAACAATATTAAGACAACAGAGGGGTGAGATGGAAAAGAGTGTCTCCTCTAATTCTGTGACACATTT
>NW_005871056.1:12930814-12970715 GCF_000147115.1 Myotis lucifugus
TGGACAGCTTCAAGTGTCCCACATCCGAATTATAGGGTGCAGAAGATGAGAGAGAGCAAGATATGAAACCTATTGAAGAAAATAATGACAGAAACTTCCCCTACCTGGTGAAAGAAAATAGTCTTACAGGTCCAGGAAGCGCAGAGAACCCCAAACAAAAGGAATCCAAAGAGGACCACACCAAGACACATTATAATTAAAATGCCAAGAGCAAAAGACAAAGAGAGAATCTTAAAAGCAGCAAGAGAAAGAAACTCAGTTACCTACAAGGGAATACCCATACAGCTGTCAGCTGATTTCTCAACAGAAACTTTGCAGGCCAGAAGGGAGTGGCAAGAAATATTCAAAGTGATGAATACCAAGAACCTACAACCAAGAGTACTTTATCCAGCAAAGCTATCATTCAGAATTGAAGGTCAGATAAAGAGCTTCACAGATAAGGAAAAGCTAAAGGAGTTCATCACCACCAAACCAGTATTATATGAAATGCTGAAAGGTATCCTTTAAGAAGAGGAAGAAGAAGAAAAAGGTAAAGATACAAATTATGAACAACAAATATGCATCTATCAACAAGTGAATCTAAAAATCAAGTGAATAAATAATCTGATGAACAGAATGAACTGGTGATTATATTAGAATATGGGACATAGAAAGGGAATGGACTGACTATTCTTGGGGGGAAAGGGGTGTGGGGGATTCGGGAAGAGACTGGACAAAAATCGTGCACCTATGAATGAGGACAGTGGGTGGGGAGTGAGGGCGGAGGGTGGGTGGGAACTGGGAGGAGGGGAGTTATGGGGGGAAAAAGAGGAACAAATGTAATAATCGGAACAATAAAGATAAAAAAAAAAGCTGTGGTACATTTGCACAATGGAATACTAGTTGCTCGTGAAAAAAAGAAGGAAATCTTAACTTTTGCAACAGCATGGATGGACCTGGAGAATATTATGCTAAGTGAAATAAGCCGGTCAGAGAAAAATACCATATGATTTCACTTATATGTGGAATCTAATGAAGAAAATAAACAAACAAAATAGAAATAGACTCATAGATACAAAGAACAGACTGGCAGCTGTCAGAGCAGAGGGGGGTTGAGGGTCTGGGTGAAATAGGTGAAGGGATTAAGCAAAAAAATAAAACCCACCAAAATTCATATACACAGACAATAATATGGTGATTACCAGAGGGAAAGGAGGGTGGGGGCAGGTAGGAAAGGGTAAAGGGGGATAAATGGTGATGGAAGTAGACTTGACTTTGGGTAGTGAACACACAATAAAATATACAGATGATATATTATAGAACTGTACACTTGAAACCTATATAATTTTATTAACCAGTGTCACTCCAATAAATTCAACAACAAAATTTTTAAAGGCTTTAGACAGTGATGGCGAACCTTTTGAGCTCGGCGTGTCAGCATTTTGAAAAACCCTAACTTAACTCTGGTGCCGTGTCACATATAGAAATTTTTTGATATTTGCAACCATAGTAAAACAAAGATTTATATTTTTGATATTTATTTTATATATTTAAATGCCATTTAACAAAGAAAAATCAACCAAAAAAATGAGTTCGAGTGTCAAAGGTGTCATAGGTTCGCCATCACTGCTTTAGGAGATACATTAGAACAGTGGTTCTCAACCTTGGCTGCACATTAGAATCACCTGGGAATCTTTTTAAAATCCTGATTTCTGGGCCTCATCCTCCGGAAATTCTGTTTCTTTGTTACTAATGGTGTGGCCGCCACATTAGTAACAAAGAAACAGAATTTCCGGAAGATGAGGCCCAGAAATCAGGATTTTAAAAAGATTCCCAGGTGATTCTAATGTGCAGCCAAGGTTGAGAACCACTGCATTAGAACATATACTATAGGATTTAGAGGGGGAAGACACAGTATTCTGATTTGGAAAGAGGATCAGAAAAAGCTTCATGAAGAAAACAGTATTTTTAAAAGGTAGGATTTTTGAGACACACAGAGATTGGGTAGGTGCAGCATTTCAGGCAAAGAACAAAAACAAAGATGTGAAGGGGGCATAGTAAGTAATCAAATTTGACTGAAACACTTGGCTATGTGCAAGGCAGTAGGAAGAGATAAGGCTAGAAAAACAGGCAGGAGCCATATTACAAAGATACTTGAAGCCCCAGAGGATTTCATTGGTTCAGGTGACTGCCAAGACAGCCTATTATAAAAGTTTAGCATGAGATAAATTTACTTGGTACCTGTCAGTAATCTAAAAATATACACCCCTGGTAGCAGTACTTGGAGCATTTGCCACGGAGAGATCCCATGCTAAGCTCTTCAAACGTTTTATTTTATTTCATTCTCACAACAATTTCCTGAGGTAGGAATTATCACTTGATTTTGCAGTTGAGGACACCATGGTTCAGAGCAGTCAAGTACCTCCCCCAACATCACAGGATCAGCAAGAGAAAGGGCCAGGATTTCAACTCAGGTCTAACTCTAGAGTCTGTGCTATACTGCCTGCCTCTCACTCTCTCGATTTATTGTCAAGTATGACAAATCTCTACTACCCTTAATGTTTTAATAATGACAGTGGCTAACATTATTGAGCACATTTATTTACTAAGAATAATTTAAATCCTTTACATGTATTAACTAAATCCTCACAACCTTGCACCTATTTTACAGATGAGAAAACTAAGACACAGAGAAGTTAAATAATTTGTCCAAAAATAAATTGCTACTGATTGGAGGTGGTGCAAGAATTCAAATCCAGCCGAAACCGGTTTGGCTCGGTGGATAGAGCGTCGGCCTTCGGACTGAAGGGTCCCAGGTTCGATTCCGGTCAAGGGCATGTGCCAGGGTTGCAGGCACATCCCCAGTGGGAGGTATGCAGGAGGCAGCTGATCGATGTTTCTCATCGATGTTTCTGGCTCTCTATCCCTCTCCCTTCCTCTCTGTAAAAAAATCAATAAAATATATTTTTTTTTAAAAAAAGAGTAGAAGTGATAAGCTATGTGTTTCAAGTGGGTTGTAGAATTGAAGAACACTCTTAAGGAGAAGACAATTCCTTGTACGTAAGAGACGCACAAACATCTCCCATTTATGTTGCCTGTCAGACTCCTGTAGGCATTTGAGTTGCAGACCCTTTAACACAAAGAAAAATTAATGTAGTGGATAAAAGCATTAGCTTTGGAATGAAGACCTGAGCTTGGATGCTGGCTTCGGCACTTAACTCACTGTGTGAGCTTGGCAAATTCTTTACCCTCTCTGTGCTTTAGTCTTCTCACATGTAAAATAGACGTCATTATAGTACCTACATCAGAGGGTTGTTGGAAGGTGACAATGAGATCAAAGATAGGATGTCCTTAGCCAGTGCCGGCACATGGTGCTAGCTATTACTAGTGCAAAGTACAAAACAGAGCAATCATCTACAAGATGTTTAAGGGTTTCAATGTGAGGAGATGAGGAAAGAAGGCATACTTATGCCACACAGAAAGGCCTAAGAAAAGACTGAGAGGGAATGGCAAATATCGTGTGTCAAGGGCCAAAACAGAGGCTTCACAATGAAGCTGAAAAGATCATTTACGTGAGGATTTTAAAACTCAGGCTGAGGAGAACTATCCAGTAAGTCAGTATTTCCCAAAATGTGTCACTGTGTGATGAATTTAGGTGATAAAAATGGAATAGGGCATTAAATAAGAGAATCACAAGGTGAGAGTGTCATTCTCTTTTGATTCTCTTTCAAACCTTCTAATTAAGCACAGGGGAACGTGTGGGTTTGATGCTATTCATCTCAAGCACCTCTCTGACCATATGTGTTAAATCTCCAGTTCTAGCGATAGTAGACCTCAGGCTTAAAGGCTCCATAGCAACAGTATCTAGCTACAACTCAATAGCAGTTCTGTTTCTCCTTGCTTTAAGTTTTATTAAATCCTCACTGGCGATACGCTTTTTAAAAATATATGTATTTTTTGCCGAAACCGGTTTGGCTCAGTGGATAGAGCGTCGGCCTGCGGACTGAAGGGTCCCGGGTTCAGTTCCGGTCAAGGGCATGTACCTGGGTTGCGGGCACATCCCCAGTGGGGGATGTGCAGGAGGCAGCTGATCGATGTTTCTCTCTCATCGATGTTTCTGGCTCTCTGTCTCTCTCCCTTCCTCTCTGTAAAAAATCAATAAAATATATTTAAAAAAAAAATATATATATATATATTTTAATGATCAGAGAGGGAGAGATAGAAACATCAATGAGAGAGAAACATGGATTCGCCGCCTCATATGAGAGAGAAACATAATTCGCTGCCTCATGCACGCCCTCTACTGGGGATGGAGTTCTCAACCTGGGCATGTGCCCTGAGTAGGACTCCATCCTGCGACCTTCTGATGCATGGGACCACCCTCAACCAACTAAGGGGAGAGAGAGAGAGAGAGAGAGAGAGAGAGAGAGAGAGAGAGAGGAGAAACATCCATCGGTTGCCTCCCATAGGGAATCGAACCCGCAACCTGGGTATGTGCCTAACTGAAATCAAACCTCCAACTTTTTTGGCGTATCAGACGCTCCAACCCACTGAGCAACTCGGCCAGGGCTCCTTGCTTAGGTTTTACAGTTATCTTATTTTAGCAACTAATATTATTTAGACGAACATAAGAGAGACCATTTAGAGAAAAACATCAAGTAAATAAGAGATGTGGATAAGGCAAGTAAGTTGGAGAAACATGTCATGGATGTAAAAGGAGCCCAGGGCGTAATGTGCATAAAGGAGTGACAAGGCCAAATTTTGATATGTGTACATTCCTCTGCCCCTTCTCCAAGCCTCAGTTTCTCCATCTGCAAAGGGGTCGGGGAGCGACCTCGCAGCCACCCAGTCCCGGGGTTCAGCGCCCTCAGCCTAGGCCGCCGGCCCGTTGCCCCTGGCAACCACAGGAGTTCTCGCCAAGGCTACCGCCATCCCCGCCGGGGCTGGGCCTCCCGTTCCTCCCGGAATGCCCCGCTCCTCACCACTGTTCGGCTTTATCTCTCCACGTCAAGACGGCCCTCATCGCGCCTTCCCTCACGCCTCGGGCCCCTCCTCCCCGCCTCAGCAACTCGGCCCTCGCCGCCCGCCACTTCGGCTACCTGAGTTACCGTTGACAACGCACATGCGCAGTGAGCTACGCGCACGCAGCGTTCCGAGTGCGCATGTCTGCAAAGGAGGGCTAGTAAAGGGGCAAAAGCGGGGAAGGAACTGGAGCCTAGCAGGCGTCTGCGCAACTGGGGCGCGCTCGATTGGTCAGAATGGGCGGAGGGCGGTGCGTCTCCCTCGACAGAGAACTTCATTGGCCGAGCGGTGGAACGAGCTGAGGCAGAGTGGGCGGCCGGAAAGCGGCTATGGAGTTTGACAGGTTTTTGCCGCCCTCAGCTTTAGGTTTCAGCCTAGCATTCTGAGCCGAAGGAATTTTCACCTCTTACTCTGCTCCACGCCCTGGGCGTCGCTCCCTGTTGGCCCGCTGGTGCAGCCGGAGTCCGCTGGAGGGGCACGGCTGCGATGGAGAGTCCGAGCCTGGGAGACAGTGGAGCTGCCCCCTCCGTCACCGCTAGTGAGAGCCCAGCCCCAGACCGGCCGTGGGACCTCCGGCAAGTCATTGTCCCCTTCCGGGTCTCAGTTTCACCACTTGTAACGTGGGAGCGGGGGAGTAGAGGTGGGTGGGCCTCCCGGGAGTCCACGGGGACCTCGAGGCTCAAGGGCTCCTTCCTAGGAATTAAGGCTGGAACTCAGTACTATTCCGGTGGGGTCAGCCCTGGGGTGCCCCCGACTTCCTCACCCAAATGCCGAGAGGGCTGGGAGGAGCAGGGATTGGTACCAGAAGACGTCTACTGAGTACGAGGATCCTAGGAAGATGTCATGTTAAGCAGCCAAGAGCGCCCCAAAAATGGGTCCTGTGAGCCGTAACAGGAAGCTACAGTCCTGTATTGAGTACTTGTATATGTGCAATCTGGGGCTAAGATGAGTTACTTACTTTTCTTTGGAAATGAAATCCTCAGAAGTACCTTCAAAGGTATTACCTCCTTTTTACAGATGAGGAAAGGAGACTGAGAGGTTAAGTAACTTGTTCTTGGACCTGCAGCGAGTAAATGGCAGAGCTGGGATTTGAACCCAGTATGTTGACTTTAAAGTTTGTACTCTTTTCACCAGATTTCAGTCTCCTTATCTCTAAAATTGTGAACTATGTAATTTCTCAAGATCCACCGAGCTTCCCAAGATTATATGGCCCCAAATTACGTCAGAAGACCTTGATTCTAATTGTCGTTGGTCACTAGCTCTTTAGTTTCCCTATTTCTAGAAAGGAAGTTGTATTGGACATCATTATACCCATTCAGTTTTTGAAATGTGTGATTTAGTGATTAGGATATACTCTACTGAAGTTTTTCAATAATAGTACAGGGGGAGTAGTATTAGATTTAGTAGACCTGGGTTCTGATATCAGCTCTGCAAATAACTTAACCTTCCCGTCACTCAATTTTATCAATAAAATTAGAGTAATCTTTAGCCAACCTACCTCATAAGATTATGAGGCTCAAGAATGAAAGAGACTTGAAAAATCTGTGTCATAAATTACCTTTTGGTAAGTAATCTGATGAAAGTGATACTCTCCCCAAGAAAAATGCATGTCTATATAACATTTTTACCTCACTTATTTGGGGAAGAGGAGGGTTCTTCACTGACTCATTTAAGCAGGTCTGTTGATCCTAGCTTGAGCTCAGCATTTGGTTCGTATTTTTAAAATCATGCCAGTGTCACCAGAAGTCTTTATAATAGCTCTACTGAATGATTAATTTTAAAAAGTTTCTAGCAAATAGCTTGAGCTTTTCATTGTGTAGAGATTTTCAACCCTTTTTAACCCATGTTGGAGTTAGGAAGACAGTGGATGGCAGAAGGATATTCCCATAGCATAAGACTGGTCCATACTGATTTTAATCTCTCCCACAATCCAAATAGACCATGTGGTTCCTGCTCTGTCATAGATTTAAATTGAATAAGCAGAATAAAATCAATTTTAAATAAGCTAATCATTTGTACTTTGTTTTTTCAGCAAGGAAAATGTTCTGGGATCAGAAAGAGTAGATGAAAAACAAATGGTGATAAGCAGTAGCAGTGAGTGCAATCCCTTGCTGCAAGAACCCATTGCTTCTGCTCAGTATGGTGGTGCTGAAATGACAGAATGCCATAAGTCTGTCCCATGTGGATGGGAAAGAGTTGTGAAGCAAAGGTTATCTGGAAAAACAGCCGGAAGATATGATGTATATTTTATCAGGTGAGCATGCAAAGTGGTAAAGATAGTGCAGCCAAATAATTTTGTTGAAACAGGTAGTGGGAAATCATAGCAGGTATCTTGACTTTTTTCTATTTTTTGCCATAAAACCATTATGGATTCTATTCCTTCAGTGTCACTGGTTAGTTTTATCAAGTGATTTAGGGACAAGTACATACATTTTTCTCCTACTGTGAATGGTTAATGATAAAGTTGCACTTAAGTTATATTTGTAAAATTATTTTATAGTATCATATTCCTCCTCATAGAGGAAACTATTTAAAAATACCATTTTATCACTATTTTTATTTTAAATGACAAATACCCCTGGCAACATTTGGAAATTCTTAATTAAGCATCGAAATGTGGTCTGATTCTTTTTAAAAGTCACTTTTATTTACTATCAATGTTTCCTTTAATATCATTTTTAGCCCACAAGGACTGAAGTTCAGATCCAAAAGTTCACTTGCTAATTATCTTAACAAAAATGAAGAGACGTCTCTTAAACCAGAGGACTTTGATTTTACTGTAATGTCTAAAAGGGGCATCAAGACAAAATATAAAGACTGCAGCACGGCAGCTCTGACATCCCAACTGCAAAATGAAAGTAGCATTTCAAACCGGAACCTCAGGACAAGAAGCAGGTGGAAAAAAGATGTGTTTCCTCTGCCAAGTGGTAGTTTGGAATCCCAAGATAGCAGGGAACTATCTAACTTCACTTCCCTGCATTTGCTTTTGAAAGAAGGTGACGGTGTTAATGATGTTGATTCCAGAAAGGTTAGAAAGTCCAAAGGGAAGATGACTACTTTGAAAGGAATTCAAATTAAGAAAACTAAAACAGGGTGCCTGAAGAGTTTTCCAGATCCTGTTCAAAGTAATAGAAAAAGAGAATCTGTGCATAATAAGGCAGAAGCTGAAAGTGAACCTGTTGCACAAGAAAGTCAGCTTGATAGAACTTTATGCATTTCTGATTCCAGAGCAAGCAACAAGACCATCAATGTGACCAAGGAAGAAAAGAGACTTGTCAAAGAAAAATCATTGAGTTCAGGATCAAATTTTAGTTTTGAACAAATAACTTCTGGTATCATAAACAAATTATGTTCGACCAAAGAAGCAGAACACAGGTGTGAGAATACCATTTTAGAATCTGAGGAAATAACAAAAGTAGAAGTTGGGGAAAGGAAGGAACCTTTGCATGTTGACAATTTAGAATGTGGCTCTGAAATGGACAGCAACTGCTCACAAACTGAGAAAGATTCCACTTCTGTGAAAATATGTCAAGGTACTCAGTGCATTTAAAGTGCTATTAAAAATGTGATGAGAAAAAAAAATGTGATGAGGCAGTTTATATTCCTGGATACTATATTTCATGCCTGTAACCGGTTAAGATGTGGGAGTAGAATGAAGAAGTTGGGCCAAAAATCAGATACATTCTACCAATTGATCCTAGTGCCTTGTCTAACTGATCTTCAAACCCCTTCCTATGGCAGAGGGAATTAGCTGGCTACTGCCTTGATGCCCCTAGTAAAGGAGAACTGTGCCATTAACAGCTGCTGACATCTCTCCCTGGTGCAGCTGCTCGGACTCTGAACAGTGCTTTCCCTTCTTCCCATCTTTCTAGCCAGTAATCTTACAACTTGAGGGAAATGAAAAGGCTTCACATGGAAAAGGAAGACTCCTTTTATATATAAACTGGCTGGGAATACTTATTACAGATGTGTGACTTCCAATTCAATTTTATATATATCATAGTCATTTTTATCATCTATGATGATGTAATGCTTCTCTAAACTGTTTTAGAGCTCTAAATAATTCAAAACTGTACTTACATAGTTCATCTATTATTCGTAATATAGAGTTTAAAGCTGAGGACTTTTGCCTTTATAATACCTCAGTGAATAAGAAATAAAAAGGAGACCATTTGAGCACCCTGATATTAGTTATTCATTATGCCATTATGGTATAATGAATAACTCCTTTAAAGAACCATAGTAATTTTACTTAAACCCTGCAGGAGACAGCCTGGACAAATTGGTGGAGCAGGGGATTAGACTTTATTCCTGCTGTCAGGCCCACTCATGATTTTATGTCTTTGCGATACCTGGAATTTTTCCACCTTTAAAAGAAGGTGGCCAAATATACCTAGGACCTGTGTAAGAATTCTTCACGTCTGTTCTTTAAAGACTTTGAGTTTCTTAAACCTCTTTTTTTTTTTTACTTTCTACTAGGCTTTACCTGTTTAAACTAGAAAGGCAAAACACCCTAAACTAATTATCTGAAAACTGGGATACTTGGCTCCAGTTAGTCCCACTGTCATTTTGGAATGGTTGCTTAATTTCTAAGTCGTAGTTTCATCATCTGTAAAATGGAGGTAGTAACCCTTACTAGTGCTGTTTTTCATATCAAGAATATTGTAAAGTAAAATGAGAAGTGAAAAAGATGGCGTCACGCTATGCAAATACAAGGTAGTATTAACTGACATTCAAATTTAAAGGCTATGGCTAAAGGGAGTATTAAATGTGATGATTTTTTGAAATGGGAAGCCTGATAACACTTGTCAAATAGTCTTTGGTAAATTAACTGAACTTCCCAGTAGATAGTGGTCTTAGGTTTTTCTACAGGTTCTGTTTGGTCTATATCCCCCCCATCCCCCACCTTTTTTTTTGGCAAGTGTAAAAATGTTCACTGCAGAATTTTTAGAAAATTAAAGAAGAAAAGAAAAATTATCATTCAGAAACAACCATTATACCATTTTGGTTTATTTTATTCTAATCTCTGTAAATATGTATGTATGTGTGTGTGTGTGTGTGTGGGTATGTGTATATATATATATATATATATATATATATATATTTTTTAAAATTAAATTGGGGTCACATGTAGAATATTGCTTTTTTTCACGTGAAAGTTAAAGATGTAAGAAAATCTTCATGACATATTCTCAAAAATATTTTAATGACAACATTGTACAAAAGTGTCATAATTTAAAATATTCCATATTATTTCCAATGTTTCAATACTGTGAACTCTGATCATAAGTTATAGAGAACTAATGTAACAGAGTCGTTAAAGGCCTGAACTCAGGAGTCCGACTACCTGGATTTGAATTTCAACTCTACTACTTACTTAACCTTGGGCAAGTTATTCAGCTTCTCTGTACCTCAATTTCCATATCTATAGAGTGGAGATTAAATAGTCCTTTAACTCATAGGTCACTTGTAGGATTAAATTGATTAATTTTTGTAAAGTGTTTAGCATACTGCCTGGCAAACACCTAATGCTTTATAATAGTAGTTTTTATTGTTGTTGTTATTATTATTTGCATTCCTAAATATTTCTTTAGGCTAAACCATAGATTCTATAACCAATGTTCACTCTTCCTTTTCAGAAGACACCATCCCACGGACACAAGTAGAGAAAAGGAAAACAAGCCTATATTTTTCCAGCAAATACAACAAAGAAGGTATCCTTTCCCAATCAGAAAATCAGATTTTAAATCTATTTCAGATATCCAGCTCTGATGCAGTGTGTTTGTTCAGCTCTTAGCCCCCCACGTCGCAAAGCCTTTAAGAAGTGGACACCTCCTCGGTCACCTTTTAATCTTGTCCAGGAAACACTTTTTCACGATCCATGGAAGCTCCTCATCGCGACGATATTTCTCAATCGCACCTCAGGTTTGTGGATTATTGTAACCTGTACCTTATTAGAGACAGCGTGATGAGAAAGAGCCCTGAATGGATTGGGAAGCCTGTGTTCCAGTTTGATTTTGAGTCTGTGTGACCTCAGGTAAAGGCCTTCCCCTTTCAGCCCTCAAGCTCTTCACCATGAGAATGTTAGACGAGCCTTTATAGCACTAAGGAGCAGATTTTCATTTATTTTCTACCTTCAGATTAGTTTTGGTCATCAATGAAATCAATTACGTAACATCCCTTCACCCTTAGTCATGTATAAAAGCATTTTTTCATTGAATGCTTTTTGTTTTGTTTTGTTTTAAATATATTTTATTAATTTTTTACAGAGAGAAAGGGAGAGGGATAGTTAGAAACATCGATGAGAGAGAAACATCGATCAGCTGCCTCCTGCACACTTCCTACTAGGTATGTGCCCGCAACCAAGGTACAAGTCCTTGGCTGGAATCGAACCTGGGACCCCTGAGTCCTCAGGCCAACGCTCTATCCACTGAGTCAAACCAGTTAGGACCATTGAATGCTTTTTTTAATGTCATTGACACCTTCTGTTCTATATGCTTTTACACTATTTATCTGATGCTTTGATTATGTAAAAACTAATACAGGTGTGGGCAAAAGTAGGTTTACAAATAACTCATACAATAATCCTTATATAATAAAAGCCTAATATGCAAATTGTCCCCTCTGGCTGTCGTTCCACCAGGAGTTTGACCACTTGCTATGACGTGTGCTGACCACCAGGGGGTGGTGCGAAACATGGCGGGCATTGGTGACACAGAGGCGCGGGGGGGGGGGGGCTGCGACCTCTCACCAGCTACCCAGGGGCAGGGGTGACAGGGACAAAGGTGTGGTGAGAATGCGGGGTGTCCACCGAGCTTGCTCTCACTCCCCCTGCTGCCCTCCCCCAGAACACCAGGGCTCACGCACACACCCAGGAACCCCAACTCCCAAACCCCCCCCCGCTCAGGTACCAGGTGCCCACGAGGAACCCGCCCCACACCCGTGCAGCATCTTCTGGTGACCCGGGCTGCAGCCTCTGGGACTACCGGCTGGTCAGGCTCCCCATGGGTTCACACAGGAGCTGATCTGCAAGGCTGGCTGGGAGAGAGTGCACTGCCTGCCCGGCTTCCCTGCAGCGCCGCCAGGCAGTCCAGAGGCCCACGCTGTGCCCCGGCCTGCAGCATCCAGCTGCACTCACCGCATCTCTGCGTGGGGACTTGGGCACCGTGACTCAGGCAGAGGGGGGCACATGGGGGCCTAGGGGCCCAGGTGCTGCCCAGGGCCCAGAGGTCAGCTGGGATCTGCCCTTCCATGCCAGATGCTCACACTTCGATGGCCGGCCAGGCCTAGGGACTGCACCCATGCACAAATTTCGTACACCGGGCCTCTAGTTAGTAAATAATAATACAAAAATAAACTGTTTCTCGTACAACTACTTTTGCCCACCCCTGTATTATGTAGAGTCAGGTTTCAGCATAATCTGGACTGTTAACCAAATAGATTATTGGTGTTGGTTTTTCACTCTGAAAGTGGTTATTAGTTTAGGTAATGCCTTCTCAATAATGGTATTTTTTAAAAAAAGGCTCTATATGAGATTTCTAGTTGAAGAAGTACCTGAACATAAACTAGCCCATCTGGAGGCTTGTAATCATAGTTAGTTATCTTTACATCCAGGTAAAATGGCAATTCCTGTGCTTTGGGAGTTTCTGGAGAAGTATCCTTCAGCTGAGGTAGCAAGAACTGCAGACTGGAGAGATGTGTCAGAACTTCTTAAACCTATTGGTCTCTACGAACTTCGAGCAAAAACCATTATTAAGTTCTCAGGTAATTTCCCATATACCCAACGGAAAAACATAAACTGTGCCTCTATAAGAAAGCCACACCTTAAACTTTTATGTCCACGGATGTTACATTAATAGAAGTCATTCAGCTCAAGCACCAAAGGCATTTAAAAACAGTTCACTTACCCCAAACCACAGTCACCCATCAACCCACGCAATAAATCTTTGCCCAGCCATGTGAGCATAATTAGAGGAAGAAGTCATTGAAGCAGGAAGCCCTCAGGACAATACCTGAGTTAGCAAAATAATAATGGTCAGTAAGTGGCAGATGAGATATTCAGACAGATGCTTCAGGAACTCAGGAGAAAGCAATCACAACTGGGGTTGTTAGGAAAGATTCTTCCCTGTCCCTCTCTGCTATTCTCCCATCCAGTCCTCCATTACCACACATTTGGGGAAAGTATCTTTCTAGAGCCTGGTCTGATATGTGGGCTGTTATATTCTCAGATGAGTATCTGACGAAGCAGTGGAGATACCCAATTGAGCTTCATGGGATTGGCAAATACGGCAATGACTCCTACCGAATTTTTTGCATCAATGAGTGGAAGCAGGTGAGGTCCACTGGCAGCCAGAACATCTCTTGTTTCTGAGACAAAATAAGTCCACTATTATGGCTAAAACTATTTCTTGGACAGGCGTGCTATTATAGTTCCAAACTTGAGGGGCAGTGGGTGGCATGCAGTTATTGGCAGCAAGGAGAGGATCCATAGACACTCCCAAGTCCATAAAGACGCCTTGGTGTGACCTCTGACTGACCTCCAACAGTTTGTCATTTGGCCCCGTTCCTGTCATTACATTCATGTAATGTTTCTAAGCCTGATGTAGTTTTCTTCCTGTCGCAATCCTACGAGTCTTTAAAAGTACACCACAGGAAAGCAGGCAGGTTTGAGCTTGGAATGCTACTAGGGTTTCTCCTAATAGTCTCAAACTATTTTTGTGGTAACTGGATCCTACTTCAGCTGCCCATTCTATTTAGTTTGCCTAGCACATGGGCATGTGGGTGTGTACTGGCTGGTAGGCACTGCCAGGTAGCCTGCTACACTGCTTTCTTAGTCTGTGACCAGCTAGTAGGTCTGTCTGGCTAAGCCCATCCCTGTTCCATCATTTATTGTGACCTGAGCAATTCATTTAACTGAGTCAATAACCTCCTACTGGAAAATGGTGTATTATTCCTTGGTCATGTTATCACTACTTCATGCCCCAGGTTCTGGTGAAGATCAGTACTAAATTGGCGAGTACTTTATATACTGGAAAGTATTACCTTAATGTAAGATATCATTTTAAACATTTGTGAATCCAGTCAGGTTAAAGGTTATAATTTCCAGATATATTATCATAATGTATGTTCTCCTACCATATCTTTAAAAAGTCAATTTTATAAATGTATTTCTGACTAACTTATATAAGGCCTCTGCCTCATTTCTTACAGGTGCACCCTGAAGACCATAAGTTAAATAAATATCATGACTGGCTTTGGGAAAATCATGAAAAATTAAGTCTGTCTTAAAAACTCTGTGATGTTTTAAAACTCACTTTTTATATATTGCTTTGACTCTTCAGAGCTCCATTAAGCCAACCAACTACGTTTCCAGGTATACAGGTTTTAATCGGCCCAACTAGAAACCTAATTCTTAATGTGTGTGTCACTGGTAGATCTTTACTACTGAACGTCCTATAACATGTTTTGAGATTTTTTAAAAAATAAATTGTGATTTGACAACAATCCTAAAAATGTATATGACTTTTCCAATAGTAAAATGTGATTTGAAGATGAAAAAGAATTTTCTAAACTATCAATAATACAAAGCAAATTTCTACCTTGCTTGAGGAAAGATTAGACTTTCTATTCTCTTTCTATAAAAATGATATTATACAATTATTATATCAAGAAGTAATGAAAGAACTGGGTAGCTCATTTGGTTAGAGTGTTGTCCCAATATGTCAAGGTTATGAGTTTTATCCCTAGTCAACAAGAATCAACCAATGAATGCATAGATTGCATAGGTGAATGGAACAGGGAATTGATCGGTTTCTCTTTCTCTCTCTCTCTCTTTCCCCCTCCTCTCCATCTTCTTTCTCTCTAAAATAAATATTTTAAAAATAAAGTAATCAAAGAGTTTGTAGCCAAACATGTAAAAAGATAGTACAGTATGTATTAGGCAGTTAATTTTTTTTTAAATACATTTACTGCCCTGGCCAGTGTGGCTCAGTTGGTTGGGTGTTGTCTTGTGCACCAAAAGGTTGCCAGTTTGATTTCCGGTCAGGGCACATCCCAAGGTGCAGATTCTATCCCTGGTGGTATACAGGAGGCAGCTGATCATATTACACTCTCACATTAATGTTTCTCTCTCCCTCTCCCTCTGTGCAATATCAATAAACTATTCAAAAAATAATAAATGTTTACTAAAAACAGCTAACCCCCCAAAAGGAAAATAAGTCTTTTTTTGTCATCATGTGTTGGCATTTAGGAATTGGAGATCTGACCCCAGCATTAATTTGATAACCTGATGTGAATATCTCCCATAATTCTATTTCAGAGTATCAGCTTGTAGCTCATGTATGTTACTTTGATCCCTTTGTGAAAACTCAAGCATTACCCATCTTTCACCTTCCAGCTGGAGGACAGGGTCTTTTAAGTTTTATGTAATTTTTAATACAGGTTTTATAATTTTATAGCTCAGTACTGAAACATTTGCTTATAAAAGAACTCACCAAACAAAATAATCCTATTAGCAAGTCTCAATGACCAAGTGCCATTTTAAGGTATGATTTGAAAATTAAATAGATCAAATAAATGAAAAAAGAAAGAAATTGTTAAGGAAACTACCTTTGTTGTAAGATGATGTGTGAATAGAATCAGAATGCAGTGTGTTGCAGGGCTAGTTGGTTGTTTCCATTTTAGTGAGCAAGTTTGTCTCTTGAGGGATGGATTTTGACCAGAGAACAGGGAAACTGACCACACACACCCCGAAGGCAAACATCACCTTCATAACTCCCCATAACATTTTTTATTTAATAATATCAAAGTAGCATTCACCAAGGGCAAAGCTCTGTGCTAGGGAGGGGTACAAAGATGAAAAGGCTCTGTAGAGGCCCTCACTGGGAATGAGAAAGGCACACACAATAATTAAGGGGAACAAAAGAGGTAAGGTGTAGAGACAAGATGCCCAAATACTGCAGCTAAGAGAATAGAGAGGCCTCTGAAACCCTGGGCCACAGCTGGGTTGGAGGGTAGGGAGGGCAAGCTCAGCGCATCAGGTTGGCAGGGCCTGCTGTCAAATTCCCTCCCCCAGAATCTCCATCAGGAGTGCCACAGCCAGGCCTGAATGTGAGGTTGCCTGACCTCTGTACCTGTTTCCTAATCTCTTTAGAATGGGATTGTAGTGCCTATAATTTTTAAGTTAGTACATGTAAGTGTTTAAATGGAGCCTTACAAAAGTGCTACATTAATGTGGCCCATAGGGATGATCTGAGTGTCTACCTCAGGTTGTGGAGAGTCACAAAAATAACGCACTTCAGTGAAGGTGGTACTTTACCCAGAAAAAGCACTCAAGAACATTTCCATCACCCCCAAAAGTAACCCTGTACCTGTTAGCAGTCAAACCCAATGCCCCCACCACTACCACCGTGGGCCTCTGGTAACCACTAATTTGCTTTCTGTGTCTTTAAGCTTGCCTAGTCTGGGAATTTCTTATAAATTGAATTAGATATGGCCTTTTGTGTGTGGCTTCTTAGCACAATGTCTTCAAGATTCATTTATGTTGCCCTGGCCGGTTTGGCTCAGCAGACAGAGCCTCCCGGGTTCAATTCTAGCCAAGGGCGTATGCCCAGAGTTGCAGGCTCGATCCCCAGTGTGGGGTGTGTGGGAGGCAGCCAATCAATGATTCTCTCTCATCATTGATGTTTCTATCTCTTGCCCGCTCTCTTCCTCTCTGAAATAAAAAAAAAAATTTAATTAAAAGATTCATGGGGAAGAGGGTGGGGGAGGGGGAAAAAAAGATTCATCTATGTCACAGCATGATGCGACACCACTACTTCATTTCTTTTCATGACTAAACAATATTTCATTGTATGGATAGATCACATTTAGTTCATCCAGTTATTAGGTGATGGGCATTTCAAATATTTATTATTAATACTCCAGTTCTCGGATTCTGTAATTCCCAACCGTGACATGCTGTTTTGCAGGGGCAAATCATATAAAAAAGAGCTGCCTCTATATGCCACGGCTCACATGGGTTCCTACAACAGGGCCTGTTCTTTGGATGAGAACACTGAGATGGAAAAATGGAGACCTGAAGATCCCACGGTTTATTGGAAAACCAGGGATTTATTATCACTCCAGATTCAGGGGCCACTGGGTCAAACTAAGAAATCTTGCCTTTCGCCAAGCCAGGAACCCTCCACCGCTGTTACCTAGCGCGCCCCGCCCCCCATGTACGGGTGAAAAGAATCTAATCCACAGGATCTCCATCCCCCGCAAGTGCAAGTCCGCTCCCTGCTCTCAGACGCCTCCAGTGCACGGCAGTGGCGGCGTTCAGCCAACCGGCGCGGGGCATCCGTAGTCCTGGCAACAGACTGTTTCATGCCCTGCGAGTCTCAACTCTCTCGCAAAACTTAAAATGACTGTTTTTCAGAAATCTCAACACTCCCGCGAAAGCAAGGGATCGCGTGCGCGCGCGCACGCACATACACGTGCACACACACGCACACACATACACAGATCTTCCTCCCTTCAGCGTCCACAACCATGGACTATTCCTATGAAAAGTTTGAGGCCTTTTCCCCCAGTCGATGCTCGGCAAGCTCCCGCTCCCGGGAAGCAGCGCCGCCTCCAGGAAGCTCTCAGCCCAGGCGGAGGTGTGCAAGTGTAGGGAGAGCAAGGACAGGAGGTGCATATCTTATTGTGCCGTCCCCCTCTGGGGGAGGGGTTGCCAGGGAGTTGAGGGGTGGGTCATACACATTTCTCAGATTTCCATGCCTGGGCTGGAGGAGTGGGCCAAGTTGCCTTGATTTAGAAACCAGAAGCCCAACCCAGTATGCCTGGGAAAGGTATCCAGGCCCAGGCTCACCCCATTTCTTCACTGGACATTAATGCGCTTGGTGCTGGAGTAGAGGCATGAGGATTGTCAGTGGTCAAACTTTTGACAATAGCCTGCTGTGGGACCAGTCCTGGGCAAAGTACTACAACATCAGAGGTGAAGGACAGATAAACAGATGATTACAGAACAAAGAGTGAATGCTGGGCCAGGGCCACATCCAGGAGTAAGAGGTTTGCTAAGTATAGAGGATGGGGAGGAACAGTTGCAAGGTCCTGGAAGAGATCTTTACACTGGAGCTTAATCAGGAGTTCTCCAAGCCAAAAGGGGGAGAAAAGGCATTCCAGGCCTAGGGAACAGCATGCACAGAGACCTGAGACATGGTGTCTTCAGGAAATTGCTGGTAGTTTGAGTGTTGCTGGAAGTGAGAGGCAAGAGAGGTCAGAAGGGATAAGATCATGAAAGATCTTGTGAGCCAAGAGATGGAGAAGCCACTGGGAATGGTGAGACTGAATTGGCAGGCTCAGAATGTTGGGAGTGGGAGGTACTGGGAGGTGAGGAAGAGAGGCCAGACCAGAGAGGGTACTATAGAAACTTGGGAGCTGATCAGATGAGGAACATGAAAAGAGCAATCAAAATGATGCTCAGGCTGGTAATTAGGATGACCTGGTAGATAGAGGTGCCTTTCACAGAGATAGGGAAGCTACCGGGAGGACCAGATTAAGTGGGGACAGGGACATGGAGACAAGTTTAGTCTTATTTGGTTGAGTTTGAGATCCTTGTAAGCCATCAAAGTGGAGATGCTTTAGGAGCAACTGTATGTAGAAAACTGGAGGTAATTCTAAGTCATAAATATTGGTATGCTTGTCCTCAGCCTATAGAAGGCTATAGAAACATAGAGTGAAGGAGATTGGTTTTAAAAAAGAAGAGAGCCCTAGCCGGTGTGGCTCAATTGGTTGGAGCATCATCCATGCATCAGAAAATCTCTGGTTCAATTCCCAGGCAGGACACATACCGAGACTGCAGGTTTGCCTTGGTTTGGGCACATATGGGAGGCAACCGATCAATGGTGTGTCTCTCTCATATCAATGTTTCTCTCTCTCTCTCTCTCTCTCTCTCTCCCCCCCCCCCTCCATATTTTAAAAAAAAACAATAAAAAAAGAAAGAAGAAGAAGAGAGCCTGGGTGTAAGCTTGGAAGACACCAACTTTTAAAGGGTGGATAGGAAAAGAGGGGCCCAAGAACACGTGGCCAGAGACATAGGATGAAATTTAGGAAGAGATTTGAATCAGATCCAAGGGGAAAAGGGAGAATTTTTAAAAGTTGAATTGTTTCCAGACACCTGAGGGGCTGGCTATCCCAGAAAAAGAGCGAACAACTGTGTTTTCTGAGGCATCAGTGGGGAGGACTAAGACCAAAGGGTAGAAATTCCAGGGAAACAAATTTTGGGTCAATATAAGGAAGTCTTTTCTAGCAGGCAGAATTAGGCATTCCCAAAGTTAAGCAGGGAACTCCCTGTCACCGGAAGTATACAGAGGCAAAGTATGCCAGGGGATTATAGAAAGAGTTCCCTGCCCGGCCAGTGTGGCTAAGTAGTTGAGCATTGACCTATGAACTAGGTCATGGTTTGATTCCAGGTCAGGGCACCTGCCTGGGTTGTGGGCTCGATCCCCAATAGGGGCTGTGCAGGAGGCAGCTGATAAATGATTCTCATCATTGCTGTTTCTCTCTCTTTCCCTCTCTCTTCTTCTCTGAAATCAATAAAAAATATTTTTAAAATAGATTTTATTGATTTTTTTACAGAGAAAGGAAGGGAGAAAGATAGTTAGAAATATCGATGAGAGAGAAACATCGATCAGCTGCCTCCTGCACACCCCCTACTGGGGATGTGCCCGCAACCAAGGTACATGCCCTTGACCGGAATCAAACCTGGGACCCTTCAGTCCACAGGCTGATGCTCTGTCCACTGAGCCAAACCAGTCAGGGCAATAAAAATATTTTTTTAAGCAAAAAGAGTTCCCTGACCTGGGTAGAAAATGGGACTGATTAGCCTCTGAGAACTTTCCTCCTCAGTCTCTCGGGAACATTTTCACAGTGTCTACATACAACTACATAGTGACTTATCTCTCTATAATAATACCAGTAAAAGCGGAATATGCTAATTAGACTGGATGTCCTTCCGGACAACCTTCCAGATGAAGCCAGAGCTGCAAGGGAAGCCTGGAACCCAGGTGCCTGCGGCAGCTGGAGGGAAGCCTGTGCCGGCAGCCAGGGGAAGGAAGGCCTACTCTTGCACGACTTTCAGGCATCGGGCCTCTAGTATATATATAAAAGACTAAGTGACCGTTATGACCGATCGACCCAAACAACTGTTCGACCAGTTGATATGATGCACACTGACCACCAGGGGGCAGACGCTCAACACAGGAGGTGCCCCCTGGTAGTCAGTACACTCCCACAGCCAACCTCCCACAGCCCCTTCCTTCTTGCCCCCCTTCACCCCACTGGTCAACCTCCCGCGGCCCTCCCCCTGCTGGCCAGCCCCCCCATAGCCCTGATTGGGAGGCTGGCCAACTTCCTGCAGTCCCTAACCCTGCTGGCCAACCCCCCCCCCATAGGCCCTGATTGGGGGGCCAGCCAACCTCCCAGGGTCCCTCCTGTGGGCAGCCGGCCCCCCAATAGGCCTTGATCACCGGCCAGGCCGAGGGACCCCACCCATGCATGAATTCTTGCACCAGGCCTCTAGTTTTATTATAAGAGCCCTCCTCACTTTCTTATCAATGGACAAAGGACCTCAAAGATCACTAGAATGCAAGCTCTATGGTGTGGTAAGAGGGTGGGAGGAGTGACTTTGGGTGGGGATGACTTGGGCTGAGAACTATATGCTGAGAAGGACTCATCCCGGTGGGAAACTTAGGGAATTCTATGCTCTTCAGAAGGCACAGCAAATGCCAAAACTAAGAACAAAGACAGAGCTGGGAGAATTGAACAAATAGGAAGAAGGCCAGTATAGCTGGACCAAGTAATCAAGGGAGAAGGGAGTGGGAGGAGACGAGGACGGAGAGGGGAGCAGGGCCAGCAAGGATAGTTTTAGGGGACATTGTTAGAAGGGAGGTGTTTATTCTAAGAGCACTGAAAAGCTGTTACTAAAGCCATTGGAGGTTTCAGATGGGGGAGTGACTCTTCTGTTGTAGACCATAGATTTGGGGGCCTAGAAAGGGCACAAGTGGAAGTAGTGAGAGCAGTGAGGAGCATATTTTAAATGTGTCCCCATGGTCTGCAAGGTAAAGTTTAAACCCTTTTGCCTGGCATTAGAGAGGACTCCAACTTTATTCTCATTAACCTCCTCCTTCACACACAATGTGCTTCCAACTTGTGAAAATGTTGCTGAAACCGGTTTGGCTCAGTGGATAGAGCGTCGGCCTGCGGACTGAAGGGTCCCGGGTTCGATTCCGGTCAAGGGCATGTACCTGGGTTGCGGGCACATCCCCAGTGGGAGATGTGCAGGAGGCAGCTGGTCGATGTTTCTCTCTCATCGATGTTTCTAACTCTCTATCTCTCTCCCTTCCTCTCTGTAAAAAATCAATAAAATATATTTAAAAAAAAAAAAAAAAAAAAAAAAAGAAAATGTTGAGTAACCCTGAAATCCCCAAATCCCACCCCACGCCCTGCAATGTTGCCCACATCCGTCCCTCCGCCCCTTAAAACCAGACTCATTCTCGAAGGTGCATGTCTGTCCCCGCTCCATGATGGGTCTCTCCTTCTGTGCTTCTCCCCTGGCTGAGAGTATCTCATTATCCCTCTGGCTACCCTACCTTGTTCGGTGCCAGTGTACTGTAGCTGGGCACCCAGCCTTGTTTGGATCTGCACCAGGCCAGTGCCACGCCCTGGGTGATTCTCAGTCAAAGCTGATTTGACGAATGACTGAATTCTCAGGAGTACTCAGCATCTTGTCCTCAGAGACATGATAAGCGGGTTGTTGAGAAGCACTCGTTTATGTCCACACTGATGGGCACTCATTGTTTTCTGACGACAAAAGGAACACATGGGCATGTAAAGAGACTTCAACAAATGTGTTGCATGTTCATTTTGTGTCAGACTGGACACTGGGAACCCATGGGAACTAAGACACAGTCCTTGTCACTGAGAAACTCACAGGCTGTTGGGAAGGAAAAACTCAGAACGCATCTTTATCCAGAAAAAAATGGTCAATGCAATGATGGGGCTAAGCATGGGGCTGTGGCAAACTAGAGGGGACACGAGGCAGGGATTGGAAAGGCTTCAGGGGATGGCGATGCCTTAGCTGACTCTGGAAGGATCAGTACAAAACAATCGAGTGAAACAGGGACACGAGAAGAGCATTCCAGAGGGAGGAAACAGCATGGCTTTGGGGGGAGTAGGAAGGGGTACCTGAGGAACCACAGTCAGATACAGTTTGAATATAAATACATGGTGAGGCAGAAGGAACAAGTGAAGGAGAAATTAGAGAGGCTGGTAGGGCTGGGTTGGGCTGGGTTGGACAGGTGGGGTCAGGTTTAAAAGATTGAACTTTATTCTGGAAGCTAGTTGGCAGTAATGGAAGGGCTGTAAGCAGAATCCCATATGCATTTGATCTTCAAAACAGCTTTGTGAGGTACCTAGAGCAGAGTTTATATCATTTTAGGCATAAAAAAAATGGAAACTTGGCAGAAATCAGTGACCGCCTTGGGATAATGGCTAAGAGCACAGCTCCGGGGCCAGGCAAACCAGAGTTCATGTCCTAGCTCTGCTACTTATCATCTGTGTGACCTTGGGCCTCTCTGGGCCTTAGTGTCCTTATCTGTAAAATGAGTATAGAACCAACCTGTTCGTCTGTCCATTTGTCATTCACTCATTCACCAAATACTTACTGAGCTCCCACTTGGCCCTGTGGAGGTGCTGGGCTTGAGAGGTGAGGGAGCAAGAGAGATGAGGCCCTGGTTCACAATCTATTAAAACAACAACGACATCAACCAGTTGGACCAGGAGAGTCAAACACAAAGGTCTGTCTGAACAAGACACATGAAAAAGAACTGAGACAACAGGGAATGGTGGAGAGCATGGCAAGCTGGAGAGGGCATGCCCCAGCCTAAAGTAACTCAAATCGGAAAATTTTAAAGAATGTCAAATAAAAGAAGACCCCAAGCTCATTAAGCATGAGGGCTGCCAGTGCAACCCTTCATTTACATACTTGTGATAAGTGGTCCCAAAGGAAAAGTATGGGTTGTGTTATGCAGAGATAACATGAGGATATACGAGAGTCTGGGAGCCGGAGAGGTAACATTTGGTCTGAGATCTGGAGGATGGAGGAGGAGTGAAGAAGGAATGGATGGGGGAAGGAGAATTCCTGACCGAGGGAACAGCATGTGCAAAACCCTTGGGCAGGAAGAGGCTTAGATCATTCAGGGATCATTCCTAGAAGCCAAGGTCTCTGGGACATAGTAAGGAAAGCTGAGCAAGTAATGAGGCAGGAAAGGGTGGCAGAGAAGGGTCATGGGACCTTACTTTGGAAAGTCGTGGAAAGGTATCAAAATGGCCGAAGGGTGCGTACATAAAAAAATAACAGCACGCTACTGTGAACAAAGCAACTCCAAAATGGACTGATCCCAAACATCTCCACCACTCAGTAAGTAGGTATTATCCCCAGTTTACACACGAAGAAATTGAGACAAGGAGAGGCTAAGGAACTTGCCCAAGACCATGCTGTCAGAAGTGGCAGGGCCAGGACCCAGACTGGAGCATTCTGGCATCGAGGCCTCTGCTCTTAACAGCACTATGCTGCTTTGGATGACCAGAGCAGGTAAGAACGGCATTTGAAAAAGATCATTCTGATTGCCCACTAGGAGTACTGGGGAGTTGGAGTAAGAGTAGAATCTGAGCCCTAGCCGGTTTGGTTCAATGGATAGAGCATCGGCCTGTGGACCAAAGGGCCCCAGGTTTGATTCCGGTCAAGGGCACCTACCTTGGTGGCAGGCTCCCCGCGCCATCCCTCTCCCCGCCCGGGCTCTGGTTGGGGCTCGTGCAGGAGGCAACCAATCAATGTGTTTCTCTCATATCAATGTTTCTCTCTGTCTTTCCCTCTCTCTTCCACTTGCCCTAAAAATCAATGGAAAATATCCTTGGGTGAGGATTAACAACAACAACAACAAAAAAGAGTAGAATCTGATGAGACAATTAAATAAGAGAAAGCTCACAAAGCCCTTAGCATAGTGCCTGCCGTGGGAGTCACAGGTAATTGTCTTCATCATTATAGGAAGATGATGATAAAGCTGGGCATGGAAACCAGGTGCCCCGGGGCCCAGCCTGGTGCTAAAGAGTTTTTCCCTCCTGACTCCTTTGTCCTCTTCCTGAAAGAAACTCACGTTTTAACGATCTTCCCCCAAGGATTCTGCCAGTCTCAGACCTCCGCTAGTGATGAAGATGCCAGCAGGGGTCCCGTCTTCAACCCTGAACTGGTCATTGCCCACTGCTTCAAGCAGTTCAAGCAGAAGGACTTCCACCTGCCTCGAAGCCGCCGGCGGATCATCATCTTGCCTCGAGAGGAAGATGCGACTTCCGTTGTCAATCCAACACCACAGCCCCAGGCTCCCTCACAAATCATCCCCAGCTTCAAAGCCCTGGAAGCCAGGGATGTCCAAGAGCCCCCGGAGGATGTGAGAACCTGGATGAGCCAGAGGTTGAAATTTCGGCAGGAACTAGAGTCATGTGTCAACGTAGACAGGTGGCTGCAGAACAAGTCCAGCCTCACGCCTTCAGAGGCCAAGATCTTACGCATGACCCAAAAGGAGCACCCTGTGGACCCGCTGATGGCCCACTTGATTCCTCCCAGCCCCACCAAGGTGAGCAGCCCCATTTGCCAGATGAGGGGATGAGGGGCAGGATGGGGATCATTCACCCCATTTCACAGAGCAGCAAACAGAAGTCCTTAAACAGAGGTGCATTAGTTATCTATTGCTGGGGAACAAATACCCCAAAATGACTTAAAGCAGCAAGGGCTTATTTTCTCACTCTTTCTGCAAGTCAGGAATCTGGGAGGAGCTTAGCTTGGTGGCTCTCACTCAAAGTCTTTTCATCTCAGGATGCTGGTGGGGGCCACAAACATCTGAAGCTTGACTAGGGTGGGAGGATTCGCTTCGAAGCAGTTTGCTCATGTGGCTGTTGGCAGGACACCTCAGTTCCTAGCCACACGGACCTCTCCCTAGGGCTGCCTGAGTGTCCTCACCACATGGCAGCGGTGAATGGTCCAAGAGAAAACAAGGAGGAGGGTGCAGTGCCTTCTAGAACCTGTCTCAGGAGGTCTCAGTTTCAGCAGCTTTGCACTGTTACCTCTCTGTTTGTCAGAAGCAAGTCACTAAGTATTGCCTCCACTGAGGGGAGGGGAATTCGTCTCCATCTCAGAGGGGAGGAGAGTTGAAGGATTTGGGGCTATATTTAAAAACCACCCCAGGAGAGAGAATGACTTTACAGTTTGCTACAGGCCGTGAATAGCACAGAGGAGCTGTAAGCTAGGGAACAGGAAGGCCCTTTGTAAACTGCCAGGTGCTGCAGCAAGGTAAGGCAGTGTTATTTCTAAATGTTCCCATTCACCTGGAATTGGAGGAGGAGGACGACGATTTGGACAGGTAGAGAAAGAAGAAAAGGCATTTACTTAGGCAGAAGGCCCAGCTGGAGCAAAGGCCGGAGGTGGGAGATCTGGCTCCAAGCAGAAGCACGTATTTTGGTGCACTGAGAGCCCCGGGGGATTATAATACTGACGGGTCTGACCAGAGAGATGTGGATAAGAATAAAATTCTAGCTCTCATATTGTCCAAGCCTCTTGTTTCTGTTGAGGCCCAGCAAAGCAAAGTCTCCCAGGAGTTCTGTGGCAGAATGCAGTTGTCCTGCGGTTGCCTGAATCCAGTGTTCTACGCACTTTATGTTGCTGTCTGTTCAGAGCTGCTCAGCCTCTCCCTCTCCCATTTCTCCCTAACTCTGGGGATCATGTTTCATTGGCCTGTCTCCCCTGAACTCTCCCTTCTGTCCCACTTGCTTTCCTCATTCAGAAGAAAATCGTCCGACCGTTCCACCAACCGATACCCCAGCTCCGACTGCCCAAGCCCTCTGCCCTGTTTGTCTTGTACTCCTACCTGCGCAGCCACAACATGAAGATCCTGGATATATTTGCCAGGGTGGAACAGGGCAATAACCAGGCGATCTCCAGGGAGCTGTTCATTATGGCTCTGAAGGTGGTAAGTACCTCCCGTGCTCCCTCTAGGCTGGCCTAAGTGGGGAGGGAGTCCATGCTGCCACCCCTGACCCTGGACCAAGTGAAAAGGAAACTCGGGGAACTCAAACTATCAGTCTTATCACTTGCAAAGCCAGATGGGAAAATGCGGTTTAACCTGCAGCCACATCAAACCCCTAAAACCACCCCCTGCACTGGTCTGACCTTGAAAGTCTGAGTGGAAAGTCTGCAGAGCTGGCCCCATAATCAGCCAGCTGCCCATCCTTGCCCTGAATTGAGCACTGAGATTGCTGGGACTTCAGTCCTGCCTCTAGAACCTTCTAGAGCTTTTCCAACTGTCACTGGCATATGAATCACATAGAATCACATAGTCTTATGAAAATGCAGCTTCTATTTGACCCAGTGATCCCACTTCTAGGACTATATCCCAAGAAACCAGAAACACCAATCAGAAAGGATATATGCACCCCTATGTTCATAGCAGCACAATTCACCATAGCTAAGATTTGGAAACAGCCTAAGTGCCCATCAGCAGATGAGTGGATTAAAAAACTGTGATACATCTACACAATGGAATACTACGCCGCTATAAAAAAGAAGGAACTTTTACCATTTGCAACAGCATGGATGGAACTGGAGAACATTATGCTAAGTGAAATAAGCCAGTCGGAGAAAATAAATATCACATGATCTCACTCATATGTGGGATATACTGATCAACATAATTTGATGAACAAGAATAGATCCAGAGACAAATGGTAGGGGAGGAGGGGTTAGAGAGCAACCAAAGGACTTGTATGCATGTATATTAACATAACTAATGGACACAGACACTGGGGCGGTGGGGGCTTGCCTGGGGTGGGAATGGCTGGGGGGAGAGGGGTCAATTGGGGAAAAGAAGACATATGTAAAACTTTAGACAATAAAAAAAAATACTAAAAGAAAGAAAAAGCAGCTTCTGACTCAGTATCTCTGTGCAGCTCCCAGTGATACCCTTGGTACTGGACCACAATTTCACTGGCTATTCCAAATGTAAATTAATTATAAATAAAATGAAAAGTCCAGTCCCTCAGTCGCACCAGCTACATTTTGAGTTCTCAATAGTCGCATGTGGTAAGCAGTTCCTCTACTGCAACACACAGATTGAGATCATTTCCATCATTATAGAAGGTTCTGTTGGCTGTGCAGGGGCGTGCTAACTATGGCCCTGGAGTCAAATCCAGCCTGCTCCCTCTTTTTGTAAATAAAGTGCTACTGGAACACAGCCACACTCAGTCATCTAGGGATTGTCAAGGCTGCTTTCATGCTATGATGGCAGAGTTGAGTGCTTATGACAGAGACCATACGGCTCATGGAGCCTAAATATTTACTATCTGGCACTTTACAGAAAAAGTTTGCTGAATTAAGTTTGTATATACTTCAAATACAAGGTTCCTTGTAAAATAATTCTAGAAAGCTGATGCCACACCTTTTATGATTTTAAATCATCCCAGTTTTCACATCATCATTTTATGACATGTACTTATCTGAACATTTCAAAGCATTGAAAACAACAAAAAGATAAATTGTTTTTCATCATAACCAAGATGACAAAACATTAAATCTTTTCATACTTGGAGAGTTCTGATCTGCTTTATAAAAAGCTCAGTAACAGTGACTGCTATCTAAAGAAGCTGAAGAACAAAATTATATTCCTTTTAAAATGTTTCTTCTTGAATATTTGTCAGGCTGGTAAGCACTGTGCTCCTGCAAAGTTGCTCATTCCTTAAAAGAGTGATATGTATTGTATTTTTTATCCTATTTACCCTCAGTTAAGGGAGGCTTATGTGTCCCTCGTGGGCAAGGATGATAGACATGTGAAATCCTTCTTCAAATCTATCATAGGAAAGCTGGCATTGGCATTGATAAGAAGTCAGGTGGGAGCCCAGAGTAAGATGTAACAGATTCTGCAAAGATGATGGCATATCTGGACTGGGTTTTGAAGAAGGGATAGAAGTTTTTCAGGCTTTGAAAGGGAGGCATTTGAGTAATGGGAAGGGTGAGAAATTGAGGGGTGTGTTTGCAGCCAGGAAAGGGCTCTGAGCTCTTGTGGCAGGGACCTTGGAGCTGGGAATGGCTGTAGATAAAACCAGACTACAAGGTGGGGCCAGGCTGACGAGGCCTTGGCCATTCTGATAGGATATTTGGATCGGAGCCTGTCCAATTTGGGTCTTCTCTTCTCTCTTCAGCTTGAAGTCCCTCTGGGAAACCAGGAGATAGAGGATATTGTGATCTATCTCAGCTCTCTGGGGAAGCACAACAGCATCACCATGGATAGCCTGAGCAACACCTACAAGCAGTGGTCCTTGGCTCAGCAGAAAAGCATGCTGAGAACTACAAAGGATTGTAGGTATCCACCCCCACCCCCGTGCCTTCACTTCCCCAATCTTGGAGCAAGCATGGTAGAGGCAGCCTTGGCTCATTTCCTGAGTGTGTTCTCCAACTTTGGCTTACTGTAGGTAGGCCAAGCCTCTGGAATGTCCAGGCCCAGAGGTCAAACAAGTAGATATTTTCTGGAGTACCAAGCTACCTTGTCCATTTAAAGCTGGATGAGGCCCAGTCCTTATCCTTAAGGGATGGTTCTCAAAGGGTGGTTTCAGCCCACCAAAGCCCACTTGATAGGCTGAGAACCCAATGCCAAGCCCTTCTATTTGTATGTGGGTCCAAGGCCTTCTTACTACTAATCCCCACCTTATTGATAAAAAGCTAACTAAATTCAGAAACCAGAATTAGCACATGTTCAGAGTCTACTTTGGTATTCTACTATCTGGACTGGGTTTTGAAGGAGGGATACGAGTTTTGCACAGATTGTGCACAGCTCTGGTTCCATTTGCCAAGCCATGTGCTTCTAGAGCCACATCTGTGTAGACGCACAGAGGCAAGTTAGAAATGTACTTGCCATAGCTCTGGATATGAATTTTACAACACAAGGGTGCATCATGCTTCTTTATAGGTTAGTTATTGTAAAAAAAAAAAGATTGTTAATGGGGGGAATGAGGACACATTTGTAATACCTTAACTAATAAAGAATTTAAAAAAAATTTGAACAGCTACAGATAATATTAAAGCCCTCCTTTAACCACCACCCACCATTCCAGAGCCCTCCCCAAATATAACCACATCTTCCTTTTACTAAATGATGCAAATCTTGCTTTGCCCCCACCTCCCAGGTTATCAGGAACTTAATTTCAGACATAGTTGAGGAGGAGAAGCTCCTCATCCTCCCCAAGGTCATGTAAGAACCCTAGCGGGGTAGTGGAAGGGGTTCCTTGCATAGGTGAAGATTTAGGCAGTGCCTCTGGAGTCCCCAGTCACACTGAGCTGGGTGCTCAGTGACCTCACTGGCTGGTTCTTTTGAGGACAGCAGGCAGCTCCTTAGAGCATCCATTCCTCAGTCCCCTGGAGTGTCACAGCACAGCATGCAGACTTCTGACCTCTAGTCTCAACAAGCTACTGGGCAGAGGCACCCTCACTCCCACCAAGTCCCAGGGAACCTGAGTTCCCCCATAGTTGCCTCCTGGGTCTCACCACCCCCACAGCAGTAATCTCTCGCACCTTTCATGTCCAGAACACCATCAGGGTCGCCTTGAGTTGGGAGTGCTTTCCAACCCGTGCTCTCTTAGCCTTTTCATTATAAATCACCAAAGCTAATTGTTTTCCATGTAGTTGGCTGCAAGTCATTGAGTGAATGACCCCATTGTGCCGTGATACATATTTGCAGCAAAGGTATCTGGGGCCTATTATTTACCAACTAGAAGCCCAGTGCATGAAATTCGTGCACTTGGGGGGGGGGGGCTCCCTCAGCCCGGTCTGCGCCCTCTCGCAGTCCCGGAGCCCTCGGGGGATGTCTGACTGATGGCTTAGGCCCAATCCGTCAGTAGGATATTCTTAGCACTGCTGTGGAGGCGGGGGAGGCTCCCACCACTGCTGCTGTGCTCGCCAGCCATGAGCCTGGCTTCTGGCTGAGCGGTGCTCCCCGTGGAAGCGCACTGACCACCAGGGGGCGGCTTCTGTGTTAAGCAGGATCAGGCCAAAACCAGCTCTCCAACATTCCCAAGGGGTCCCAGTTTACAAGAGGGTGCAGGCTAGGCTGAGGGACCCCACAGGTGCACGATCAGGGCCGGGGAGTGATGCGGGAGGTTGGTCAGCCGGGGAGGGACTGCAGGAGGGCTCCAGGGCATGTCCAGCCTATCTCGCTCAGTCCCAATTGGCTAGACCCCAGCAGCAAGCTAGCCTACCTGTTGGAGTGTTTGCTCCCTGGTGGTCAGTGCAAGTGGTTGAGCAGCCTTAGCATATCATTAGCATATTACGCTTTGATCGGTTGAACAGACGATGGGATGACCAGACACTTAGCATATTAGGCTTTTATTATATAGCATAAGTAGACTTGAAGCCAAGCAACAGGTATTTGCTTAAATGGTGCTATCACAGTTGTCATAGCTGAGCTCTTTTTCTCTGGAGAGCTGCAGAAAGTAGGGTGAGCAGACTTGGGAGTCTCTTGCTTTGCCCAAAGGGGCAGCAGGGGCAAGAGTCTGGGTCCTTGGCTCACGAGAAAGAAAGTGATAGCATTTGGGGCACCCTTTGTAAGCTGGGTAGCTTTACCTACAGCATTAGCTCAATTTATCTTTTAAGTCCCTGGACGACAGGGCTACTATTCATGCTTTTCAAGGAAGAAGCTAAAGCTCAGAGAGGCTGACCACTTGTCCACTTTTTTCAAACCAGAAGGTGGTAGGGCCTGGATTTCAGCCAGGGACGATGCAGGCCTGAACCAGGGCAGGGGCAATAGTATGTTCTCATTCATTTAGATCTTCGTTGAACACCTACTATGTGCTAGACTCTTCTAGGAACTAGGGAGATAGCAGTGAAAAAGCCAACGCCCCTGCCTTCAATGAGTTTCCATGTAAAGGTTAACCAAGATGATGTTCGGTAGTGATTAATGCTTTGAAGACAATAGGATAGTGTGTGTGTGTGTGTGTGTGTGTGTGTGTGTGTGTGTGTGTAGGGGAGTCAGGGAGGGCCTCTCTGAAAAGGGGAGATGGGTGGAGTGAGTGAGAAGTGAACAGTTGGAGGTGGGTCAAGTGGACGAGGTAGATGGTTGGCTGAGGCCAAATCCTGCAAGGCCTTGCAGACCAAGGAGAGGATTCTGGGTTTTAGTGTATAAGTGCTGTGTAAAGACAGGAGCGAGTTCTAAGCAGGGGAATGAAGGGATGTGATTTATATCTTTTAAAGGTCCTGTTTGCTGTTTGGTGAAAACAGGATGCTAGAGAATAAGAACCGAAACATGAAGGCTGAGGGCGTGGTACAGGTGAGGGAGGAGGCCATAGTGGAGATGGAGAGAAGGGGCTCCTTCAAGGTGTATCGCAGATGGCACTGACTGGACACATGGAATATGAGCAGAGGGATGTTCTGGTGCTTGCACGGTGACATTGGTTAACTGCTTGATGGATTCCATGGCTGGGCATCCTCTCAGTCCCTCCTTCATCTCTTCTCTCCAGCCTATTTTAGGTCTTCCAAGCGCAAAGCTTTGTCTCGGCAGCTGTCCAAGAAGCAGGTGAATTTAGCTCCAAAGCCTCCCAAGATGGACCAGCTGACTGTGCCTGTGGTTGACACTACGATGGAGGCAAGGCCCTTGAGCCTGGAGGACATGGAAGACATTGGCAAGCGGTACCGGCAGAGGAAGCGGCAGACCAAGGTACCCCAGCCAAAGTGGGAGGACACGGGGCAAATCCCCTGCACCTGCACCCCCTTCTAGCTGCTGGGACTTGGGAGCAGATGCTTTACCTTTCTGTTCCCTCGTCTGGATAATAAGAACAATACCTACCTCACAAGATTTCTGTGAAAAGGAAATGCGATAATGTTTCTGAAAGTATCAGGTTCCCCTCCTCCCATTCTTTGTTGTTGTTGTTGTTAATCCTCACCTGAGGATACTTTTTCCATTACTTTTTCAGAGAGAGCGGAAGAGAGGGAGGTGAGAGGGAAGAGAGGAATATTGATGCGAGAGAGACACACCAACTGCTTGTCTCCCCCATGTGCCCCGATGGGGGCAGGGAGAGAACCCAAAACCCAGTATGTGTCCTTGACAAGGAATCAAATCCAAGACCCTTTGAAGCCCAGACTGGCACTCTAACCACCGAGACCACTGGCCAAGGCTTTTTTTTAGATAGATTTTTAAAGTTTTTTTTTTATTGACTTCCGAGAAAGGGAGGGAGGAGAGGGAGCTAGAAACATCAATGATGAGAGCAAATCATCAATCGGCTGCCTCCTGCATGCCCCCTATTGGGGACTGAGCCTGAAACCTGGGCAGGTGCCCTGACCTGGAATTGAAACACCACCTCCTGGTTCATGGGTCAATGCTGAACCACTGAGCAACACCAGCCGGGCCCATTCTTTTTTTTTTTAGATTTTTTAAATTGATTTTTAGAGAGAGAGAAATATTGATGTGAAAGTGGAACATCGATTATCTGCCTCCTGCAAACCCCTTAATGGGGATCAAGCCTGAAACCCGGGCATGTGCTCTGACCAGGAATCTAATCAGCAAGCCTTCAGTGCCTGGAATGATGCCCAACCAACTAAGCCACACTGGCCAGGGCCCCTCCTCCCATTCTTTAATTATGACTTTGTATCCTGAGACCAGGCCTGTGTGTTCATCACAGTGGGAACCCAAGAGCCTGGCACGGGGTGTGGCAGTGAGTAGGCACTCCAGATATACATGACCAGTAACGGAAGGAAGAACTGATTGCCTGAATTAATTCAGCCAATGAATATTCATTGAGTCTGTGATGTACCAGACACTCTTCTACGTGCTGCAGACAACAAAACAGCCCCTCAAGAAGCTGCCAGTCGAGACAGTCTAGCCATGGAGGCAGACAATATTAATATAATACTACACATAGACACATATTTTAATGTCATTTATATAATAAAATGTTAGGTATTGGTAAATGCTATACCAACTAAGATCTGATTCAGTTGCATGACAAGAAAACCCAAAATGTTAGAGCAGTGAGTGGCAAACTTTCCTAGGGCCAGATAATAAATGTTTTAGGCTTTTTGGGCCCTACTGTCTCTGTCGCAACAAGTCAGCTCTGCTATTGGAGCACAAGAGCAGCCACAGACCTAAACAAATGAGTGCAGCTGTGTTTCAATAAAACTTCATTTCTAAAAACAGGTGGTGGCCCAGATTTGGCCCGTAAGATGTACTTTACTGATTCTGGCTTTAGAAGTTTTAAAAAGACAGATTTTTCTTTCCTTGTAAATAAATAAATAAGGCGGCCAAAAGTGGCTACACACTGCCCAGGCCTCTTCGACCTCGCTCTGCCATCCTTAACATGTGGCTTCCACCTCAAGTCACAGATGGCTGCACGTAATTTAAATTCTCTTGCAGCTAAACCCTTGTATGTAACATTTCAATAGGACACATGTGGGGCATCTGCACTGTACCCTACCGTATATATTACACCATCATGTGTGCACATCTGTATAACGGCCGCATGTGCTGACCACGTGTGATTTTTCTCCCCGGCCACTGACTTCAAAACCTGAACTTGGGTCCCATTCTTTGCCATTGCCCCTCATGGTGACCTTGTGTAGAAACATAGATTGTCAGCCTTCAGGCCAGGAGGAAAGAGGCAAGGTGAAGGGAAGTGTGTGCCAACTGCTTTTCTCTCTGCAGCTCACAATCCCCTCCATCCAGTACACGGAGCAGTGCCGCCTGGTGCGCAGTGGGAATAAGCATTTTGACAACCACTGCCTCCCGTCCACCATCCCCGGGGAGATGGGCGAGCTCATCAATCAGTTCCGAACGGACACCTTTCTGCTCTACCTGAAGTGCCAGAAGGTCTGTCAGGACTATGGCCTCCCGCTGACGGAGGACATCCTCATAAAAGGTAAGGGCCTCCGTGGCTGGCCCCAGAGAGATGCCTCAGATGTTCACCTGAGGTTTGCCCCTCCCCAGCTGACATGCACCCAGTCCAGCTGCTGTAACTTGTGGCGGGGGCATTGCTGTTACACGGAGTTTTAGAAAACCTGTAGCTCCACAAGTTCTACAAGCCTGGAGGTCTGGGATCCCCAGATGAGCTTGGGGAGCTGGCATTCTGGAGGACAGGAGTTCCGAGCAAGGGAGCCCTGAAGTTGAGCATAAAGGAACAATCCCAGTTTCCAAGAGGGAGATTTGGTAGAAGTGACAACTGCTATGCTGTACTGGGTGTTTCCAACACCGCCTCCCTAGCCAGGCCCCCTGTTTGATCCTTCTGCAGCACCGAGGTAGGAATGCACCAGGCAGGAGTCAGGTTCTGCTGAGGCCCTTTGCTCCCTGCTCAGACAACAGGACTCAACACCAGGATTTCCATACTGGTTCCACCCTGTGCTTGGGGGAAGAACTGTGTTTTCATACATCCAAACAGACCTGAACCCTCCACGTCTCCGAGTAGACTGTGTGCTTCTGAGCAATATTTCCATGATAACCACAGAGCAATGCTGGCACCCCAAATTGATGATTTTGTAAATTTAATGGGCAAGTTCCTCTCTGTGCTTAAAAAACATGAACAGCAAGTTGCATGAGGGCAGAGGTTTTCCCGTAGGAACTTTGCAGAAGCTGTGGCCATACTGGGAGCTGGAAAATGAGGTTCACTGAGAAAGGGCACACAGAGAGACTTACCCAAGAACAAGAGTTAACAGTCACACCCTGGCTGGGTAGCTCAGTTGGTTAGAGCGTCGTCCCCATACACCAAGGTCGTGGGTTTGTTCCCCAGTCAGGGCATATATAGGAGCCAATGAATGCATAAATAGGTGGAGCAGCAGATCCATCCATCTCTCTCTCTCTCTCTCTCTCTCTCTCTCTCTCTCTCTCTCTCTCTCAATCTCTCTCTGTTCCTGTCAGCAGGCTGGGGACTGAGCCTGAAACCTGGCTTCTCTCCACTGCTGGCTTTTGCTAGCTCCCGGGTCTATGAGCTTCCCGTTGCCAGGATCTCACATTCATGGGTTCACAGGAGCATCTGTGGGTGGGCTTCCTCTTGCCTTTGATTGACCGAGATGGAAAAGACTCTAGTTCCATCTGTGACTAGAGCCGCTGTGGGGACACTGGGAAGAAAGAAGGAAAGGAGGGGAAGAACAGCTCAGCCTGCTTTGCTCTTAGATGGGATTTCTAGAATACTAGATGGAGGTGCACACGTCCCGCTGTCCTGGCCACTATCCGTTGGCTATCTTTATGGCAGGGGCCTGCTCTGCTACAGACAAAGAAGCACAAGCACCGAGATGTCCGAGTCTGTGTACTAGACGAGAATGTGGTGAGCTCAGACTCCAGGTCTCCCACTCGTGGGCCAGAATTCTAGAACACTGAGGCATTGGCCCTCTCCCCAGTGAATATAGCTTCATTGTTTTTCTTCCCTCTTATTTTATAAATATTTGCTCACTTAAATTTTTTTGAAAACATAAAAATAAAAATCCCACTCCAGCCTGAGTGAACCACCATTAATATTTCGGTGATTGTCCTTTCACAAACTTATTTTTCTTTTCCATTTACACAAAATTATTTATGTAAATCATATTCTAAAAATCATGTATGTATTTTTAATGTACTTTTAAAACCCTATATACTTTTTTTTTTTTGGTAAGAGAAACGTTTGTTAGGTAAATTACAGAGGTAGAAAAAGTAATTCCTAGAAGAAACGGGCTTAGCAAGCAAGTTATAGAGGTAAAGGAAGGGCCCTTAGAGCTTGGCAGTGAGGAAGCTAAGGGTAAGGTGCCTGGGCCGGGCTGGGGAGAGGGAGGGGAAGGGAAGGGTGAGAGTATGCTCCCTGGAGGGAGAGCACCCTGTATACCTTTTTAAAGTGTTGGTGCTACATATCCCCTTCCCTCTTCTCCTTTCTCACCTGCACATCCCTGCCCTCCCCACAAATAACCAACATTAATAACCAGGAGTGTAACCTTCCCCTCATTTTTCTAGTATTTGAGGTCTTTGGATTTTACCAACTTTTTTTTTTAATTATTGATTTTAGGGAGAGGGGGAGAGAGAGAGAGAGAGAGAGAGAGAGAGAGAGAGAGAGAGAGAGAGAGACATCGATTTGTTGCTCCACTTATTTACGCATTCATTGGTTACTTCTTGAATGTGTCCTGACTGGGTATGGAACCAAAAACTTTGGCGTATCGGGATGACGTTCTAAATAACTGAGCTACATACTGGGCCAGGGCCCCGGTGTTACCATCTTAGGACAAGCACTGCTCCATGGCTGCAGGAAGATGGAGACCCTGGCCTAGTGTTTTTAATGTACTGCACTTCTTCGAAAAGCCTACCAAGGTTACCTGTGAGACTAACTCTAGGTAAGGAGAAAACTGCCATCAACTAGGTCTAAGTTAACCTAGTGAAGCTCAGGTAAATTCTCCATACACACCTCTTCCTGGGACTCCTGACAAGGACACCCCTGTAGAGTGTGCGGCCTCATACTCTGTCCTAATTACACCCCAGCCCCAGGGCCATTGCGAACCTGGTTATAAACTCCCTTAACTCTGGTCCAGCTAGCAGTATTTTACCAACTCCATTTTCTGATCTTGCAGTAGTTACAGGCATACCTTGGAGATATTGCATGTTCCGTTCCAGACCACTATAACAGAAGCAAGTATCCCAATAAAACAAGTCATAATCTTTTTACTGGTAGAGGGTTTTGCTTTCCATTTGTAAAAAAAAAAAGTACCACCTGTTAAGTGTGAAATAAAGCCAAATGCAATAAAACCAGGTATGCCTATATATGCCACGTCATGGTTGGAGGGTAAGAGACCCTCTGCACTATTTTTGCAATTTAATCTATAATCATTTAAAATTTAAAAGTTAAACCATGTATATAAGAAAAATCTTTTTAAACAAAAATGTGACTTTATTGTTTTTTTTAAAGACCCTTCTCTGCCCTCTGCCACAAACCCTCAGGTGTGTGGGGTGGGGTGTTGGGCTGACAGGCCATGTTTCTCTTGCTGCTCACAGCCCTGCTGTACCCAGGGGACAAGATCATTTTCCAGAAGGACGAGGTGCGCCCCATCCGGCAGCCAGGAGGCTACTACGTGGACCTCCTCCTCAGCCCAACTGCAGCCCTGCTCAAGTCCATGGGCTTCAAAGAGCTTGCGGCTAAGAAGACCAACAAGCTGAGTGTCAAACCCCCTGTCCCTTCCCCTTTCCCTTTGCCTCCTGCCTTGCTGCTGTCCATCAGCTACAGAAGCTGGGATGCTGACTTACTTGGGATGTCATATTGTACCAGTGTCTCTGTCCTAACCCTGCACATCCAACCGAGTCACCAAGCCTGACTAGTCCCCAGTGTCCCCCCTGGCATATGTCTAAGGTCTACAGCCACCTCACCTCACTCCCACACAGCTACCATCCTGGCTGTATCCTACGTGATCTCAAGCTCTCTGGAAAGATTAAAAAGAGAGCCTTCTTAGAGAATCAGGAGGCCCCTCAGCAATTATGGGCCCAGTGTCATGAGTGCTGCAGAGCACAGCCCCTTCCCCTGCCCCACCTTCTCTGGCGGGAAGGGGCTTATAGCTCCTGGGAGGAGAAAAGAACTCTGCACTGGGTACTATGTCTGACTCTCAGGTTAACTTGGAGTCCTCTCTAAGAAAATATCCTTCTTGACCCCCCAGGAGTATGCCCACACCTTTCTTCCCTCTCACGTTTGCATCTCCTAAACACTAAGAGTCCCCATGAGACTCACAACCAGGGAGCAATGGGCAGTGGCAGTTCATCCGGGCTAATGCCCTGAACCTGTCTCCAAGGCCCTTTCTCTGACTTCCCAGTGAGCCAAAGCAGTCCCACGGAGGCTCTCTCCTGTTGCTTCTTAGATCCTAAGGCCTTCCTTGTTTCACTGTCTCCAGCTTTAATACATATACTCTCAAAAGAACAGAAAAGAAAAAGACAATCTCCTTCTTTGGAAGGAGGTGAAACGTGGCAGGTGATGAGCCAGCTACCATGGTGACTGCAGACTGGAGAACAAGCAGAATCCTGCAGAGGGATGGGGCCAGCATGGGAGAAGGAGGGGAGAGCTGACTGGATACCATGAGGGGGGAGGGGCCTAGGATCTACCCATACTCTGGGTCCGTGCTAGCTGCCCACTGGGGTGGTATGGACAGAAGGGCTGGGGTGGGATGCAGCAGAGCTGAGTGGCAATCAGACAAGCTTCGGAAAAATGGACAAAGTACTTCACTCTCTGAGCACCAGCATCTTCATCTGTAAAATGGGCATAATAGCTCCTACAATATACAATGAGGACGAGAGAAAAAATGCATGTAAACTTCTTAGCTTGGTGTTTGGCAGATGTTGGCACCCAAGCAATGACTGTTGTTGTCAGGATGTTCTCAAGTGCAAGAGTGGCCTGGGCCTGCAGGTGGGCCCTGTCCACACTCTGGATGGGAAGAAGCAAGCATGAGCCAGGCAGGCGGTAGTGGCCTAGAAGGTCCTTTCTGATCCTGAACCGAGAACCTAGGAAGTGGGAGGGAACTTGAGGACAGGACTCTTGTCCATGCTTAGGTTGGCCACACCTATAAAGGATAAAGAAAGGTTACCGAGGGCGGGGATGGGCATTGGGCTCGTGTTGCTACTTAGACTGTGCTGTGTAAGATTCTGAGGCCGAATGCAGGTAGCTGGGAAAGAGTGCTGTGGTTGATTAGTGATGTCTGCCAGGCCCAAGGTTTGGAGAGTTGGTGTTTACCATCCTTATCTCCAAGGCTGGATTCAGCTGTGGCAGGGAAAGTGGAAGCTGGGGGCCCAGAAATGATTCAGATTATTGAGCATCTCTCATCACTAATCTCCATTCTGGGAAATTAGAAAACTGAGGTTCTGAAAGGGGAAGTGACTTACCCAGAGTCACCCAGCCAGCCAGGTGATGAGCCCAGGTCTGGCTGACCCAAGCCCACTATATATTCCACTGGAGCATGGGAGGACAGAGTTAGGGCCCCAACCCAAATAGAAAAAAAATTCTCCTTTCAAAGCTCTGGTTTAGATTCAGAGATGGACCCATCCTGAGGCCTCCAACTTACTCTCTGAGACCCCACCAACCTGGATTTCCCCTCTCCTGACTAGATATCTCTCTCTCTTATCCGCTAGGAAACAGTCAAAGAAAATGGACTTTGAAGATTTTGAGAAATTCACCAGGTCTGTACAAATCATCTAACTCTGGATGGGTGGTAGATGGGAGGAGGTCTAGCTTCAATTTGCGGAGGTGCCTGGGACTCTGCATGTTCCATGGTGCTCTTAGCACAGCATCTGGGGTGGTATGGGCCAGTGTCCAGGGGGAAGCAGTGCCTAGGAGCTGAGATGCAGAAAACAACTTAGAGTGCCAGGAAGACTTTGGGTGCTTTTCATGTGTTAACTCATTTCAATCCTCTCAACAACCCTGCGAAGTTACTTTTCACATACCCAACCTACAGAAGAGGAAACTGAGGTACAGAACATTTCTTATTAAAGTCACACATCTGTTAAAGTGGTGGAGCAGGGATTTGTGAGAAATGGCTCACCTGTCCAAATTTCAAATGACGGACTAGGAAACAGAAGCCTGGCAAAAATGAGACTTTTAATAACACTCTCAAGAGTGGGTGCCCATTTTACAGGGTCACACGTGGGGCAAGGAACATAGCCTATTTATTTAGACCTCCTCCAGTTCCTCATTGGCTGAGGCCTATTTGGTCACCTATTTCCTAAGAGGTCGCCTAGGTCTTACTGTCTCCCATTGGGTTATTTTTTTAAAAAAAGGGCTGAGGCCTTCTCTAGTTGCCTCCACCTCTCTTGTGGCTAGGGGCATCATCCTAGGACATGTGCTATCA
>NW_005871056.1:12970815-13003813 GCF_000147115.1 Myotis lucifugus
TTCTTTTCTATGAAGATAAATCAGAGGCATGTTTCTTACAGATTCAATCCAGCTACACTGGCTCCAGAGGCTGTACTCTTAATACCGTATCAAAATGTTTCTAGAGAATAGATGATATACTTGTAAAGAGTTGGGATTTTTGAGGCAGCAGACTAGAGTCAAGCCTACACTCTGCTGCTTGTCAGGGAGAAATGACTTACCCTCTCTAGGCCTCTGGGTCCTTACTGGTAAGGCAGACAGGGTAATAGAAGCATGAAATGCAATGCTACACCTCCTCAATGGCCACAGTTGGTTTGCTCGCTGAGGAGCTCCAGACCTGCCCTGTCCACCACCATGACAACCTTCCTTGTGTCTTCTCATTTTTCCAGGAAGCTGAAGGAGAAGAGGCCCCGTGGTCCACAGCGTACCCACCCCAATTTCTTCTGGCCGGGTCACCTCCTGGACAAACTGCAGCTCTACCTGCCCTCTGTGACTGTGGACCGGAGCCTGATGCTATTCAGTTGTGTCCAACAGCAGCCCCCAGTTTACCCAGGCACCTACCACTCCCACCTGTGATGGCCCATTAGGAATAGGGACGACATGACCTGTGTTTATTTCGATGCCCCCAAGGTCTACTACATCGACCAGAGTGGCCCAGGTGATGTCAGACCCAGCCATCCTGGGCTGGACACCAGTGCAGCTAGCAGCCTAGAGCCATAGACACCAGGAGTGTCAAAGAGCCAAACAGAAGAAATCATTTCAGTGGGATGGCCTGGGGCTGGTGTATCCAGAGTCAAGTGGTGTCCAGGGTCTCAGAGGCAGATGTGTCCAGGGAAAGATGAGCAGTTTTGGGGTGTTTCCCTGGCCTTTTGAAATAAACCAGACTGGAGTTTCTATCATGTCACCTGTGGTCCACCTGATGTGATTTCTTGCTCAGAAGCTGTGGCTAGGAGGGTGTTTGGAAAAGTTGGGGTCCTGAGCCTGAGGTAATACAACAGGCACACTCCCTGAGATGTTGACGGATGCCTGCCTGGCACCTCCAGCCTCTGATCCTGGGATCTCAGTGTCCAGGCGGAAGCAGCAGGCAGTGTTGGGAACCCTGTGCCTTCCTCTAAGACATGCCATGTCTCTCATCCCCCCAAAAAACTGAGCCATTGGATTACTTCTTCCAAATCTCCCGAGTCTTTTGCAATTGGAAGCATGCGCTCTGGTTCATGAGCTCTTTGTCTGATTAACCCATCTGATGCTGTCAAAACCTTTTCCTTCATCATATGGGCAGCTATTTTTTAAAAAATAATTATTTTTTATTGATTTCAGAGAGGAAGGGAGAGGGAGAGAGAGATGGAAACATCAATGATGAGAGAGAATCATTGATTGGCAGCCTCCTGAACGCTCTCCACTGGGGATCAAGCCCCCAACTCAGACATGTTCCCTGACCACATGACGGAATCCAACAGGGTCCCCCTGGTTCATAGGTAGATATGGGCAGCTATTAACACAGTGCTCCCTGCTCTGCATCCCATGTGACTCCCCACAGACCACAGGATAAGCAGGATTCATGAGGTGTGATTCACAAAGGGGTTTTAGTCTCAACTCCGTTTGCCAAATATGTGGCCTGGAACAAGACATTTGACTTCACATTTCACGGTTCACTTCTTTGGGTCTCAAACGCCCCTACCCTTCACAATCAAAGTCTCATGACGGAGTTGGCAACACTCACTCTCCTCTCTTCTTACTTCTCATTCAGTTAAGAGCACATCCAGTTTAGCACCTGTCTCCATCTGGCGCCTGGAATTACTCCTATCAAAATCACTAATAACATCAGTATTGTGGGATCCAGGGACATTTTTTTCTTCTGAAATTTGACTTTTGCACTAATCTTTTTTTTTTTTTAAGTCAGTTATGATCTTTCTGAGTCATTGATATGTTTATTTTTATTTTAAATATATTTTATTGATTTTTTACAGAGAGGAAGGGAGAGAGATAGAGAGTTAGAAATATCGATTAGAGAAACATCGATCAGCTGCCTCCTGCACACCTCCTACTGGGGATGTGCCCGCAACCAAGGTACATGCCCCTGACCGGAATCGAACCTGGGACCTTTCAGTCCGCAGGCCGACGCTCTATCCACTGAGCCAAACCGGTTTCGGCTTTTTTTTTTTTTTTAATATTTGTTTTTATTGATTCCAGAGAGGAAGGGAGAGATAGAAACATCAATGATTAGAGAGAATCATTGATCGGCTGCCTCCAGCACGCCCCCTACTGGGGATCGAGCCCACAACCTGGGCATATGCCCTTGACCGGAATCTAACCTGGGACCCTTCAGTTCACGGCCAACGCTCTATCCACTGAGCAAAACCAGCTAGGACTCGCGCTAATCTTAAAACCAAAAACTAAACAAAACAAACCAAGAATAACAATAAAAAACTCGGCCATTTTAGCCTAATGGTTAGAAGTGTGGATTTTGTCAAACCCCCAAATGTCACTTTCTACATGTGTTAAGTAATATATTTACTTCGTAGAATGGTGGAAAGGATAGTAAATCCCATTGCATGACAGCTATTTTACGTAGTCTCGTTTTTTACAATAACTCACGTGAGAGCATATTATGAAGTCTTTATTTTGCTTCCTCCTGGCCAACAAGAGGCGCGCTTTGGAGCAGAAGAAACCAGGGCGAAAATAATAAAAAAAGCGGGAGGCGGAAGAGCAGCTTCAACTTCTGGCGGAAGTGGATGCCCCCACCAGGTCTTAGAAGCTCAGAAAGAATTCCAAATATCCTACGTAGTCCCAACAGCAGGTCTGAACATTTTCAGTACTATTCCTAGACATTAATGTCTATTAAAACACAGGTAACCTTCAGCTTTTTCCAGTGTTATTTCTCTGACGTTTATTTTTGAACCACCAAGAACCGGAAGTGCCCTCCTTTTCCCTGCCAGGACCCAGAGGTCACGTCCCATCAGGCCTCGCGCGGCACCTTCCCCTCTCTTCCTCGGCGCTGCCTACGGAGGTGGCAGCCATCTCCTAGCTGGTGAGTTTTAATCGTCCGTCATCTGTGTCTCCGCGTTGTCCATCAGGCCCAGTCGCTCCCTGGTGAGGAAGCTTGTCCTTCCGAGGGGTCGTCTCACTGGGTGTATTCCTTGCCGCCTGGCTGGATCGCCTACAGGAATACAACGAGGTGACCCGGCCGGTGTTGGAGGTTGGCTTGCCGGGGACGTTTGCTCGTACGGCGGCCGCTTGGGGTCATTCTGAGCTGCGGGCAGCTTGTTTGAGCCGTGGGGGCGCGCGGCGCCGATTGAAACCAAACGGAGGGGGCCCTCGCTGGGCGTGGAGCGATCCGGGGTTTGCAGCCGAGTAGTTAGGTTACTTCAGTAGATCAGCGATATCCGTCCATGTGTTAAAAACCCTATTTCTGTTGCCCGACGTCCCTTCCCCATAGTTTCTGGCCCTGGGTTTGCTGCGGCGGAACTGCCAAAAGGAAAAAAAGAGAAAGAAACCGAGTTGTCGTGTCGACTCGTTCAGTTACCAAAAATTGGGTTATCGGGTCAGGATGTCTGGGAATCTGTGTCGTTGTCTTGGAGGAAATCAGTGGGAGAGGGCTGTGCATTTACTACCTACTGGGTGCGAGCAAATTGACACCTTGAGGAAGGTAACTTTTGAGTTGATCTCTAGGTAGGGAGGCATTTCAAAGGCCCGGGGGCGTTTTATTAGTGAACCTAGAGGTTTCTCTCTTCCAAACGCCTGCCCTCAGTCTGGGCACGGCACGCGTTCAGCGTGCATTAGTATCTCCGTTTTTATAGGTGAGACAACAGAGTCCAGTTCACGTGGTTTGTCAAATGCCGGCATAACTAAAAGGAGATGGGACCGGCTGGGGGTTGGGACACGGGCGGAGGATTTGCTGCCCCTTTGCCTGCTGAGGACGTTTGGGGGCCAGTTTGTTTGGGGCCGGCCATTGGGATTCTTTCTTGGCTTTGAGTGGGCGAGGCGACGCCTAACCTCCCAGGACCGCGTCTGGCGAGTTGGCTAATATTCTGCCAGCTTCGGAGACGGGAGGGAAAACAGCCTGGCAGAGGTACCCATTCCATTCCCTGCTTGCTCCGTAGCTGGTGAGTGGAAGGCACTCTGCGACAGCGCTGAGGCCCCGGGCAAGGACAGCCTCTTGTCAGGACTGTGCTTTGTTTCAAGGTACCTGTCTCTTTTAAAGGCACCATGGCCGCCCTCAGACCCCTCGTGAAACCCAAGATTGTCAAAAAGAGGACCAAGAAGTTCATCCGGCACCAGTCAGACCGATATGTCAAAATTAAGGTATGTGGTCCTGGGGTGGAAGTGGAAGTAGGTGTTGGGGTGAAGAAAAGGGTTCCTGAATCAGCTACGATTGGGTTTCTGACATCACTTAGAAGATTACCTTTGGCAGGTGAATCAACAAGTCTGGTTGGTGGAAGAGCTCACCGTAGAAACCTAGGCATTTATTGGAACTCAGCCTCTTGAAGTGTAAATTGGAGTTTAAGTGACACACTTGGCTGTTTTGAGGTGTCCAGAGGCTTATTTCAGGTGGCCTTGATGGTATGAGGGGTAATTATCCTTATTTTATAGATGAGAAAACTTAAGTCTTGAGGGCATTGTGGGAACCCATTTTCTTCATCTTAACTGTCCACAATCGCCTCATGTTCCATTGGTGTGTAATATGCTTTTCCTTTGCTTAGGAGGAGTGTGGATGTGGGTCCACAGGAGCCCTTTATTTCTTCACTAAAATATATATAAAGAAATAGTGAAAGCCTGTAACCCAAAGACTGCTACTGTTAGTTTTCATTTGGTGCCCTTTTTTCTTCCAAAAGGAAGAGTTGGCAGTCTGCATAGACACTAACCCATCTATGTGTTGTTGTTTTTCAGCGGAACTGGCGGAAACCCAGAGGCATTGACAATAGGGTGCGTAGAAGATTCAAGGGCCAGATCTTGATGCCCAACATTGGTTATGGGAGCAACAAGAAAACAAAGCACATGCTGCCCAGTGGCTTTCGGAAGTTCCTGGTCCATAACGTCAAGGAGCTTGAAGTGCTGCTGATGTGCAATAAGTGAGTTGGATCCCCCCTCTGGGTTCAGATGCCAAAGTATGCATCTGTGAGCATTTTTGGTAGGGGCTCTAGACCTTTCAAAATGCATGTGGAGTTGTATATTCTCCCAGGAGCTTAGTGAATGCTTCTTGGGGACTTTAAAATGTTTTGGGAGGTGGGGGGTCATGACGGCTTGTCCTGAAAAGTGTAGAGACCCAAAAAGAAGGACTTGAATGAACACTACAAACAATGCTGTGTCATTTGGGCGGTCATTTCCAGAACATTGCTTATTTATGTGAGGGGTAGCCTTAGACCTAAGGAGCACTTTAACTGTGGCCACAGGTATCTTCAGAATGTTAGGCTGTCTGATGTATAGAGAGTGTGATCAGAGGTAGGGGAAAGGAAGACTACAGGCAGAGGGCACTTAAACAATGTATAGATGCGAGAGTGAATTGAGGGGTCATAACATTGCTTTCTTGTTGTTGTAAGAATGACACTTGGTGAGCTCTGTGTGAGACTGGTTTGCTTAGGCCAAAACTAGGACAGTGAGTTGAGAAAATAATCCTCATGGGAAGACACAGGTAATAAAAATGAGTGAACCCATTTTTAAAGGATAATTCTTTATTGTTGAATGTATTACATGTCCCCTTTTTCCCCATTGTCCCCCTCCAGCTCGCCCCTGCCCCCCTTCAGCACCCTATTGTCTGTGTCCATGGGTTATGCACAGACAATACAAGATCTTTGTGAAACCACATTTGGTTGAGTTTCTAGGTTGGAGATTTGACCAGGGATGGAAATACTGGAAATTGTCTTTAGAAAGGATGAGCATAGGGATTAATAATGGTGGAGGCCCAATCTAATACCTGTTGTGTAGCAAAAAATGAATGTAGTGCAAATGTTGCAGTATCAGGAACCATGATTTTTAATCCACAAGTTTCATTTCTGGGCATTTATGCTTAAATAAAATGCAGGGAAACTATAAGCTGATCATTGCAACAGTAAATGAACAATTTGTAAATATAATACATAAATTAAAAAATTGTCACGTATGGAAAATGCCCAAGCACCAGGGAAAGTATTTAAAATATGTACAGTGTGATTATTAAATACATATGGATAAGGTGAGTTTATCCATATGGTGAGTTTTTGAAAATATGGAGGGGAAAGCCCAAAAGTGTAATACAATTTAAGTCTTCTTGAAAACAAAGATTATGGAAACATTTTAAAATGTAGCTACTTTGCGATTGAGTAGACTCCTTTATATAAAACAAAAAATGCTTTGTTCTGCTTGTCTCACTGTTAACCTAATTTAAACTGTACATACTCATTGCCTTATTTAATCACTCCTTAGTCTTCTCTTTGCTGAAATTCCAGAGGTAGTATCTTTTCTTAATCCACCTTTTATGGCTTCAGATCACCTCCTTACTGAAATTTGTTCATTAGACCAATTTGTTATATGTTTAGCTGTGTGGAATGGATAAGACCAGTTTTTGGTATACACATGCTCAGGCAATGTTAGGTATTGCTACTCACTGGGTGGCTTGAGCCAATGTTAGTTTCAACTTGAATTTTATCTGCAGCAAACAAGTAAAATATTTATGGTCTGGATCAGGGAGCTCCCTTGGATTAATTACACTGTTGGAGTCTGCTCTGCTACTTGCAGTTCCAAAACTTTCAGGAGCAAGTCCAAGCTCCCTGAGACTTCCCTGAGTTGGGCAGTTTGGCCAGAAAGACTGAGGGAGAATCTCAACCTGGGGTCTGGGGCTGAGCCATCCTGGCCCTGTTCATTATTGAATATGTGATTTGGAAATTCATTTCCACCTCGTCTGTAAAATGGAAGTGATAACCTGGATTACATGGCTTCTGTGAGGATTAAATAAGCGGGTAGTGAGGGTGCTTTTTGTTGCAGCTTTGAGAGCTTTGCGAGTAGTGTGGAATTTGGGGTGTGCAGGTGTTGTCATTCAGCAATCATTTACCAGCACCCTCTCTGCCCAGTGCTGTGGCTCTGGAGGTGAAGTGACCAACGCTGTTGCCTTCCCAGTGGAACACACAATGCTCTGGGCTGGCTTGCTCCTTACCCACTTATGGATTCTCTTCCAGATCTTACTGTGCTGAGATTGCTCACAACGTCTCCTCAAAGAACCGCAAAGCCATTGTGGAAAGAGCAGCCCAGCTGGCCATCAGAGTCACCAATCCCAATGCCAGGCTGCGCAGCGAAGAAAACGAATAGACAGATTGTGTACACATTGCATTTGTGTTAATAAAATCATAAAATTCTGCCATCTGGCATTTCCGTCCTTGGTTTTACTCTCCAGTTTCTGACAGCTTGTCAGAGATTGTTCTTTTGCCTGTTAATGCTCTGAAATCTGCCATTTGGAAGGATACTCGATGCTTCACAAGGCACTGGCCTTAGGTGCCCAGACCAGCCTTGGTCAGCTCCAGTTAGGGCTGGGGAAGACTTGGCCCTCAGACCAGGGTTCTGAGACTTCATTGAAGGACCTTGCAGCTCAGAGGAAGCTGTTCTTAGTCTCACTTTTTGTAAAGTTGAATAAATTATTCTGTGGTTCTTGTGGAGATTGAGAAAATGCATGAAAGGATCCAGGTAAATTTCTTCATTAAATTCTTATTCGGTGTTGAAATAGCACAATATAGCTTCTGTCCAAAAATACAAAACGGGATGACACATCCCTCTATAATGGTCAGCCCAGGATGCTTGAAGGTGGCTTTCAATTTCCCTTATGTAAACTCCCCCAACTCGCTGCTTCAGGCATAATTTCCATAGGTGTGGGATCCTTAACGTGATAATTGGGACTCAGAATTTAACACTCCTTTACAACTACAGTAGGTAGGATCTAACTTTAATTCTAAGGTTATGCTATGCCAAGAAAGTATAGGTCACATGGGATATGGCACGTGGTACTCTAGTACAGCTATTTCCAACCTTTCTCATCTCGGCACAAACTAAAATGTGACACCAAATATCTTTGCTGATCTGGCCAAAATAGGTATAATAGAGTAGTGGTGTGTTTCTTCACCATCCTGGTCAACTGAGCCAGGAATAATACATTAAAATGTTCCTGGTGTGTTAGCCATGCCTGGATTTAAGGCTCGCTCTTTGAGTAGATAAATGTCTTACAGGTTGACTGCTTCCTGTTCAAAACCTAATATGAAACATTTGTGAATTAAATTATTGGTCATTTCCATGACTTCTTTCAATTGATTTGGGACACGTACTGATAAGTGGTTTGACTACTGACGACGAATTGTGCAGAGAAAATTGTAGTTTAGGATCTCCTTTATTAACCTGTTTTCTGATAGCACAGAAAATTCTTTGGCCTGTCGCTTATTTCTATAAGAAAGTTTCTAAAAAGGACACATTGAAAACTTTAGAAGGGCATAAACCAACTGGTTGCCTAGGCGGGGTGACATGAAAGATGGTTTGTACTTGCTAGTAGTGCTTTGCTGTTTACCAGTTTATTTCATAGAGAGTTGAAATTAGAAAAACACGTCTGGTCTAATTCACTACCCACACTCTTACCCCCTGCAAGAAAACCTTTCTGATTTATCACTGCCTGTTAGAATTTTTTTTTTAATTCTAAAAATGTGAATAACTCAGAAGTATCTGAGTTTTTAAGATGCCCAGCCAAAGCACTAATTCTTGGTATTATCAATTTGATCAAATGAATTGTAAAGTGAGAGTGGTGTGACATACGGGGCACCAGTGGGAAGAAAGGCCAGCCTGCTGCCTCCTAACCTCACAGCTGTGAGCACAAGAGTAAATACTAAGTATTTTGTGAAGCAGTGCCTCCCCAGCTTGAAAGAACTAGAACAGTGTGGAGTCGCATCAACCTTGTGATGTGACTTCACATTGAAAAATTCCACCCCGGTGCTTTGAATGGCTGTCCTGAGTTAAAGGGCCCAACTGTTGGCAGCCTTACAGCTAGCTTCAGGTTGGGGAACCTATGAGTTAGGGTCCCTGGAGAAGGCACTGTAAACCCCAAAGAGGAACAGGAGGGCCCCCAGGGAGATGAAAGTTTAGGAGTAAAAGCCAGTGGCCTTTGGTGGTGGGAGAGAGGCTGAGACCTCAGGCCTGGGTGGGCCCCTTCTCTTGAGGAAGGGCCCATCTAGGAGGTGGGGTAAGACTAGCTGAGCTCCATTGAATCTGTGTTGGGTGCTGAGGCAGAATCCTTCTGGATGCTCTCAAAGAGGGTGGCAAGTTCCGGGTTGGATCTGATTTGGGAAGAGAAGTCAGCCATGATGGGGCTTTTCCCCACTTCTGGGATGGTCAGCAAGGCAGCCACTGCCCTCATGGCAGAGCGCTTCAGTTCATCTTGCTTCTCAAACTCCTGCTTGACAGAACCAGCTTTGACCTAAAGTGGGAAACAACGAGCCATCCTTTATTGAGCCTGTCCTTGCACCACAGTCTCTGGCTTCCTCTGCACCACCTATGGCACACTCCCAATCTATGGTTCCAGCCTCCTGAGGGTTCCCTCCACCTCTGGGCTCTGGGCTTTCTCATTCAAATCAGCTTCAAAATCACCTAAAGGGCCTCTGAGTAGCCAATCTTAATTACCTTTATTTTTTATAATAAGTCAAAGGTGGTGATTCATGTAAAGTGTTCACTTAACACTCCGGTGTGGGGTGAATTTCCCGCCAAAATATAAGATGGCTCTGTCTTTTGGTTTTGTTCCATCCACCAAAAGGGTGGATTACAAACAAATATTTGGTAATACGCAGTTACAATCGGCCCGAGTTTACACGTTTCCCACACTCCACCGCAAATCTATATGAACCGAGTTAAAGACGGCTCCCGCGGAATACGCGCAATTCACGCGAGCCGACTTAACTCGTTTCCCCCACTCCAAGTGTTAATCTTCCCCTGATTAGAAGTATTGGGCTGCGTCACTGAATGGATTACTGTCATCTGTCCATTTCTGTTACCTCATCCCCACCCTCTCCCATTTAGAGACTCTCAGAAATTCTCCAATGCTTACGGAATAAAGGCCCTCCGCGACTTACCCAGACAACACTAGTCTCTTACCCCTCAAGAATCTAATGGTCAAGAGCTCGGTAATAGGTTGGACGTCCTGGGTTCAAATGGCTCTGCCCTGTGAGAGCTGTGACCTCAGGTAGGAACTTTTTGTCCCTCACTTCTTACAGGGCTGCTGTGAGGATTAAAGGGCCTTGCAGGCTCATCCCCTTCTCTGAAACACTTAGCGCCAGATGTGCTTTTGAAATTCAGGAATTTGAGGGGTTTTAGAAAGGGATAGTATGCATATGTCAGGCGATAAATACCCTGTAATCAAATACACTAGTATTTCCTCCACTAAGTTCAGGAAAAAATGTAAGAATATTATGAATATCACAAAAAGGGAAATAAGGTCATAAACAGCCTGGTGCCCATTCAAGTTAAGTTTTGGTGCCAAACAAGTTACTACAGCCTTTTAGTTTGAGCTTTGTAGGATTCAGAATTGTGGATGAGGGATTGGGAACACGGATGTAACAAGTTCTCATCACTGTGCTCGACAAATAGCATCCTTTGTGCAACCAGACTGAGTGGCTTTCGGGCAGGCCTCGATGGAAGTGAGTGAAGGGTGTCCTGACCCTGCTATGCCTGCAGCTCCTTCCTGTGAACTGGGTTTTTCTCCAAGCAGTACGGTTCTAGTACACCAGAGATATTTGGCCACAGAGACTGTCAAGAGCTTGCAGTACCACTGTTTTCTTTGACTTTATACTAAGTATATGTTAAAAATAGAAATTTGCAAGTCAGGTTTCTATTAATAAGTTACCAATTTTATCTGTCTTATCCATATTAAAAATTTTTTTTGAAAAGGTGTTACTACTTGGAAATTACTGCTCTATGGGTGTCTCCTCTTTAAGCTCTGCCCTCTTTGTGATTAAGTCTTTTGCTCTTCCAAAACCCAAATTAGTTCTTCATTCAATAGGTATTTACTGGGTAATTTACCCCCTAGGTGTGCCAGGCTCTGTTCTCAACACGGCAGCTTTCCATGAAACCTTTTGCCCCGGATCCCTACGCTGGACCCTTGAGGCACTCCAGTCTAGCAGCAACTCTGCCCCATACCAATCAGTCAACAAATGATTTCTGTCTAAGAGTGCCTCAGTTTCCCAATTAGGATGTGAGAAGAGGGAGCCCATCATGTTCAATGTTGTGTCCCTAGTACCTTGCACAGGCCTGGAAATATTTAAAGAATGACAGAGACAGAACTGGGTTTGAATCCCAGCTCTGCAATTTACTAGCTGTGTAGCCTCAGCCAACAACTTGGCCTCTCCAAGCCTCTGTTCCCTGTGTATACAATGGTAAGAATAAGAAGTAATAAGAACTACTTCATAGGATGACGATGATTAAAATAAGCCCTCCCCACACCACCTGTATCTTAAGAGGTTCTTGGTAAATGGTAAATGATCAGCAGAGGGCCCACAGGGCTGGATAGGGGCTTACTTTGGCAATACAGGTGGCCCTGAGTGGCTCAATGAGCCGGTCCACCCTCTGCAGGACAGGCGCAGGACACAGGGTAGCCAATCGTGCGAGCATGATGAAGGTCAGCATCTGCCCAGGAGGAAGGAGACAGAGTACTTGGTGAAATGGCCCAGGACCACAAGAAGCAGGCCCTGGGGAAGAGCCGAGACTCAAGTCCAAACTTGAGCACTAATTCCCACTCACACCCCTGCCAGTGTCTGGTAACACCAACTATGCCAACTATACTTGATTGTCCTGAAGAGAATCAGATCAGAAGAGGCACCAGGTGTGTGTGTGGCGGGGAGGGGGGGCAGTTCTCAAGCTCAGATATACCAACTGGGCCAGGCAGGTACTGTTCATGGGTGAAGGGGGCCAGATGGGAACTGGGAAGGAGTAAGGAGTCTACACTCCAGACAGCAGCTACTAAGCTCCACTCTTTGTGGCTAGATGGGAATGTGGCCCAGACTTGACAGACTGTTTTCAAAAGAAACCCTGATTTTCATGTAAAATCTCTCAATTTTTTAATGTTGGCACCTGATTTAAACAAAAACTATGTGAGCCAGCCCTGGCCAGGTAGCTCAGTTGGTTAGAGTGCTGTTCTGAGACACCAAGGTTGTAGGTTCAATCTCTGGTCAGGGACAAGAATCAATCCATAAATGCACAAACAAGTGGACCAACAAATCAATCTCTCTCTCCCCCTGCCACCCTCTCTCTAAAATCAATCAATAAATAGAAAATAAAAACTTTATGAGCCAATTAACATGCCTACAGGCCTGGATTCAGCATGCAGGAGAATAATGATGACCTCTTTGAAAATGTTAAAATCCTCACAAACGATACACAATATAAAGGGAGGTTGTTTGGAAATCAATATGTCCTGCCCATCCCCACCAGCTATCTACCCTGCCCTCCACATGCCCCACAGCAAAGGAAGAAGACGGGCAGAACAGCAAAAAGCTATGACCCAGGGCTCCTCCACCTCCTGCCTTGTGCCCTTGAACTAGCCAGGTCTCTGGTTTCTCCCCTGCAAACTGGGCATCTAAACTCACTCTCCAAAGGTTAATGTGAAGGCTTGATGAGATAACCGTAGATTGCTCAATAGATGTCTCACCCACCCTCCTCAGTACCAATAGGGGCTGGGTAGGAAATATGGATTTCAAACGACCACCCTTTATACTGTGTATCATTTACAGGGACTTTACCATTTTTTAAAAAATATATATTTTATTGATTTTTTACAGAGAGGAAGGGAGAGGGATAGAGAGTTAGAAACATCGATCAGCTGCCTCCTGCACAACCCCTATTGGGGATGTGCCCGCAACCAAGGTACATACCCTTGACTGGAATTGAACCTGGGACCCTTCAGTCCTCAGGCCGACGCTCTATCCACTGAGCCAAACCAGTCAGGGCAACTTTACCATTTTTAAAAGCAGTCACCATTATTCTCCAGGCTGAAGCCAGGTCTGTAAATGTATCTAACTGGCTCAAACAATTCTTTTGTTTGTTTTTGGGTTTTTTAAATCATCCCAAAGTTTGCACTAATGCCCAGGCCTTGTCCTGTGCTCAAGAAGGGCATTGGCCAGAATGGGAGGTCAGGCAAGAAGGGCATTGAAGGTCAGGCAAGAAGAACATTGGCCAGATGAGAGAGAAGAACAAAGATTTGCTCAAGCATGGGAAAAACCCATGAAAAATAACTCACTTTTATTACTCAGTGGGTCTTGGCCATCTTTCACATCAGTACACAGACAGAGAACTAGCTCACTCTTTAATGTGGCTAGGATTCCATGACTGGAGGTACCCAGTTTATGGAGCCAGTTCTCCATAAGTGGACATTTAGGTAGCTGCCAGATTTTCCCAATTACCAGAAATCAGTGAAGAAAAATCTTGAACATAAAACTCTGAACATGTGCAGGAATCAGTCCAGAGGCTCTTGGACATGGAAAAGCTTTTGTTCTAGTTATTGCCAACCATCCAAAGAGCTTGCCAGTGTAGACTCCCACCAAAGGTGTTTGAGACATGGGTTCTCTTTTTATATATATATTTTATTGATTTCAGAGAGGAAGAGGGAGATAGAAACATCAATAATGAGAGAGAATCATTGATCGGCTGCTTCCTGCATGCCCCCTACTGGGGATGGAGCCCGCAACTTGGGTATGTGCCCTTGACCAGAATCGAACCCAGGACCCTTCAGTCCGCAAGCCAATGCTCTATCCACTGAGCCAAACCAGCTAGGGCAAGACATAGGTTCTTATCAGAAAAAAAAAATACAGCTATTGTCATGGGGGTTCCTGGGGTAGGAAGTGAGGGACAAACAAGCAGTGGGCCCAGTAGTGCCCTGGCTGTCCCCTTGGTATAGGGTGGGCATGGGTCTGGCAGGGGGCTCATCCTACCCGGATATCATAGTGGTCCTTCAGGCCGTCCTCCACGTGGTTCAGGAACTCGCAGATGACCAGCTGGCCCAGGCAGCTCTCGAGCAGTGAGTACATGCACTCGAAGGCTGCCTTCCGCACATCCAGCCCGTCATCCACTGTGTGCTTAAAGGGCCCCATCTCCACCTGCAGGAGGGAAGGATATGACCCCAAAGTGTAAGAACACCTTCCCTAGTTCCTGCTGCATTCCCCACTCCTGTTGCTCATTTTACCTGTGAGGAGAAACTGAGGCTCAGAGTGGATTAAGTTGCCCTGGCAGGGTCACACAGCTGGAAGTGGAGGGTCCAGACTTGACCTAGGCCATGGAGCCTGGTCATCTGATGAGCTGGACCCTAATCCCACCAGTCAGGCCCAAAGCTCCCGCTCAGTCCTCCCGCAGCCTCACCTCTCGGATAAGGTCTCGGCGGATCTTTGTCTCCCGGTAGAGGAGGGGCAGGATGTCAGTCAGCAGGTCCCGGACCAAGGAGGGCTTATTGTGCACGGCTGAGTTGAAGAAAGTCAGAGTGGCCCTGCGCACGTTCAGGTCTGGGTCCTGCAAACTCTCCATGAACTCTCCTGGCGGAAAAATGAGAGGGGATGTGAGAGATGGCACAGCCAAGACACAAACCATCTCTACCCCCACATCAGTTACCTGGTCCATGTGAGTCATGCATACCTGGCTGAATGGGGGTGAACATGTTCTGAGCATCTACTTTGCACAACAAGCCTTCGAAGTCCAGATAAGAATGTGGACTCAAGTCTGGCCTGGGTTCAAATCCAAATTCTACCACTTCCTAATTCTGGGACCTTGGAGAGCCTCGATGTCCTCATCTGTAAAATGGGGATAATAGCAGTATCTATTCTGTAGCAATGTGTTTATGATTTAAAATGTGGTAGTATATAAAGCACATAGCAGAGGCCCTGGCACAAGGCCAACATCCTACAAATATTAACCTGATATTATTATAGATGAGGCTCCTGAAGGTCAGAGAGGTGAATAAACTTACACAAAGTCATACTTTTCTGAGTAAATCTTTTTGTATAGTTTAGACTTCTCTGTATTAATGTTTTATATATTCAATAAATAAATAAAATCAAGAACTGGTGCCTGGCCTATGTGGCTTAGTGGTTGAGCATCGACACATGAATCATGAGGTCACCAGTTCAATTCGTGGTCAGGGCATATGCCCAGGTTGTGGGCTCAATCCCCAGTAGGGGAGGTGCAGGAGGCAGCCAATCAGTGATTCTCTCTCATCATTGGTGTTTCTATCTCTTTCTCCCTCTCCCTTCCTCTCTGAAATCAATAAAAGTATATTTAAAAATATATATAAAACAACAACAACAACAAAGACCCATAGGCTTGGAGCTCTGAAGAAGTGAGCCTGGTCCTGCAGAGGCTCCAAGGAAGGAGGGCTAAGCCTCCTCCCAACGAAGGCTCCTCGAGCTCCTCAGGCCAGAAGGTCCCTCGGACAGGGACAAGTTAGGGATCCACTCTCCCTTGCCATGGTGCAGCCCTGCCCAGTTAGGTGCCCACTGAAGCCAATGTGTTAGAGAGGTTGGTAGTGTTCATGGAACACTTTCTCCCTCAATTATACATGGAGTCTCCAAAACTTTAGAACTGCAGATTTCCATGTCCCCATTTTACAGATAAGGAAACTGAGGCTCAGAGGTGAGAAGGGGCATGTTGGGCTCACTCAGCAACTCAGTGGCAGCAAAGGAGTTTGAACCCAGGCCCTGCTGCTGTTATGATGATGAGGTGGTCTCCTGGTTTCCAACCCCCTTCAGTTAATGAGTAAGAAAAATCAGCTAAAGCTCAAGGGCTGTGTAGGGGACTGAACGGGGCTGGAGACAGAGGGGATGCTCTACTCACTAATGAAACTCTTTAGGAGGGGGTCAATGGGATGGGGCTGGTCCAAGATGAGGAACTTGACCGCTGTGATGACAGTGCTCCGGGTGTTCGGCTGACCTGCAGGACAAGAGACAGTGGCTTGATGAGGGGCAGGGCCAGTCCTGGAACCTACAGGTGAGAAGGTGCCAAGACTCGCCTCTGCCTCCGTGGAAGACAAAAATATACCTCTCCCCACCTGAAACTCCCCAAAATCTTTGGGAAAGTCAATGCTACCATTTCCCTTGGCAGCCTAGAATCTTCCCGATTCTTCCTGCTGCGGCTGAGAGAGTAAAACTGTCAGTTTGCAGGTAACCACATTGCCAGATACAGAGAACCAAGAACTCAAGAGCAGCCCAGCCGGTGTTGCTCAGTGGTTGAGTGTCGATCTTGGGTTTGATTCCTGGTCAGGGCACATGCCCGGGTTCCTGACTTGATCCCCAGTAGGGGGCGTGCAGGAGGCAGTCAATCAATGATGTTTCTCTCTCATTGATGTTTCTACCTCTCTATCCCTCTCCCTTCCTCTCTGAAATCAATAAAAACATTTTTTTTTAAAGGCAGAGAAGTGAGATGGAGACCAGAGTGAGGGGCTTACAGGGAGAGACAACTGGGAAGTCCCGTGAACTCGCTAGAAGCAGGCCACCAGTTTGGCTCTGAGCTTTCTTCTCTGAAACCAGTGGTAAAAAGGACATGGGACTGGTTAGCTGGTTCAGCAGAATGCATGAGGCAGAAACAAATCAGAGCTTGGAAAAGGCAGGGCTGCTCCTCATCCTGAGACTCGCCTCTCAAGAGTCCTTGTGAAGAGCCCTGCGAGTTTTTTTGTGTTGTTGTTTTTTGGGGGGGGAGGGGGCACCTGGATATGAACCAGAGCCCCGCGAGTTTAACAGGGAATGAATGCTCTTCCTGTTCACGCAGGTGAGGGCTATACAGCTGCTTCTTATCAACCCAGCAAGGGCTTAACACAGTGGTTCTCAACCTTGGCTGCACATTAGAATCACCTGAGAATCTTTTTAAAATTCTCGAATGAGGCCCAGAAATCAGGATTTTAAAAAGATTCCCAGGTGTTTCTAATGTGCAGCCAAGGTTGAGAACCACTGGCTTAACATAATCACCAACATAGCAACAGCAGCAGGTACGCTGGGTTGATTAGGTACCACAACACTATACAAAGCACTCTGCCTACCTTATGTGACATGATACACCCAATGACCCTATCAGGGGACCAGCTGACCAGCTCCAGGCGTGGAAGCCTTTCGTTCTCAGGGGCCCAAATAGCCCCACAGGTACACCTATCTGCTTTCTTCCTCCCTGAGCTGTGGAACACCCTGATGTGCCCTGATCTGACCACACAGAACCTGCCCCCTGGTTCCTGCCCGGCCCTCCCCAAACCCCAGGGCATGGCATCCAGTCTTCGTCTACATTTCCATTTGCTCCTGACTCAAGCTAGCCCCCCAAAGCTCCACTCGGCAGCTGCAGTGTCTCGCCCCTCAGAGAACTGCTTTTATTAACCTTCGCCTGGAACATGAGGGTGCTGTCCACACCAAGGATTATGAAAGTGGCATCATGACATGTTTATGTTGAAGATCAAGGACTCCGTCTCCTCCACTCCAGAGATCTCACAGGAGGAGGCCTGTAAGTCTCAGGAAACAGTGTTTAATGACTCCTCTGCCTTTATCTTACACACAAGATCCTAGCTCACTATGTGTGGTATGTCAGAAGCTCAGTGGCAAACTGCCCACCAGTGATCTGGGCGCATACCTGCAGCAAGTTGCTTCCGGAGTCGGGGCAGAAGGAATGGCGGGTTCGCGAGGACAAGCTTCCCGATGCATTCAGCCACTACCCCCCGGGTGCCCTCCTCGGCACCCTCGCAGCGCTGGAACAGCAGGGCCCAGATGTCCTCGGCGTAGGGCTTTAGGCTGTCAGGCTGGGCAGCCCCCAGGGCCTCCCTGAGCGACTGCAGCAGCAGGTACTGCCGCCTGGGCTCGGCCTCTATCTGTCCCAGCAGGAAGGGCAAAAAATCGGGCAGGTTCCCAGCGCCCACACGGCCTAGTGCATAGGAGGCTGCAGCCCTCACGTCCTCACTGGGTGACCCTAAGGCTTCCAGGAGCACAGCCTTCAGCTCCCGCTGGGGGCCAGGCCCGGCCACCTGGCCCACCTCAGCCAGCGACAAGAATGCCAGGACCTTGACCCCCGTGCTGGAGTTGTGTGACCTGGCATCGCAGACCAGGCGGTTTGCTGTGCCGGCTGCCTCCTGGGGACAGGCAGCTGTGAGGGCTGCCACGCACCGAGCCAGAGAATGGAACACCTGCTTGTGCAGGCCCGGCCCACTGTCCCCAGCCTGGTCGTAAACAGGCGCAGTGAGCAGGCCCATGAGCTTGGCGTAGTCCACACACGGGGGCCGGGTCCCCACCAGAGCCTGCAAGAAGCCTTGGGCAGCTGCCAGCACACCTGCTGGCAACAGGGGCGAATGCAGCAACTGCAGCAGCTCTGAGAGCACAGGGCCACTGACCTCAGCCAAAGAGGCTGGCTGGGCCTGGGTCACTGTGGTTAGAAAGTCTACAGCCAGCTGGGCCACATGCATGTCACTCTCGCTGACCAGGGCAGGCAGCTCCGCCAACACCACCCGAACAGCAGATGGAGGGAGGCTGAGTCCCTGGCTCTGGGCCAGGGCGTCCAGGGCAGCCAGTGTGGCGAGCCGTAGCGCCCGCTGGTTCTTGCGCAGGAATGAGGCCAGTATGGGCAGTGACTCGGCCAGGATGGGCTGCAGGTCAAGCTGCAGCGGGGACACAGCCACGAGTGTCAGGGCCTTGACAGCAGGCAGCCGGGTGATCTCATTTCGCAGGCGGTCCAGGAGGAGCAACAGCGACGGCTGCAGGTCATCCCCCAGCCGGTCACCCAGGTGGCCCACCAGGTGGCCCATGCAGGAGATGGCCCGCTCCTTCACCTCCTGGTCCAGGTCGGTGGCACGGAGCCGTGCCAGGGTGGCTGCAGACATCTCTCCAACATACGGCTCGGGGTCCAGCGTCCGAGGCCTGTCCAGGGGCCACAGGGCCCGCACCAGCTCCTGCAGCACCAGCAGGGCCTCGGCTGCGATCTTGTAGAAAGGGTCAGACACACAGGCCATGACCGGAGGCAGGAGGGTGGGCAGGTGTGGGTGGAAGGCCTCGGCGGGCTCTGTGCCCAGCAGCCCCTGCAGGAACGCCAGGGCATCCATCCGGATGGTGGAGGAGTTCGAGCGGTCCGCCAGTGAGAAGACGATGCCTGCGGGATGGGTGCAAAAATTATGGGCCACAGACCCTGAGCCAGCACAGTCCTCCCTGGGTGCGAGGGCGGAACACCCACAGGTTGTTTGAGCTGGATGGCTCTGAGGCAGCAGATTCTAAGAGGCCAGGGTTTGGCTGGGGCCAGGGCTGAGGGACACAAGGCCATCTGAAACCAGGAGGTAGGGCCTGCACTCCAGCCTTGTTCTCACTGCTGGCAATGGGGAGCCACTGTATGCTGCTGAGTAGGGTAGGGGCACCCTCAAGGATTGGGGGCCAGATTCTGGAAGAGGCCCAGGACAGCAGATACCAGGTTCCAGTCCATCCTACCTGCTACCAGCACAGGCATGTGCTCTGCCAGGCTGCCAGGGAGGATGCCCGCCAGCTCAGTGAGGAGGCTGAAGCATCCCTGGCGGACCCTGACACTCCGATCTTTCAGCTGCCGTTGCAGGGCCTTGATCACAAGGGGCACCTGTGGGCAAGTGAGGGGAGGTCAGTGACCACCCAGAGAGCTTCCACACCCCAACTCCTGAGGGGCTTTGCTGGGTGCCCATTGGGGACCCCACGTGGAGAGGATCGCTCCATCTCAACCTTTTCATCACTCGCTCTGTACCGGACACCTGATTCTACACTCAGACCTTCTGAAGTAGGTACTACACCTCGGCCCACCTTCCAGATGGAGAAGTAGGTACAGAGAGATTAAGTAACTTGCTCAAAATGACACGGGCAGTCTGGCTCTCACCCCTGCACTCCAAGGGCCCATTCTCTTCCCCAGCTGGGTTCTCCCCAGATGAGCTCATCTGCTCCCCAAGCTTCAGATGCCAGCACACAATGACACCCGATCTACACTGTCAACGCCAGACTTGAGTGCTGACTGCCCACCTGATGTCTCCGTTTGAACATCCGAGAATCTCGAACATAAATGTCCAGAACAGAACTCTGGACATCGCCCTCTTCATGTTCTGCCACCTCAGGGGACCGCACTCCATGCTTCAGCCAGAGCCTAGAACTCACATGCCACCTCCCTGTCCCTTCCCCCACAGCCACTCTATCAGCAAGACCCCAAAACTGTGTGGTCCAAGGGCAGGGCTTTTACTAGTATTTGTCCTGTTCCCCGCTGTGCCCCAGCCTGATGCACAGAACCGGGCACACAGTGGGTGCTCAATATGCACACGTCAGTGGACGGATAGATGGTGGGGTGTGTGGATGGATGGAAGGGCTGTGAGAAGGTGGGAGGGTAAGTTGTGAGAGGGGGTGGGAGGGGGAGAGAGGTGAAGGTGCGCCCACCTGTTCTCGCAGCATGTGGAGGCTGCTGCCAGTCTGCGTAGGCTCCTCAACGGCCTCCACCCATCCCTTCGGGGGCCGCGTTTGCCGAAGCAGCACGATGTAGGCCCCAAAGACATCAGCCTTGACATTCTCCTCACGCTCCCTGAAGCGGCGGATGAGCGCTGGCGCCAAGGTGCGGTGGAAGGTGGGTAGCAGGTCAGGCCGAGAGCTGATCAAGGCTGCCATGCACTTGGCGGCTGCCCGGCGCACCTTCCAGCTCATGTCATCGTCGTCACTGTACTCGTCCTCACTCTCTGGGGCAGGAACCAGACACCCATGGAGCCCCGCACTCTGTAGCAGATGGACAGGGAGCGCCTGCCCCACCCAGGTGGTCTCCCAGGATGGAGAGGTGAGGAGGGAGCCAAGCCCGTGTTTCACCTTTTGATGATCATTACTTACACAGTATAGGGGTGGGCAAAAGTAGGGTTGCAGTTGTGAGTACATGAAACACAGAGCGTATTCTTGCATTATTGTTTATTAATTATTGTATTTTCCATATGAACAACTGTAAGCCTACTTTTGCCTACCCCCACAATAGGAATGTTACCTACCATTTAATGAACACCTACTGTGTGCTGGGGATGGCACCAAGCACGTCAAATCCACAACCTCATTTTAGCCTCACAACGACCTTGTGAGACAGGGATTACTTTCCCACTGTAGAGATGAGAAAATTGGGGGTCAAAGGGAAGTGATTGGCCCCAACTTACACGAGCAGGGAAATAGCTGGAATTAAATCAAAGTTCTCCTCCTGCCTCCATACTCTTCCCTAGTTTGACTGCACCAGGGAAAAAAAACTGACTTCCAAGTCTTTAATGAGGACCTAGAGAATCCATTTGGGGCACAAAACCCATCCTTTGGTTTCAGGACTGGCTGTGTGATGTTTCATTTATGGGGATTCCAGAAGGAAGAGGTAAAATAGGGCCTCCTTTTGCATTGCCCCACCCTACCCTGCCCCAGCCTCTCAAGGGTGCTGATTGCTTGGCTTCTAAGCAAGAAATGCTCTGTTTGTGTGGTTTCCTACAGACAGCTCCCCTGAGAGGCCAGAGCCCACACAGTGCCTGGAACCCCATTTTATAGATGAAGAGATGTCTAGAATAAAGATCAGAGATGGTGAGAGCCTCTCCTGAGGGCACACAGCTAGGCAACAGGATAGCTGAGATTCAGGCCCACGAGGCCCACCTATAACACCTGTGGAGACACCCAAGGCTCAGAGGGGGATGGTCCTAGTCACAGGCTCAGAGGCCACAGTGTTCTTACCCACGCTGCTCTGTTGAAGACTCAGACTCTCAGAGCTGGCATCTGGACAAGCCAGCTTGTCCCATGGGATGGTCGCATGGGTGCAACCTGGCAGCTTAGCAGATGTCCCCTCTGAAGGACCACTATTTGTTACCTCCACCCTGTGCCACCCATGAAGAAATTTCCACAGCTCCCTGTGACTGACAAGAAAATGCCCGATCTCCCTGGCTTGGTATTCGAGGCCCCAACATGCCTGTCCAATCTCGTCTCCCACCATCCCATCTCATTCCAAGTACCCCATCAGACCCCAAATCCCTTGCCTCCATTGATGTCCTGCTTTGAGAACACAAGAGGCACCCATCTGAGTGACAAACTGGATCACAGACACAGAAGGAAAGTAGCCACTGAGTTCATTCCCCATCCAGGTATCATTCTACCATTCGAGCTTCACTCTGCTGGGTTAAACATTACCTCTTGGAAGCCATGACTAAAAGGGTAGCGATGGCAGTGTAGAGGTCAAGAGGTCTTTCGGACATGGCTCCAAGTCCCAGCTATGCCACTTCCTAGCTGTGTTACCTCAGAGCTGTGTTATCTCAGGCAAATCACTTCTCACAGTCTGTTTCCTTGTCTTAAATACGGGGCTAATAACGAACACCTGGTTTTCTAGGGTTACTGTAAGGAACCTGAAATAAGAGAGTGCTCCGGACACCAGGAGATGCTCAATAAATGTTAGTGATTACTGCTACCCTTACCGTGCAGTCAGAAAGGATGGGGACAGTGGAGAATCCAGATTATGGAAGGCAGGGCTGGAGCCCGAGGAACAGCTGGGATCAGGATAAGGGCACTATATGTGGCCCATCTTTGGCTGGAGAAGGGGGTCCCAGGAAGGCTGCACTCATTTCCACCCTCCTCAAGTTGGTCACCCACCTTGCTCACTGAATTCACTATCCTCCGTCTCCATCTGCTCCTCATCCCCGTCACTGTCATAGTTATAGTTGGGGTCATGCTTCATGTACTGGAGGCACAGGCTGGTTACATTGGGCACGTGAGGGCCCATCTCCTTGGGGCACCTGTGGGGTGGGAGAGGGAGGCTCTGGTGGACCCGGGCAGGACAGGGTAGGCAGTGGGGCCCAGTGATGAGTCCTGAGATCTTACTGCTCTGAGGTCAGCATCCTGCCCCCAACCCTGCCCCACCAACTTCCCAAAGAAACTCTGGGGCCCCCATCGTCCAGCATCCCACTGCACCTACTTCCTCAGGAAGGCTTCGAAGGCCTGGAGGCAGGACTCCCGGAGCTCATCGTCATCCAGGTTGCAGAACTCCTCCACCAGAGGCACCAAGCGGTCCAGGTGGGCCCCTGTAAGGCCAGGTGGGTCACTGAGGACAGGCCAGAACCTCTCTCAGGCTCTCCTAGCCCACAGCACTCAGTCTGTCCCTGCACCTGCATCCCTGGCCACTGCAAACCCAACCCAGAGGCTTCAGAGTCAAGCAGATGTGGGTTCTAGCTCTGACTCTGCCACCTATGGGCTCTGGGAGCCTGGGCACGTCACAACACTTCTCTGACCTTGGTCTACTCATCTTCACAGTAGAGATAACAATGCCTACCAGATAGAGATTTTGTGAAGATTAATATGATGCAGATAAAGAGCTTCGCCCAGGTCCTGGCACACAGTAGGCGCTCAATAAGTAGCGCCTGATGTTGAAATGATTACATGTCCTTGCCTTATTTCCTGTACTAGGATGTAGCCCTGGGTGGAAAAAGGGGAGAAGCAGGTACTGCCCTTAGAGACCAGACAAGAGGGGCCCTTGCCTGATCCCTGGGCTTTAGAGGGTCCCCCCCCCCCTAGCCCTTCTCCAGCGACACCCTCCCCCACTTTCCTGCCCACCTGACCCTGAACCTTTGTCTGGGTCCTGTGCAGGCCTCCTTCCCGGGTCCATGCTCCCAAGAGTGGCCACAGGGTGGCTGCAGTTTGTCGTGAGAGGGTGGAGAAGAGAAGGGCGGGAGTAGAGAGTGTGGACTGCGGGCTGGGGTCCCCAGGTGTGCATAAGGCCGCTCTCAGGGAGAGAGCCAGAGGGAAGGGAGGGGCAGACCATGGCTAACTCTACCCACACTGACTTTTTCTAGCCCGGAACTCCAAGGCGTTTGATAATAAATTCAAACCTGATTACAGGATTCCATTTCCATAAAATTAATTTATGGTCGCAGAAAACAGATCTGTGGTTGCCCCGGGGGGGGGGGGGGGACGCCTAAGGAAGAGATGGACCACAAAGGGGCACAAGGAAACGTTTGGGAGTAATGGGAATGTTCTGCATCTTGACTGTGGTAGTTCCATGGGCGGACCCAAAGGCGGAAACACACTGAATGGTGCACTTAAACAGTGTGCTTTATTGTACGTATAGTCTCCCAATAAAACTTCAAAAATCCAAACCTGGCTTGCAGGTTGTTATGAAGGTATAGTTGTCAAAATAAGAAGATAGAAGTATTTTACTTTTTAAATTTTTAGTATATGTGCTGCCAAAGCGAGCACTTATTTATTTTTAAAACATTTTATTTAAGTTTGGTGAAATGATTTCTAATTATCTGAGGCTCAGAAGCAGATGGCTCTCAGGGCCCACTCTCCCAAATTATTAACCCCACCCCCTTCTAGAGGTGGCCCGCCCCAGGCTCCGCCCCCTCGGCCCGGGGCCTTGCTCCGTGCCCCAACACCTACTCGCCTAGACCCCGCCTCCTTGCCCAGGAGCCCAGCTCCCTTACCCAGGCGGTGGCCTGCCTGGCGGCCTACGCTGCCCAAACACTGGATCAGGGTGCGGATGGCAGCGGGGCTGGCGGGTGCGCGTGGGCCCGGCAGCCGGTCCAGCAGGTGATCGGCGAGCTCGACGAAGAGGTCGGTGCTGCAGGCGGCCGCCAGGTGGCCCAGTGCCCCGACAGCTCGCTTGCGCACGGCCAGGCGTGGACTGCTCAGCTGAGGCAGGAGGCAGTGCAGGAGGCTGGCGTGGAAGGCACCGAGGGGGGGGCCCAGCCTGGGGAGCCGGAAGGGGCGTCAGGCCGGCCCACTGGGTAAGCACCTGAGCCAGGCACCTCATCACTCCCCATCCTCTCCTGGCCTGCTCCCAGGAATTGAACAACCCAATTGCCCCTGTTAAATGGAAAGGCACCCTGCAACTGTGTGGTGTGATTATTTATTATTACTACGTAAAGAAAGCAGAGCAGGGAAGGGACTTTCTCGAGGCTACCCAGCCAAGAAATGCAAGGCCAGAACTTGAACCCAGATGTCCGGCTCCCGGCTTGGGAAGAAGACACAATGGTAATAGGTATGGGGGCTACAGTGAGGCTGCCCTGATTTCCCCGGAGTCTGGGCCTTGCCTCAGTGTCCATCCCCCCACACTGAGACCAGAGTAGTCTAAAACCCACTCCTCTGCTATCTCCCTCAAGCTCCTTCAATGGCTCCCCAGTGCCCTTTGAAACAGCTGAGCTCTGAGCTCAAGGCGAGAGGCAACACAAGAGAACGGTAGAAGGCAGCCCCTGCCCACCTTAGCAGCTTCTATCCTCACCTTTCGACCACGCTTGTGCACTTTCTGTCCTAAGACCTTTTCTTCTTTCACTCTACACTAGCACATTGACCTCACCTTCCCATATCTCTCCATCCAGCCCAGACCTCTCGTCTGGGTTTCACTTATTTATGTGTTTATCTATGTGATAGGGCCTGTGCTGGGGGCTCAGGTGAGCAAGGTAGATTCTGCCTTTAGAACCTGCCCTATGGAGTTTCCAGTTGAGTGGGGGCCTCCCAGGTACCTCAACCTCAACATGCCCCAAGGTGAATCCATCACCTTCTTCCCCACACCTGTTCTTGTTCCCAGAGGGCATCCACCACAGCAGTGGCCCTGGGTCTGTGCACCCTGGTGGTAAAGCCAGACCCCTGGGCATCATTCTTGAGTCTCTCTCACCCACTCCAAGCCCTGTGGAGTCTACTTCCAAAATACAACCAGAATTCACCTGCCTGCAGAAGCCTCCAAACCAGTCTCCCTACCTATTCCACCCCCTCCCATCTACCGTGCACACTGAAAATAGGATGATCAGTCTAAAACTCACAAATTCCACATGGCATTCCTCGGCCCCTGCCAGCAGACCCTCCCCGGGCTCCTTACACCTTCAGTATGATTGTTACCTCACCCACCTCCAGCCCTCAGGCCTCATCTCTCCACATCGCCCTCTCCAGCCCATGGATGCCTTGCATAACCCTGGGACCTCATGTCTTCTCCTGCCTCTGCTCTCTGGGCCAAGGGCAGTCTCCTCTTCTAGTGCCCCCCTTGTGCCCGCCCATGCCTAGCCAAGTCCTGCCCATTCTTTTTTTTTTTCCTGCCCATTCTTGAAGGCTTATCTACCAAGACCCTCTCTAGGAAGGGACCCCACCCTCCACCTGGGTTAGGGTCTCCTCCCCTGAGCTCCTACAAGCCCTGCTCTTATCCTTACTGGTGTTCTTACTCTACTCACAGTTGATGTGTCTGTGAGCTCCTTTCTAGGAAGGACCAAGACTGAGCCACTCCACATTCACAGAACTAGCCCAGCATCTGACATTTCTCTGGCCACAAAGGAGTTGCTCAAATCTTGGGAGGTTGAGTGAGTGAATGCTTAAAAATGTGCAGTACAATTTAAAACAAGGGCCCGGCTATATTAGCTCAAAAGAAGAAAGAAAGAAAAAGAAGAGGGTGAGGAAGAGGAACACACCTGGGCTTCAGCTATGGAGAGACCTGAGTTCAAATCCTAGGTTCTGCCATTTACTGAGAGTGTGACTTCGGGCAGGTCACCACACCTCTCACAGCCTATAACATTGTGACAAACGAGTTCTCCTTTGCAGGACTGCAGGGCTGATTAAGGAGCCCTGAGCACAGGGCCTGGAGTGCAGAAGGCGCTGGCTCTGTGGATTTAAATCCTTCCCTGTCCCCTTTGCTCCCCCTCCTACCCCGATCCTTCTTGCCCGGGGTGGCCTCCTGCACCTGCTCAGCATGTCAGAGAGGATGTCCAGGGCTTCCAGCTGCACGGCCACGTCCTCCTGCTGGGCAATGGCACTGGTGAGCTGGCCGGTAATCTTCCGGCACACATTGGTGGCCAGGCCGGAGCCTGCACAGAGCACAAGATGGGCATGGTGAGTTGCAGAGCTGGCCTCTACCTCTGGTCAGCCTTTGATCTGCTGACCCAGGAAAGCCAGGGCCTGAGCGGTCCCATGCTTGACCCAAAGTCCTGACACTCAGGGAGCTAGAATTGATGGCCAACCCCTCCTTCCACCAGGGTGAAGGGAAAAGTTAAGCATTTCCTTTCCTGGACTCCCTTACCGCTAGGAGGGGCCAGATGACCCCATTCTGGGGGGTTCTAGGGAGACACATGTTTTTCTTATAAAGGGCAAGAGACTTGGACAGAGACTCAACTCTGTCCTACTTGAGCTGCTAAATGAATTGCTGCAAAAATGGAACTGCTGACCCTCTACTTCTTTAAGATGCCCACGAGTTATATTTTGTAACTTGCAGCTAAAAGCATTCCTGACACCGAGCCATGAACTTAAGTAGACAGGGATCTGAATTCTCTGCCACTGACTACCTGGTTGACCTTACATAAGTCCCTTCACCTCTCTGAGCCTCAGTTTCTTTAACCGTAAACTAGGACAAATAATTAGAGTACCTAGTCCCTGGGACCTGGGTACCTGTGGCTGCTGGGGGTAACTCCGACAGGACAGTCTTGAGGCCGATGCCAGCAATATCACGGAGCTGCTCCTTGTCTGACCGCATGTTGGCACAGAGAGCGTCCACAATGGTCTCCACCTGGTACTCCTTCACTTTGCCCACCAGAGGACCCAAGCTGACAGGGAGGGAAGGCGGGACGGAGGGAGGGGGTTCAAAAGCCCCAGGCTCAGCCCGAGTCAGGATGCCCCTTATGTTCCCTCAAGCCAAGTCACTGTCCAACTCCACTGGGACTCCAAGAGCTGCTTAGCAATTCTTCTTTCAGAGACTGTACCCCAAAGGGGCAGGGGCCCCGGGGAGCTCCCCCAATAGGGGAGCATAGCCAGACGGTGCCTCCCTGTCCCCCCACAAGGCCGACACTCACCACTTGACTGCCAGGTTCTGCACCTCGCCATTCTTGTCCTCTAGGAGCTTAAGCAGCATCTTTACCACCTTGCGCTCGCTGTCCTCATCCAGCTGGATGGAATCCTTCTGCAGCTCTGACATCAGGTCACTGGTGGCCATGAACCTGGGCAGGGAGGGCAGAGGAGGATTTTCAAGCAGCTCCTGGGCCCCAGAGATTTGGGAAGTTCTTAGAGTTCTCCCAGAAGCAGACCTTGGTACACAGATTCAAGGGAAAGTAAGTTATCCAGGATGTGGACACAGTCAGGCTCCCACAAGAAGACCCGTGTGTGAGAGACACCAACTGCACATTGGGGCTGACCAGGAGTGGCAGCACAGAGCACGCTAGCTAAATGCTTAGGGTCTCGAGGCGGGAGAGGTTCTCGCCTCTGCCATTTAAACAAATGTGAACTTGGACAAACCACTTCACATTGCCGAGCCTTAGTTTACCTGTCTGAAAAATGGGGATGAGAATAGTGTTTGCCTCAATGGGTTGTATGGAAGATAAAATGAGATAATGCATGTGATGTGCTTAGCACACAGTTGAGAACTCAGGACAAGAACACTCAGTAAGTGGCACTGCCATTATTATAAAGACACAGTACATCATTCACATCTCATTCATGCTAGAAAGTTGAACAGACACCTTTCAACTAAGTCAGGTGTCAGCAAGAAGGCTCTCTACCAGACAGGTGGAAGGGGCTACCCCTGCCCACTTCCACTGCAGCCCCTGCCCTCAGACCAGTGGTTCTCAAACTGTAGCCAGCCTGAGAACCACCTGCAGGCTGTCCAACACCGCTGGGCCCCACCCCAGGGTTTCGGAATCAGTAGGTCTGAGCTGAGGCATTTCTAACAAGTCCCTGGATGATGCTGAGGGGCAGAGACCACATTCTGAGAATCACGACCCTTGGCCATGCTGAGGGGCCCGAGCATGTCTTAGACACTGATGTCAACAGCTGACCAACCCCCAGCTGTGGCTCCTGACCTAGGTGGTCCTCGGAGTCAAGGGCTACCCACCCCCAGGTGGGCAGATTCGTGTGGCCTGATGCCCTGTTCAGGGCATTTGAACGTGCAGAGGCAGATTGAGCTGGACGTCATGGAGAGTTGGGCTGCAGGGGGCACTGTGGAGCACCATTCCTGCCAAGATTCAGAAAGGAGGGCAGAGTCTTCAACCGGCAGCCCTCAGCTGTGTCCACCTTGCAAATGTTTGGGAGAGTTGACATAAATGTAATGATTTCCAGATTCTCTTGAAAACAGAATATTTGAATACAACTGGGCCTGCTGTCCCTGGTGACAATAACCGGCTCTAGCCAAGTCATGGCTGCCCTCTTTCGGTGGGAGACACGCGCTCCAGGCCACCAGGTTCCCATCAGGCCCACTCCACCTGCTCACAGGCTCTGGCAGGCACTTGAGAGTGGACATTAGAGGAGAAAGCAGGTCAGAGCAGCAAGGAGAGATGCCATGAAGTCGGGACCAAAGAGTGGTGGCTCCAGGAAGCTTCCAGCTTTTGCTGACCCACCAGGCCACCCCTCACACCAGCCTTGCTTTCTGGCTTGAGCCAGTCAACCAACCAGCTCTGACAGCCCTCCCCCCCGCCTACACCCCTCCCCTGCAAAACTGGTCACAGTCCGCCTCATTTTTGCAGGCACAGACCTGCTGCTGGATGTCATGATGGCCCACACCATCCTGTTACCAGGAGGGCACCTGTCGCTGTCACAGCTGTATATTTTTAATGTTGGAATAAGCCTCAAGCTGCTGAGAGAAGGAAGGAGTGGCAGGGCTGACTGTGCCCACCTCTGGGCCTGGCCATCACAGGAGAAGCAGCCAAGATAAGGTGAAGGAAGAGGCTTGGGTCTGAGCCAGGCCAAGGCCTGGGTTAGGCACATGCACTCCAAGGTCTGTCCAGCTGAAGGGACATTCTCAGAAGGCAGGCAGGGTCTCTAAGCTGCATTTCTGCTGCAGTCCATGGAGAGCCAGCTCAGCCTGGCAACCCAAGGGATGTGCTCCTTTGCCCAAGATGGGCCTTCTGTCCCTTCTTTCTCCTCCACCTATTGAAAGCCTATTCATCTGTCAAGGGCCCAGCTCAAATCAGCCTCAGGGATGACTCCTCCAACCACTTGCCCTGTCCCCTTCCCCACACTCTCTCAGCACACTTGGTTCCTCTGGACAGGACCCCTCAGAACTGCGCCCGTCCATCACAGCACTTCTCACACTACACTGCACACTTGGTCACCCATGTGTCTCCCCCATTAAATTAGGAACTCACAGGGGCTTGTCAGTTTCATCTCTGGGACTCCAGGCCCAGCAAAGAACAGGTCCAAAGAGGGCCTGGAGTAGGGGGCGGTGGGGAGGGCAGAATGAGGGCAGGAAGGGAGGAAGGTTAGATAGAGTCAGTCTCTAACAGGGCTTAATGCCAAACAGCTGTGTGAAAACCTGAACTCCGAAATCAACCCTTCTGAAATATGCCTCAGCATTGCAGACACCCCCACCCCAAGTTCCTGGAAACACTTAGCTCTCTGAGAGAGAAAGCTCTACTGTGTATATGTATGTGGTGGTGATAGTGGGGGTGTACAGGAAAGTGTTTAATATGGTAGATAAGAGCTTGAGCACCAAAGTTTGGCTTTAAGAAAATACACTGGTCTTGTCACTTATCAACTGGGTGACTCCTCTCTGAGTCCCGCTTTTTCCATCTAAAATATGAGAATTTTCTTTGCCCTACTTCATAACATCCTTGGGAGGTATTAAGAAGGCAATGAGTTCTTAGCAGACGAGGAATCTTGGCTCAGAGAGGTTGCAGGAACTGCCCAATGTCACACAGCAAGTTGGGAGGAAAATCAGCCCCACCAGTCAGTTCCCCTGGATCCTCAACCAATACCATTGTGTTTTCAAGAAATGATGTGGGGATTCCTGCCAGACACCCGCCCCCCCCGCCCCGCCCCAGTTTACCCATTTCCCTGTTAGAGTCAGAGTGGGAACGGGGCAGCCTCCTGCCCACAGAGTGGGGGCCCAGGGATAACAGGGACCAAAGACTCCCTCCACCCTGCCGGGGGACCTCCATCTGCAGTCACCGCTTGCCTCCAGGACCCAGAGGACACAGTCTCAGTTTCATTCCAGAGAAACCTTAGAGGAGACTCAGCGGAAACACTCAGCCACATGGGTGCCTGGACAGCTGGTCAGCAGGACCCGGCCTCTCTGGTATTTGGATTTTAAAAATAGACACCATCCTCTTATGCTTGAGTAGTTTTAAATGTTCTCAGGGCCACTGGCAGAGCAGTCTGAAGGGGCTTCCTAGGCTCTAGGAGGCAGGACCAACCCCTCCTGGAGACCAGACCTAAGGTTCTAGAAACGGTGGTACAAATCCCCTCGGCTGTGTGACCGCAGGCCAGTCACTTCACCTCTCCAAGCCTTTGGAGAACAGGAAGAGCAATCAGCATCACCCAGGTGGGCAGGTGGACTGATGGGATGACACTGCAGAGCAGGGCAGGGAGCCTGGGACACAGAAAATATTCACTGAGCACCTACTGGGTACAAAAAACAGGTTCTGGGACGGAAAAAGGAAGCTCCCAGTTTGGTGGTCCAGGAGCCCTGGGTCTCCCGAGGCTAAGAAGTGACATGGCAGAAACATGGGCAGAAGAGGTGTGGGAGCTCAGGGGAGGTGCTCAAACCTGCCTGGGTGTCAGGAGGCATCCCAAACAGGTGACGACTGAGTAGGAGCTAGCCAGGTGAAGGGGGGAAATGAGGACGGGGAACAGAACTTCCAGGGAAAGGCCCAGAATGGGGAGAGGGCATGGCAGCTTTCTGACAGGCACCAAATCATGGATCCATCTATTAAGTGCTTACCCGGTGCCAGCCACTAATCTAAACATTCCACGTGCATTAACTCACTTCATCCTCACACCAACCCTCGGAGGTGGGTTCTATTAATATCCGCATTTATAGAAACAGAAGCTGAGGTTCATGATGGGTTAAGCAGCCTGTCCATGGTCACACAGCCAGTAAATGGTTGGGGCCCGGATCTAAAGCCAGAACTGTGGCTCAAAGGCTCTGCTAAAGCTATCGTAGAGGCTCTTGAGGGGTGTTGAGGAATGGGTTTCAGTAAAGGGCAGAGGGGTCAATCTCCTCACCAGTCAGGGGGCTGGAATCAGACGGCCTGTTAAGATCTCAGCCTTTGTGTTTTGGACTTCGAGTCCACTTCCTAGCTCTGTGACTGCACCTAGGCCCTTCGTGCCTCTGGACCTCGGTTTTCCTATCTGTAGAATGGGGATAAAGTGATAGAATGTTCAACAAGTGGGTGCAGCTATATTGGTCTCTGCAGGCTCCTTTCAGCTCAGAGGGTCCAGAACTGGCTGTGTGACCATGGCACACACATCCCTTCACCTCCCTGGACCTCAGTCTCACCCATTCCCCCAGGATGAGGGGGCTGGACCAGAGGTTTTTTCCATTCTTTTCAGCTCTGTTCCTGTGTGGCTCCGTGATGCTGGGGGAAGGAGGAAGAAGAGGAGTGGGCACACAAAACCCAGAATCCTCCACCCTAACCATCATCTATCTGTGCCTGCAAAGCCACTCAGCTCAGTCTCTCCCTTCAAGCTGTGTCAAAGAAGACCAGGGAAGGGAGGGGATGAGATGGGAAAGGGCGCCCTGATGGGCAGGGAGAAAGCCTGGAGTGATATGGGGAAGAGCGAAGAGGGAGGGTGCTGAGGTTATCAGTGAAAAAGTCAACCCCGGGCCCTAACTGGTTTGGCTCAGTGTATAGAGCGTTGGCCTGCGGACTGAAGGGTCCCAGGTTCAATACCGGTCAAGGGCATATGCCTTGGTTGCGGGCACATCCTCGGTAGGAAGTGTGCAGGAGGCAGCTGATCAATGTTTCTAACTCCCTCTCCCTCTCCCTCTCCCTTTCTCTCTGTAAAAAATCAATAAAATATACCTTTTTTTAAAAAAAGTCAACCCCGGTGTGATCCCGGGAAGGGGCCGGGTTTCGATGCAGGAAAGAACAGGCAGCGCTAGGCTCCCTCGCTTCTCTGTGGGAGCATCCAATGCGGGGCGCGGCGAGGGCTGGGCAGAGGTGCAGAGAGCGGAGGCAGAGGTGCAGAGCAGAGGCAGAGGACGGGTGCAGCGGGGGAGCTGGGGCTTCAATGGGGGACAGGGGGCAGGGGCTGAAGTTTGCACGGCGGGAGGTGAAGCAGGGATTAGAGTCACACGCCGGTGGGGGCGTTGAGGGGGGAGAGGTGCGGGCTTCACGCCGGGGGAGGCGGGAGATGGGGGG
>NW_005871056.1:13004277-13007874 GCF_000147115.1 Myotis lucifugus
CCGGCTTTTCCCGCCGAGCCCCTCGACCCTGCTCGGTGGCCTAGGCCTGGTATTACAGTCTCAGGTTGGAATCCTAGTTCCGCCACACCCCTTCCTGGGTAGCCGTGGCCAAGTCGCTGTACTTCTCTGGGCCTCAGCTTTCTCCCCAAAGCATTCAGGGAACAGGAGCTGCTACTTGTAGGTCAAGCCACCCACAGCCCTTCCACCCTACCCCACTTCTCATGCCGATCTGTCCAAGAGCCAGGTAGGATCTGAAAAGTGTGCACCAAGGGCGCTGCCTGCCACCCCCAACCCTCAGGCATCCGGATCCGTTTCTTCATTTTATAGCGAGGCAGCTGAAACCCAGAGAGGCAAAGGGGGTTGCTAAGGGTCACCCATCTGGGATGGAGTTAGGACGGACTCCAGAACCCTTAATACCTTGGGCAACAATTCTTCCGTGAACCTGCCCACAGTTACATTCAAGTTGTGTGGAAGGACCTGTAGGAGGACAAGGAGAGCCCTCTCTAAATAGCCAGGAGGCTGCTGGCTCTTGGGAAAGCGAGTAGCTCCTGCTTTGGAGCAAGACAATCCTGGGTTCAAATCCCTGCAAGGCTGCTTCCTGGCTGTGTGGCCTTGGATAACAAGACAAACACTGAGCCACACCGGCCAGGCTGTAATGTCTTTCTTTAACGGGGGTAGGTCTTGCTCTCATTATCTACAATGTATTTACTTACATGTTCAATGCTAGTATTCTTAAGTGTTGACACCAAATATGTGATTTTTTTCCCCCTCATACCAAGCAATTCTGGCACTAACTACCCATCGTTAGCACAGCCTCCAAATGTGAAGGGCTTATTTCCGAGACACTTCCTCCATTTCACATGCCAATTGCAAGTCTAGGCCTCCCCCAGTTCTGACTGACCTACTATTAATCGAGGGTTCCTCCTCAGGTTCAATAATTAGTTAGAAAAGCTCACAAAACTTAGGAACAAGTTTACTTATGTTTGTTGGTTTATTATATTGCTATAAAGGATATAAATGACCAGCCAGATGAAGTGGAACATAGGGTGAGGTCTGGAAGGGCCCCAAGTACAGGGGCTTCTGTCCCCGTGGAATTGGGGTACACCACCTTCCTGGCACACTAACCTGGAAGCTCTCTGAACCCCATAAATGAGGGATTCTTATGGAGGCCTCATCACCTAGGCACGACCAGATATTAGCTCTGTCTCCAGCCTCTCTCCCCTCCCAGAGGCTGAAAGTTCCAAGTTTCTAATCACAGCTCGGTCTTCCTGGTGACCAGCCCCATCCTGGAGCTATCCAAGAGCTCACCAAGAGTTGGCTCGTTAGAACAAAAGAGGCTTCCATCACCCAGAAAATGTCAAGGGATTTAGGAGCTCTGTGTAAGGTGAGCTGATCACCTCCATCAACTAAGGGAATTACAAGGGTCTTTGTCAGGAACTGGGTACTCATAGTAGGTGCACATTCTTTCCCCCTTATACCTACAGTGCATAATCCTCAGACAGAAGAGGTCACTGGGGAGTTTCCATCAGCCGGAGGGATCCCACGGCCTCATCACAAGAATGCCAAGGGGCAGTGAGGGCTAGCTGTCCAGGCACTGATCTGAGCACTTTGTACAGATCATCTCACCGTGGGTAGGAGCTGCCTTCTCCTCGTGTTTGTATGGATGTGGAGACTGTGTCTGAGCTTCTGGTGTCTCCAGAGCGCACGTGCTTGCTGAGTCAGGTGGGCCTCAGGCTGGCAGTTCTGGAATGCAGGGAAGCCAGATGCCACGCTCAGCTGCTGAGCTGGCTCGCCCGGGGCTGTCAGCTGTGCCCACAGGACAGTGGGGGGTTGCCTCATGAATCAACACCCCCCCCTCACATGCTCTCTCTCTCTCTCTCTCTCTCTCTCTCTCACACACACACACACACACACACACACACACACACACTCAGCAGTGGGGTCACCTTGGGATGAAGTTGAGCTGGGGCCTCCCTTACACATCTGGCAGCTCTGTCGTGGTCCTGAAGTTCTGCCTGTGACACAAATAGGAAATGCCCTGAGTCTGTGCCTCCATCCTGCGCCAAGTTCACATACAACCAGGTGCTGCAAGAGGTAAATTCTGCATTTGCTCAGAGGGGAAGTACCTCAACTTGGAACTGGAAGGCCAGCAAAAGGTAGTGGCTATTTTTTTTTATCACCTCCTATGTGTCAGTCATTCACATATGGTAGGGATATTATTTAGTCCAGTGGTTCTTAAACTTGAGTAGGCATCAGAATCACCTTGGGGGCTTGTTAAATTACAAATTGTGGGTCCCGCCTCCAGAGTTTGTGATTCAGTAGGACTGTGATGAGACCTGAGAATTTGCTTTTCTAAAAAGGGCTGTTGATGCTGCTGGTCCAGGGACCATATTTTGAGAATAATTAGTTCAACTTCCTTTTCCCTGCTTTGTGATGGTCTTCAAGTTTCTTCTTACATCCCTCCAGGACAGAGGTCTAATTGCCTGTTCTGTCAACCTATTTCTAAATAGTTCTTCCTGTGACGATATGAATTGTGTGTGTGAGATAAAAACTAACTCTATTGGCTCTTCCTTGTGGCCCCTTCTTTCTGCCTCTAGACTATGCTGTCATCACAACGGAGCAGTTGGAGGGGAGTGGGAACTTGCAATTAGAACAGGGTCTCCCTCACCCCCACAGTCCACTGACCACCAAGCCCTGTCCATTCTACCCTCTAACTCAATGCTGTCCAACAGAAATACACTGTGAGCTCTATGTGCCTATGAAAAAAATTTTAATTTTCCAGTAGCTACTTTAAAAATAGCAAAAAGAAGCAGGTGAAACCAACTTTCATAATATATTTTATTTAACCCAATATATCCAAAATAAGCTATTGTATATATTTTATTTTCATACCACGTCTTGAAAATCCAGTGTGTGTTTTAAACATACAGCACCTCTCAATTCCGACCAGTCGCGTTTCAAAGGCTCCATAACCAGCCACACGTGACTGGTGGCTTCAGACAGTGCAGGACCCTGGCCCTGTCCTTATCTCTCCTGCCCTGGCTCACGCTCACCGGATGCCTACCTCCCACAGCTTCCCCACCAATCCAAAATAAGGTAGCCAAATTGTTGTCTAAAACATAAATTTGATCGTGTCTGTTTTGCATGGCTCCCCAACAGTCTCAGCATAACATCCAGCTTCCTTGGCCTGATTTCGGAACCCTGCATCTCCCCCCCCCCCCCCCCCCCCCCCCCCCCAGATCCCACGCCCCCTGTCCCCCCCAGGGGCGGAACCTTTTGAAGAACCCCACACAGGAGGGGCCCTTTCACCCCAAAATTAGGGAGGGGGGCCCAGGGGCCCCCCCGCCCAAAAAGCCTTTGAAGAGTTTCTTGGGCCCACCTTTTGGGGCCCTATTTTTTCCCCAAAAAATATCGGGCGCCCCCGTTTGGTTTGGAACCCGCCCAAAAACCCGGAAAAAAAAAAAAAAACGCCGGTAAAATTTGGAAAAAAAAAAAAAAAACCGCGTCCCCAGGGGGGGAAAAAAAACAGGAAAAAGGGAAAAGGGGGGGGGGCGGGATATAACCCTCCCCGCGGGCGGAGGAAGAAAGGTGGCATTT